>NC_048896.1:87735967-88106712 GCF_011077185.1 Oxyura jamaicensis | reverse complement strand
TTTTCTTTTCTTTTCTTTTCTTTTCTTTTCTTTTCTTTTCTTTTCTTTTCTTTTCTTTTCTTTTCTTTTCTTTTCTTTTCTTTTCTTTTCTTTCTTTTTTATTTTTTTCCCCTTAAATGGGTGCCATCTGCTCCAGAGAGCTTCCCAGTACCCCCACAGAAAAGGTGGCCACCCCAGATAAAACATTTCTTCATAGGACCTGAAGTACTGTCCGAGATGCTTGTGTTTGAAGAGAGGACCACCTCCACTTCACACACCCTGATGTTCAATGGAAAGGCCCTGGTGGGGATTGGGCACCCAGCCAGGAGAGGATTTCTTGATGGAGGTAGGTTTGGAGAGCTCAGACCTTCAAACAGAAGCCACGAATTGTGTGGGCAGGTTTCCTGAATCATTACACCCTGTTATTAGGGCATTCAGCTGGGAAGGGGAAAGACCTGGACTGTTCCAGTGGCAATTTAATTATGTTATACAAATGGGAACATCTTTAAAAGTTTTTGAGTCTGGGAGAGGCTTTGAGAGCTGGGTTTGGACATTTCTTTGGGGAAAGCAAGTTCAAGTCTCATCAGGCAGAGGAAAAACACTCACTAGAGTCTCTCATACCCTAGATGAATATTTTAATTATTGGCCTGGTTGCCGGGAGGAGAGGAGAAGTACGTTACTGCTGTCTCTAGTTCTTCCACTGAAAGAAGGGATTAACCCTTCCTGGGCACCAGACCAGGTCCAAGTTTTGGGTTTGCAGTCATAAGAGACACCTATAGACCATGTGGAAATAATACCCAAAGCTAACGGTAGGCAATTCTCTGAGGTGGTGAAGCTGGGATGAGGGTTCAGTGAAGCTACTACTCTGGTCAGTGGGCAGAGGTGTGCTTCTCCAGAAGGCAATTAACCACTGAAAACATAAATTTCCCTCCAGAGTAGTCTGTCTTTCCCTGCTGAAGGAAGAGGTAGCTTAGGCATCCAGAGTCCTAAGGCAGGAACCTTCTCAGGTGCCGAAGAGAAGTGGGATGTCTCCAGGCCCCAAATCTCAGTGTTTCCTCAGCTGCTCCCCTTCCAAAATCCATTCATCCCATCCCTGATGGTGCCCAGCGAGCTGCATGGATGCTCAGTTTCCCTGCGTAAAGATGATTCACACAGTGACCTTTAGCTTTGGCTGGATGGGAGCACTAACATATATAAAAGTTTGAGCCAAGCTCTTGAAAGCTAAAGGGAAAGAAAACAAGCTAATTTGCTGACATAGCACTGTAATATGGAGTAATCAAGAAAAAGAGTAATGCTATAACATGGCTTAAGCAGTGCATGAACTAATATGATACTGACATTGAAATGCCCTGAAAAATTGCGGGTCGAATCCCTTTTCCTGTGAAAAAGGAACCTGTCCATCCATCCATCTTGGCAGCTGGCTCCATTGAACCAGATAACTTCCAAATTTCTCTTCCAACCCCAGCCATCCTGTGATTTTGTGAGCTCAGAAGCTCATGATGCCTTGGACTAGCTCAGAGCAGCATGCTAGGACAGGACAGAAGACCCCTTCCAAGTCCAGTGAGCAAGTAGTTTTAACCAGATTTAACAAAGTTTTTGGCATGTAGATATAACGATGCCACAGCCCAAGGAGATAAAAGGAGAGGGCTGACGTTCACAGTCAAAACAGGCTAGTTTGAGTCAGTTTGTTATGATGGATATATCTGAGTTCAACCAAAGATGATTTTGAGATTCCTTGAGTAATCTTATGTGGCAAGCCTAGCTAATGGCTGTCTTCTGGTTCTGTGTAAGTTGGACTTCATAATCATCATCACATATTGAGGAAAAATACATTAAAATCACTTTGCTTTGTACAAGTGAGTTTAGAACAACAACATAAATACTGGAGGCCCTCAGGGAAAAAGCTTTCTTAAGCAAAACTACTGAGCACAGCTTGCATTGATTAGGTACCTCTAAATCCCCAGCGGGAGATCTAGGGACATAACTCAGGCTGTGGATATCACGGTTTTTCACCAACTGTTCTTGCCTTGAAGTGTCGTGCAACCCAGATCATCTCAGGGTGCAACAAGAGCAAAGGAGTCCAAGCTATGAGCTGTGTGGTAGCCCTCCCGAATCTCTCCATCAGCAAGCAGATCAAACACCCACTGAGATGGTGGAAAGAATCTCATTCTCTTCAGTGGTCTTTGGATCCTGTCCCAAAGGGAAAGCAATTTCCGTCACAGAAATATGCCTGCCACCTAGCTCATTTATTGCTCCTTTGTTAAATGTACTATAAAGGCTCAAGCAATAAAGTTCCAGAAATCATCCAATATCAACAAGCTTCAGCTGGAGTGATTAACCAAGGCCTAGGAACTTGGAGAGCAAGCATATTAATGTCTTCTGGCCACTAAATCTTTCTTGCCAAGCAATAAAAGAGCCAAAAATCTAAGTAATTAGGAAGTTATCACAATAACACCAAATCCCAGAGAGGGTTCTCTAATTGTTTACAGAAGATAGGCTGCAATGAGGGGATGATTAGAAATATGTCAGCTGCAGAACTTTGATAGCAGCAAATCTGTCTTGGCAGGGGGGGAGGAATACACTACAGACAAAAACAACAGTAAAAATAAGCAGAGGGCTCAGCTTCGGAGGCTTCCCAGTCCTGCAAACTTCTGCTATATTGATCTGAATGTAAGGTGGCATCAGACAGGCGTGGTACTTTTTCATAATGAGAAACAAATAAAAAAGAAGCTGACACTGTGTAGCCATGGTGCACCCAGCTGGGACCATCCATCCATCTGACAAAGCAGAGACCCTCCACAGCAGCAGCACTGCACACAGCTATTGCAGTCCTGAGAAATGAAGGCAAGCTTGGGCAGCATCCCATTCTGGTTTTCTGGACCTTGTTGGTGCTGATGGCATTAGAAGGCATGGGGACAGCCAGAGGACAAGGTTGGTGTCTGGGCCCTTCTCCCAATATCACCAGTAAAGTGAATTTCTGCAATCATTTTCTTATATTTGGGCCAGTGCAATATATCCAGGGCTGTGACACCCCACAGCCCTGTTCCTTGCATGGCTGTAGCCCACTGTAAAGTGTGTAATGATACCCATAGCTTTGTGCCAGGTCATACATACTGTGGAATAGGACATGCCTACAGGAACAGGTGAAGAATTCAGAGCCAATTTAACTATAGGACAGTCAAGGTCAACCACCATCAGCTTCCCTGTTTCACCTCTCCACTCCACCATCAGAAGCACAGGGAAGACACACACATGAACATCCCCATGCAGAGAGGCTGATAAAGCTGCTTCCCTTCCTTCCACAACTTCCAGATCTGATTACCTCTGTTTCTAGGAGATATTTTATTTTTGTAACTGCCAACACTGCAAACCCTGCCTCGAGCCCATTAAACTGTGTCCATACACCCCGGGGACTCAGAGCTATTCACATCCGTTATTAACAGGCTTTCTTGGGAGGCAGTAAACAGGGATTAGTTGTAACAAATATTAACAGGGAGCTCTAATGAGACCTCTGGGCACAGGTCAGTGAAGCACTCTGTCCCTTTGCCTGTCCAATGTAGACAGTAGGGTTCCCCCAGTCCCAGCTGGCCGGTTAAGCTGGCCAGCAGAAGACAAGGCACTCTGCTCTTCTGGTGCTCCTCCAGACACACAGAGCTTGTAGCCGACACCAGGAATTTCTGCCAATGACTTCAAAGAGGGCAGGATCCAACTCATCATTTGAAGCCCAGCCCCGTTCCCTGTCCTTAGGCTAATGGAGCCATGAGAATCAGCTCAGAAACCTCAACTGCTTCAAAGCACATCTGCCTACCTTGGGAATCAAGGAGCACCCTAAAAACACACCTCCCTGTGCACCTGCAAAGCGCTGGTGACCTGTTCTCACTGCCTGAGATGAGATGGATGCCAGTGTCCTACTTCCCAGCCACACTGTCCTGAAACAGACAGGTCCCTGCTATGTCGCATCACATCCCAGCTCTTCCCACTGTGTACTGCCACAACAGCTGCGTCAGCCTGAAGTATTTTCCTGAATCGAGCACCCATAATCAAATGAGCAATGACATGATCCCATCTAGGATGTGTGGCTTGATAGCTTGGCTTTCCTGACAGCAGTGGTGGAAAAACAGCACAGAAGTACTTTTGGTGACATTACAGCAATCTCCTTTTTAATCAAGGCTTTTTTTGCACTAATTCAGTCTGCTTTGCTGCTTGCCGGCCATCAGTATGAAATCATTCACCCCCAAAGGTACTCGTAATGCAGATGTTTTCCCACGGTGCAGTGTTCCTCTCTCCATCCTGTCCCACCCAGCATGAGGACTCCCCAGGGAGGGACATTTTGCAAATGAAACAATACAATGCCCCAAAATACAAATAAAACAGGGCAAGGGGCCATGCCCCATCCCTGGGCATGGAAGACAGGCTAGCTGAGTGCGTGCTGTCCCCATCCCAAAAGGATGAGCTTCCAGAACAGCCCCATGATCTTGCATCGCCCAACAATCTCAGAGAGCTCGGGGTAATTCAGGCCAAATCTGTGCCAAGACATATTTTTTTAACACTGAAGCTGCGTGGATGTTCACAGGCCAGTGCCCAACACCACCATGATTTGGCCATGAGTGCCTACTGATGGCCATGGAGCGCACTCACCTTGTGCTGCCTGGTCAGTGCACAAAGTTTAAAAAAAGAAGAAAAGAAAAAGCACCTTTTTTTTTTTTTTTTTTTTTTTGTATGAAAAAGGCCCAAATGAAATTTCAGAAGTGGACTTGAGACACTTAATGACCCCTTGGAAGGACTGGTTCAGAATGCCACTGCATGATGAAGCATGTAGCCTTGGGAAAGCTCCTTTTTGTCTCCAGGCCTCCTTCCCCATCTGCCCAACGGGAAAAACAGCATGTTTCTTTTTTACAGGGGTGTTGTTAGAGTTGCTACATCAAAGACCATAGGGTGCCCAGGCTCTGTGGGGATGGGAACCATGTGGGCACCCAGTCTGAGATGAAAACACAAAGAAAGGCATTTTCAAAAAGAAGCAATCTAAGACAATTTTGTCATCTCTGACTTCAAAGATACAAGCTCTATTATTTTGTCTGCCCAGGAAATGGAAAAACATTCTTCTTGTCCAATACAGATTTGTGCTGACAGCAGGCAAAATTTTGGCCTATTGAATTAATTAACATCGTTTTTAATTGAGGTTCCAGCTTTCACCCAGCCTGGCTTAGGGCATGTCTACGCAGATGGGTGCAGACACATGCAGGCTCTTCTGTCTGCCTTCCACGCCAGCTTGACTTGAGGTTTCAGCATCACGCCATGCTCACATGAGCTATGTGTCTACTTGCAGGAGCTAGCGCACACTCCTAACAAACAGGGTATAATATCTAAGCCCAGCACTGCAAGAACATGGCCTCGTGGCTTCTAGATGAAGCTGGCTTGTGCCCAGTTGGCTTGGAGAGCAAGAGAGGAGCTCACATCTGTTTGCATCCATCCATGCAGGCATGCCTTTATATGCCTGTTTTCATGTTTACTAAATACCTTTTTATTTGGCCACCCACTAATGGAAGCATTTTCATGACAGCTTTTAGAAACTGTACAGTTTTTCATTTTGCTATTTCCTTGTACCGTGCAAAGCCAAAATATTGTGGTGTTCATGATAATCAGCAAAATCAGGAATAGAAACATACGTGATTATGACAGCGCTAAATAGAGACAAATTAATTGCATTGGTAAAAGGTTTTTGTTTCTGATAATCGCAGGTGCTTTTTGCAACACAGGCTTTATTTTATATGTGGGTGTGAGCAATGTTCTATTATTTTTGCAGATTCTTTTATGAAAGCACATTCATCAGTCCTTACTTCAATAAAACACTCAACCAGAGTAAAATCTACAGGACATGGAAGTATCCATGGAAAGGGTGCAGCCACAGGAAAACAAACCATCCCCATTTCATCTGTATTAGGGTTCAGCCAAGCTCAGGATAAATACACACACAGAGCCACAGCTGAAACAATCTCAGAGTATTTGCAGTGATCACTTTTCGTGAAACGTCACAGATAGGTTCCGAGCAAGCCCAGTCACTGGAAAGAAAATTTCTGAAAATGGAACAAGAGGGAGTTTCACAGAGCGTACAGAGGAAAAAGCTTTTCACAGAAATACAAATAATTCAGAATTCACAAGGACATAATTTACAATGAATGTAGTAATTTACTCAGAGAAGGAGGAAACTTACAATTATTCATTTGAAGTGGCTTTCTTTGCATAAACATTGACGAAGATAAAGCTTATCAAAGGCATTCTTATAACTTCTCTATGTAACTGTAGTAGTCCGTGGAGTATTAGTTATTTGGCAGTTACCGTGTTATTCAGACATAAATTAAGCAAACCAATTAAGTTTTTTTTTTAACCATTCATTGTCCACTGCTGGAAAAATGTCAGTGCTCCTCACAACCTTCAAACAAAGTCTTTGCTTATGACATTGTTATCATTATAATGTTGCCAAGAAAAGGAAAAATGAAAATACCTACCAAGATAACATAGTTATTAGGGAAAGAAATTATAGGGGGAGGTTTTCAGAATTTGATCAGCTGAAAAATCAAGCCCAGGAACACAAAATGCACATAGTAGCAATAAGATCTCCTTCTCAGCAGCAGAGTTTCTTGGCCTTTATTCAAGGTGGCCTCCTAAATTCAAGTGTATGGGCATTCCCAGGTGGTCAGCAGTGTTCAGAGCTGCTCTGTGAACTACAGCGGTCAGGTAGATCTGCCAGTCAGAGAAGAATGCTTTTGCTGCTTGTTTCAGTGTCAGATAGCAAGAGTTTATACAGTGATCAGGAGTGCTTGCCATTAACCATTAGCTGCTACAATAATACAAATAGGAATTGAAATAATGGTTCAGCATCTAGCCTGTTACCTCTGTTGAAAAGAAACAGATGTTTCATTGAAAGGTAAACCGAACCAGCTCACCAAAACTTGTGTATTTTATATCCTTCCTGTAGCCTATTCCTCTGTCGTATGCCTGTACTATCCTACCATGACCCTCCTAAGTTGGTAAGAAGCTTGCATGACTAAAATAGGGGAAGGTTTGATCCAGTGCAAGATTCCAGCAAGATCCCCACAGTTGCTGCATGGACAAGAGGTGGGAAGGTTTATCACCTGAACCTCTGTGAGAAGGAAGGGGGTGGTTCTGCAGCACCAAACCCCTGCCATGGCACCCAGTTCTGGGGAAACATGGAGGAGAAGAACATGAGATTTGTGCTCCTGTCATGTTTGCGATGGTCACTTCCATCCCAGGGGAATCAGTCAGGATCTGGGTAACCCATAACTTTCCTTCCCCGGGCAGAAGCCTATGTCTGCACTGATGGATGGGATTGAACCAGCCCCCAGAAAGAAATGAATTAACAAGTTTGGATACTGCAGTTGCCAAAATAAAAGATTACTGTAGAGTCATGAGAATTAAAACTACTCTTGAGTTCCGTCAGAATCTCTTAAGGGTCTAAAGTCCCTGATCATCTCTAGGAGAAGAAAATACCCTGTTCTCACTGCCAGTTGCTTGCTGCTGATTACTACAAAAGGGTAGAAGAACATCAAAAGCTAAGGACACAGAAGACTGTAACTAACCAGTTATTCAGGTTTAGCTTAAAGGATTTGACCTGCAGCAACAACTGACTCCGTGTTTAAACACAATGTACCTTACAAGAGAGAGAGTTCAGAGAGCTGTGGGGTAACGTGAGCAAGAAGACTTGAGGCAGTCACACCAAGGTGACCATAGGAACTTCTCTGTGCACTGACCAAAGCTGAAGGTAAGGTGATACCTCTAACTGCCATGGGATATGTAGTAGGTCTGATGAATTTCAGCTTCTGCACTTAGGCCCAGAATGGTGGAGGTTGATGCAAGATGAATAACAAGACATTTACTTAAAACAACTTCTCCTTTGAGGGAGTATCTCATGGGCTTTTCCTTAGGGCAGACATGCAGGTCCTGTAGCTGCCGTATGGAGGCACATACCCAGGTGAAGAATCAATCCAGCGTTTACTCATAACTTGGTTCCCGCATTAAAGGAAGGTATGACCTATGCTGCCTGCTCAAGAGCCACAGGTGTACGAGGCTATCTACAGTGCTGGCAGATGTTTCCTGCTCCATTGCCTTTGCTACTGCAGCAAGGAGGGCTGATACGAGCGGACGCACCCTTTGGACTTCTTTCCCACATAAAGGGACACAAAACAGAAGAACAGATAATAGTGTTTATATACAGCTCTCACAAGTTTTGGCAACAAAATGTTATAAACAACTGTTGCTTTGCATTGGTTCTTCAAAAGACCTTTGCAAGATGGTCATTCTTTGCACATCAATAGAGGGTGGCAAGAGGAGGATTATTTTGATGCTGTACTTTTATTTGAGCGTCGTGTTTATGCACTATGAGTACTGAAGGATGGTGTGTGCTGTATATGGTGTGTGCTGTACCAGGTTCTGCAGGTTTTCCCAGCAGGTAGGTAGCTGAGTAGAAGTTGTCAACCATCACCCAACACACAATTGCCTTGCCTTGCTGCCTCACAACAAAACACAGCCATGCCTTATCTCCCAAAGGATCTTACAGCAATATTTCTGACATGTGTAAGTTGTTACACTGTGGAAATAGCCCTCTCCTTTCTGGGGCTGAACACAACTCAATGTTCACTCTCAAGTTCTACCCAAATATTCCACCAGGATTAATTTCGCTTACGAATACTGGCCTGCAATTTTCTGTCTGCTGTGAAACTCAGCTGGGCATCTAAGAAAGTTTTCCCTTGGTTTTAGCAGGAAAGTCTTGTCCTTCCTTCTATGGACTCTGTCCATGGCTCTGAGGAAAGAGAAGGAAAAGGCCTGGACTTCGTTCTCAGGAAAGCGATCCTGCTCTATCCCATCCGGGCAGCTCTCTCCCGATCAGGAAAGAAAGATATGCAATACTTACAACTGGAACATTCATTTTTTTCTTCATGCTCCGCAGTTGCCAAAATAAACTCTCCACAAGACAGAGGCAAAAAAAAAGTTATTAACGCAGAGAATTATGCCCTGATTGCTGCATTCCTCTTAGCATTCCCCAGGGGCCTGCTTGCTGCACAGCCCTGCGAGGAAGTGCTCTGCATGCTGGGCTGGTTTGTGTATCCCCACCAGGATTTAACTCTCTTTAACTCCGAAGCAAAGAGCTGGTACAGAGACCTGCCTCTGACCATGCCAGCTGACTGGGGCAAGCTGGGGTTTTCTCCTACACTGTGATGGGACAACCTGCCTGTCACGTAATCCTCTCCACAATACACGCAGTTAGAGACTGACCTCAGCCCAGAGGCAGGAGATTTATTATCCCTTCCAACCACCAATCTATTATTTTAGAGATGGATTATTATTATTATTTTTTTTAATAAAAACCTGTTCCTTATTCAAAGCAGAATCAATTCTTGGCCATCCCAGGGCCATGACCCTGCAGGATCATGCTGCATGAAATCCTCCACCTCCCTACTGGTTTTGAATTCCTCACTGCTTAATTTTACTGAATCTTTCCTTACTTCTCTTTGCCCACACTAAAAGGAAAACCAAAAGCTCCATCATGATCACTATATTCCTTTTCTTTCTTCTTCTTACCAGGATAGCTTATCTCAGTGCCCCTCTGAAGCATTGTGGCCAGCAACTCGGGCTGTGTGCTATACAAGGCCATGCTGCTCATTGTAACAGGTAATAAATACAATATCCCTGTTTAGTATCCACCTCATTCCCTTGTCTCACCTCTGTTTGTTTTCTCAACCAAAGAAATGCACAGAGCAAAGCTTTTCCTCACCTACAACATTTTCCTGGTTAAAGCAGTTCATTGAAAACACCTTTCTTGACCTGCACTAAGCAGATTTTCTCATTTCATCATATTCAGATTTTTCATTCCTGTGGCTTTAGTCACTTTTCAATTCCTATTTCACAACTTTGCACGTACAGAGACATGACTGACAGGCTCATATGTTCCCTAGCCGTCCTTATGGTCTTTTTACAGTGCAGTACTGCCTGGACTACACTTTGCTCTTCTAGGGTGGCATGGCTAAGGAGCAACATGATTTTCTTGCTGTTGGCATCTCTCTCAGCCCCCCTGGGAAATTCCAGCTGCCCAGGAGCTTTTAGGACAATCAGTTAAATTCCAGTGGAGAGATGTCCAGGTAGATAACCACGTGGAGACATGTCCCAGGTGTACCTCCCTTCCATAGACCTAACCTCCTGTGCTGATCAAACCCCATGACCAGATTCATTATATCATATGCACACCTCCTATTAAAAGCATGAATGGAGATCACTGAGTATTGAAGCCCTATAGCCACCACTCCCCTGTCTCATCAGCAAATACAATACACGTTCAACATTATTAAGGGCATTCTTCTAAAGAAACTATAAGACCTCAAACAGAAATGCTGCGGGACACAGCCCCAGGTTGCTGTGACAAAGTGCTGGTGGGACACAGACTGCAGCAGGGATGGGACTCCGAACTGCAAAGGCAATCCCCTGGGAATACTGGTGTCCGGTACTTCTCAGCACTGCTGGCTGCAAGGAAATTATTTCTGATGTCCCCACCACAAAGACACGCACCCCTCCATCAGCTGACCTCATCCCCTCCCTCCTATTCTTGTTTCCAGGTATTTATTCACCTCAAATAACTCTCATGGCTGGCAGGGGAAAGACGAGCCAGGTGTGAAAAGCAAATCTACCCTTGCACAAGGAGTTGGGTGCAGATGTGTTAGGCTTCCACTATGCTCAGTGGAAGACCGCCAGCCTACCAACTAAAACTCAGGTTCCCAAATATCAGACACTTGCTATGACAGATAAGTGGTTTACTTGGTCAGTTGATGTTCTCTGAGGCTGCAATCATAACTCACCATGGTGTCTTTAGAGTTGTTTTTAAGGGACAAATTCTCCTTTCCACATTAAGTAGATTTGCCTTGAGTGGAGGGTTGCCTGCCTTGTGGGGGAGGAAACTTGTTTGCTTTTAACTTTTCATGAAAACAGTTTTTGTCCTCTGAAGTTTTATGATAGCTGTAGACTTCCAGAATTATATATTAGCTTTCTATTAAACATAGTTATTTGTTATTTTAAGGAATGGATGACACAACCTGTATAAAACCTTAACCTTCATCAAGATGAAGTTTCAGAGTAGGAAGGGGACCAGTTTCTGAGCAACCATAAGCCAGCAAAGAGTTCTCAGATTGAAAGGGATGTCCCCGGAGTGTACAAGTACAGGGATAAATACTTGATATTCAACATATGTCTCGGTATTTGGTCACCACAGTGCAGATATGAACTGGGACTGAGGTCAGCTTCACCTGGTCTGTAAAGATCAATCATACGAACCTCTGAGATAATTCTGGGCTTTGAACATGATTTAATGAAACCGAAGAAAACATTTTATTTCTCAAAGCTCATTTTCTTCTCCCAACTGAGCTTATAAGTGCAGGAGTGGGACAGCTTCTGCTGTGTGTTAGTGACTTTGCTAATAGATAAAGGTGGGGGTTAAAAATCCATTTCTAGAGCAAACAACAAAAATTTGGGGCTGATAAAAAGTTCATACTTGAGAAAAAAATAACCTTCAGCAATAACAAAAGAAGTGCTGAAGATCAAAATAGCAGTTTAGCAGCACAATCTGTGCTGAAGCAGCTGCTTTTTGAGTCGTCTAATGATTTTAAGATTTGTTCAGGACTGAGCTAAAAGAGGTACATGACATGCAGAGCAATCGCTGTTACTTTGAATGGGCACAGGGGGATATGTGATGTGATGTGATGAAACTCCTGAAACCATCACTGGCAGGGGCAAGAATACAGTATTCAGCTCTGTGCTTTCTACTTTAGACATAAAACATACAAGACATTACTCTGGCTCTATCTGGTGTGATAGCTGGGGTGTGGTATTTGCAAGTAAACATGATTTCAAGAGGGAAAAAGTATCCTGAGTTGCCAGTGAAGGCAGCTATTTACAATCTGTTTTCCTGAGATCTGTGCAGGTCCAGCTCAGCAAAGCATCTTCCTACAAAGCAGGCACCAAGCAAGAATGTTCCCACCAAGTATGTTTAATCAGTATGCAGAGACTGTATAAAAGGAAAATTGGAAACTTAACCAAGGCAAACAAAATGAATGGCAGATAGCAAATAAAAACAAATACAAAGATCTAATTTTACGTATCACGTGAAAATTCCACCAGCTCAAATGTCAGGATCTGCATTTAAATGCACTTTAAGCAAAAAGGGGCTGATTTTCAAATCAGCTTTCAATGTTTTTACTGTCACCACTTGAACATTTTACACTGGGTTTAAAACTATGGCACTAAGAGTAGAACAGACCTATTGAATTAAACCTAACTGGCTTTGCTCTATGAGTAAAACCACCTAGTGCAGAAGTTGATCCATTGCAGTACATCAGCACGATGACATTAACTTTATGCTAGTGCTACATGTGCCCTCTGTGCCTTGCTGAGCCGCAGTGCAGGTCGGCACCGTTAGCACTGGTTTGGCTGCACCATGAGGCTGCTTGGCTGGGGCGCGAGGACGTGGGTCCCCCAAGAGTCAGATGGGAGATTAACTCATACAAGTTAAAAAAGAAAAAAAGTGCTATTTAAAATAAAATATCAATTGAAAAGGTCATTACAAGCTGTGGTTACAGCACAGGGATTTCCTTCCATCATGGAGAGCTGGTGTGCAATGGGATGCCTCAGAGCAAAAGGAAGAGGAAAATGAAAACCTTAAAAAAATCCTCAGACCGAAAGGAAGAGCAGCAGCCGCATGAGGTCAGTCCCCATGCACAGGACGTGCTTGGCCGTGCTATCACAACATCCTCTCCGCACACAGTTTGCCTCATGCAGCAGAGAATGGCCCCTGTGAGACAGAAGTTTTGGAAGACGAGCCGATGCTTCCCCTTATCTCCAGACTGGGGAGTGTGTCTGATGCAAAGGCTCATGCAAGGATACTGCCACAGCCCCAAGATACCCCATATAAAGCCTCAGGTATGTGGTCTCAGTTATTTAGCTCTGTGCAGGAGCTTCTCCTTTATACCCCAGATGTTTCTAAGCAAGATTATTTACTTAATAACAATACATTAAAAATATATTTTTAAAATAATACATTTATAGTAATAATACGTTTTGAATAATAATACAAAAAGCATAATACATTTATCATATTTTTTTATTAAGCATGATTAGCAAGCCTTCCTTAGCTGAAGACTTCAGAGGCTCAACACAAACAACATTATTTATTATTTTTTCTCTGTAGAGGAGCTTTTCACGGACACCTCTAAGCGAAGAGCTGAACTCTAGAAGTCATTTGCAGCTCAGTTTTCTGATGGTGATGTTAGCATGCCACAAACTTATAAGGCTAGAGCAGATTTATGGCACTCTTCTAACACAGAAAGAAAAAGGCTGCTCTGCACAGGCTATTCCCAGACCACACTTCAACATGTAAAACCATCTGTTCCTTCTCTATCAACTTTCATAGAAGGAATTATGAGAAATAATAATACAAAAAATACTTTCTCTCTCTCCTTAGATGGGAGACTTAGTAATTTTTGGCTTAAATATGTTTACACATGTATAGGTGCTTTTTTCCAGGTGGAAAACAAGCCCAGAATATTTCAGCCCCCAAACTGAAAATTTCAACAAATTATTAACTGAAAATGAATCAGAATGGAAACCATTATGTAACTTTATCTTTGTTATGTTAATTTATTGCTCTTATTCCCTTAGGCCTAGTATAATGCCAAACTCAAGTCTCTTATCAATCTCTCCCTAGGATAAGAGGATCATGTGGTTTCTCACATTAAAATATTATGCTAAAGAGATACTATGCATTTTAGTTCAATTTTGTAGCCCTGAATCTCCAGCTCCTCTTTCTGTACCGTGTTTTTAGGAGACCAAAAGCTGTTGGCTCAATGTCACACAATAATTGGCTTTCCCTGAATTCATGAGCCCTTGAATAAATTCTCATGAAAAGCAGGACATGGTATATGGGACTGCATATAGAAAGCAAATATTGTACAGGTCAGAAGCATACAGCATGTTTTGAAGTATTTTGGATTAGCATTTCCAAAGCTCAGTCCCATGACAACAATTGCAATGGGGTGGAGAGGAGCAGGTTGAACCCAACCAAGATGCAACGTGCATGGAAGAAAGCAAACCCTGGTTCATTGCAACTCTACTGATGACAACCCAAAGGCTAATCCGTGCTGTCCTTCCCTGAGGGACTTCTCCTGCACCCAGATGCTGGGTGCCTCTTCTCTGGCCACCCTCTCAGGTGTACAAGTGCCCAGAGGGGCCCTGTCCCACCCTCTGCTCCTCCTTTCATTGGGTCTGGCGGGAGCACTTCACACCTTGAAGGTGAAGGAAACATCCAGGTGGAGGACATAATGATGACCCCAACACCAGTCTCATCCCTTTGCCCCTCACCTGGCATGTGGTGGGGGCAAAGAGGCTCCAGGCTCACCCATCAGGTATTCCTGTCTTTTCTCGCCACACACATCTGTGATTGTGTTTATGGGACAAAAAAAAAAAAAAAAAAAAAAAAAGTGGAGGTGTCCATATTGAGCATGGAGAGGGCAAGGGGTCTGGAGGGGATGAAGGGAAGGTGGGCATGGAGCCTCACCACCCAGGCTGACAGAGAGAGTGGGAACTGCAGCGTCTGCCAGTCAGCAGCGTGGCTTCCTCCTGCATCAGGGATGTGCTGATGCTGCATGGGAATGCCCAAGGGACGTGTTTTGGAAGGGTTAGAGAACAAGCACAAGTGGCTGTGCATGCTCGCTTTGAAAGCATATCCTTTCCTTTCCAGGGCTTCTTGCACATCAAGGTTTAACTTGATCTTGTAGTCTATTTGATGCTGTGACGACATCCCTCGCCCTTTAAAAGAACATTTGTCACTATATAAACACTGGGTTTGCAAATGGTTTAACTTGTTTTCCACTCTTTTATTCTGCCTGTTGAACATAAGAGAGTTATTTCCTACACTTGGCTGCTGAGTTACCAGCCAGGTCTGACCCCATCTCTTCAGAAACCTGCATTTGAAGCTTTCTCTGTTCAGCATCCAGTGCCCAGTGCCTGGGAAGGGCTGGGTTGTTCTGGTTACTCTCATTTCAGTGACCCAAGTGACACCAATACCTCCGATAATACCACATTAATCTCAGTATTTGGGACTACACACACCTTTAAAGCAATGCATGAAGTGACCTAAATGCTTTTACACTGTTCCTGTGATAAGCACAAACACATCTGCATGTGTCTGGGCTTGAACAACCAAAATACTATATCACAAATATCTGTTGGGGTACTTTCTTCTTTCCTTAAAAGCCATTTGAGTGCACTTGAAAAAAGCCATAGCAATATCCTGTCTCCTATACCATCATATTGCAAATACATCATAGCCATGCACAAGTTCGTTACAATCCCCATGATAACCAACCATTTGTTGTGCCTGTAGAGGTCTGTTTGCAGGACTGGATTTCTATTTTTAAGCCCCTGAAGACAGAGGACGGGTTGCAAATAGGCTCTGCAATTGACCCAACTATTCAGTTGTTTCTGTAAATCTTTTGTGCAATGGTTACCCAAGCCCAGGTGGAAATTGAAATTTGGTTACAGGAAAAGCTGAATCGACAAATACTTCATCTAAAACCCTCAAAGTAGTCTTTATATTGTATTTGTGGACTGGTTTCCAGTAAAACAATATTTTACTGGAACTGTGGGAGTGAGGAGCCTGGTAGAGGAGAAAGCCATTCCTGCAGCCACAGTGGTCCACATGGTGGTCCTCCACCCCAAGGACATCACAGAAACCTCAGACCCTTGGGTCTGCATGCATAGCTGGTCACAGGGACCATCCACGCCTGCAGCCTGGGATGCAACAAGAGATAAACAGGTTATAATCACAGTAATCCTGGGAATTTGTCCCAATTTACTCACATCAGCAATTGGGCTGCACTTGCTGCAACTCCCTGTAACAGCTGAGGTTTTGCTGAACACCATCATTTGAGCTCTCTTGAAGGAAGAGGGACCCCAAGCCCAAGTGGGAAATGGTTCAGCTTGCTAGTCTTCAATCCGTGCAGGACCCACCACCACAGAGCATGAGGCAGTGGACTGAATTGTTTTTTTCCCTAAAAATGTCAGGTCAGACAAAAAAAAGTTTTAGTAAGAGGAGATTTTTCTTAAGAAACAAATCCTGCATCATTTATATTCTTTCCTTTCTCTCTTGTATTTCAGAGAAAGCCACTTTCTTATCCCAGATGCTGCCAACCTCCTACTTACAAGAGAAGGGATCCAAGATAAACCCATTAATTTCAAGGAAGATACTTTGGAATTATTTCATTACAACTCCAAGTATATTTTTACCCTGATATGTTTAACCACGGTATGGATTCATATTATGCACTCACATTTCATCCTACATCCATCTCTCATAATAATTTAATTAACATCACAAAAAAAATACAGTTATACTAGAATTTAAAACAGAAACAGAGGCATCGACATTTCTGAGTGGGTGAAAGGTTTTTATCATGTCTCTTTCAATAGATGGTATTCACCTGGAGGAAGATGCAAGGCTTTTTTAAATTATTTTATGTTTTTCTTTTAAAGAGGTATTTATGAACAAAGAAGGAGAAAGAGAAAGAGAAGGAGAAGAAGTTGTTATATTACATATAACTGCCTTAGTTTTGAGGTGTTTTTTCCTGTACAACGACAAAGGGACCTAGAGAGATGCAGATAACTGGACCAGGCTGATGTCAGATTAGTGGAAGAAATATTACCTATGCATTTCTGTATCCCCATTTTGGAAGTGTAGCTATCAAATAGAAACATTTAAATATTATTCATATCACCAACCAAGAGGATTTTAATCAGCGAATTCCATTTGTTAGTTTTACCTTTATCATGAAAAGATATTACAGAAAATCAAGTAAAGGTAACAATCCACATGGCCATTCAGTCCAATATGCTCAATTTGTTCTATCCTGAAATTTCCTCTGAGGAAAGTCGGGCACGTTTTTCATTCCTGTATTGGCAAGGGCTTAGAAGCCCTCATTTAACCATGTTGTGTAAAATGATTATGTGCTGAAATCTGTCTCACTTTCTGGTTAGGAGCACAGCACACAGAATACCCAATAACAACTCCGCTTTGGCCACACGTGATCGCTGTGGAAAATGGGGTTGCTCAGAAGGACATGTACGAACACACAGGCAACAGGATTTTGCCTTCCTAATTACCCACTCGCATGCAGGAAGGCAGGGCGTGTATATCAGTATATCTCTGAAGCTTGGAGAAGAGGTAATACCCAGGATTAAAACTGTTGCAGACACGTTATTTCTTGCCGTACAACATGGAAATATCAAAGTTCACACCCAGTGATTTTGGAAGATCAAACTAAGCATGGATGGAAGAACCTGTCTGGCTAAAAAACAGTGCCCATGTGGGACTCGTATTCACCGTGCTGAAGCACCTGGATGGGTTCTTGCCCAATTTTTAACTCTTCCAAGTTAAGTTTAGCCCATGCACTAGAATGAGAGGAATTGCAGGGACACTGCATCATGAGCAGTGAAGATGAGGAAGGTGGAAACACCCCTTTCAATGAGTGATTATTTTTTCGGGATGTGTCCCCAGCATCTCCATTGCTCATCCCCACATGCCCCATTCCTCCCAAAGCCTGGAGAGAGCCGATCATCACACACAGACTTACAACATTTCCCCAATTTCAAAGAGTTTTATTGCCTCCTCGAAGGCTCTTCTTGATTGCGACCAGCTGCACTTGCCCTGGCTGCTCAACACTTCCCCTCTCCTAAGCAAAAACATCCCTTCTGGTCCCCCTCAGCCCACCCGCCTGCGGGCCCTGCAGCTTCTGTACATGGGTCCAAAAAAAGCATCTGCTGGCTTGATAATAGCAACAAATTGCTCTTGTCGGCAGAGCGCAGGAGGCGATGCTCCTTCCTCCTGCCTTAACAGCATATTTAAATCATCTCCATCAAGCGATGGCAAGTCCTCAGTCCCTGAGAGCAGTTTTCCTGTTTCCCATTCCCCTTCTTCCCTTCCCCTGAAGCTCAGAGCTTTCTGCACCAGGGCTGGGAAGGGTTTGGTGTTGGTGCTCACTTGCCTGCCACGCTGCAGGAACACCAACAACATCCAAGTCAAACAGACTTAATGACTCCTGCAGCAGAAGTGCCAGGGCCTCGCACACGTGCTCGGCTTGCGGAGCCCAACAGGGAGAACGTCTCTTCTGCTCAAAAGGCAATTTTTTCCTGTCAGTTATGATAAAAGCTAGAGCTGGAGACAAGCTGCAGAGGTTGGGTTGGATGGCTGATAGGCAGATTAGAGGAACTGCTTCTGCTGGGAGGAACCAGCACAGACAGACTGTATCAGGAACCATCCTCCAGGGGCTTCTTGGTGGTTCTGCTCTCATTCCTCCTAGTGCAATGTCTGCTTTTTTACCTACATTTGCTCCAGCTGAAGGAAAAGATGGATTTGAGGACAGAAGCCATAGCAATAACTGGATATCATGTTCTCCAATGCTGCCTGCAAGAAGTGCAGTTTCTAGCCTTCTTTATTGAACCAAGACCAAGGGCTGCACTGGGGTTGTGAAGGCCTGCAGAGGAAAATTAAGTCTTAGGAGCCTCCAGAAATAACACATGGATACACTAAGGACCACATGCCACCATGCTGTGAAGGACAAGTTGTAGCTCCAGCCACAGCATGGGCTACCTGCAGGAATGGTGAGGTCAAGGTTTTCTGGCCAGCTTCAGACTCTCTGCAACTATTTTTCCTGCTTTAAAGGTCTACAGATCTCCTCCTCCCCCTCTAAAACAACAGTGTTGCCCATCAGAGTCTTGAAAGCAACCAGCAGATTGAGGAGGTATCCAAAAGCTTGAGATGTGACAGAGCTGCTGCTGTGGAGCCCACACTGTGCTACAGGTATGGAGGCCACTGGAGATGGGTGGCCCATGCCATCACCAGCTACAGAAACCATCCTAAATGATCAGCTTCCCAGGCTGGTGATCCCATATGTCCTACTACTGGATCCACCTGAGCTAGGGAAACTGTCCTAGGCAGCCCTCTAGGACACCTCAAAGAACAACTTGCAATTTAAGAAAAGTTCAGCACTTCTCAGAAGCAAACAAGCAGAGGTGTCCGGGGAGCCTGAATCCTATTATTTTATTGCCAATCTAATCATTTTATCTGCTCTGGAAAACTAAAAGCTCGCTGAGAGGCGGAAAGGTGCCTGAGTGGAGCAAGTGGGGCCCTCTGAGCGCTGGCTCTCCTTCCTGGGCCCTCCAGCACCTTGCCGAGAAACTGCAAACCGGGGCAGGGCCTGCTGTGCCAGGGATGGCAAGAGAAGTTCTCCTGCAGGTGGAGGCATGTCAGAAAAGCTGCCAGGCAAGGCGTTAAGCAAAAAGCTGCGAGCAAACCAGAGCACAAAGTGCCCAGCGGCTGAAGGCAGGAGCGGTGCCGAGGAGCCAGCTATCAACCCACGGCTGCTGTGTCTTGCAGCACCCCTACCTCCTCCTCTGGTGCCCTGTCTTGCAGCTCTGTGGAGCCAGATCTTGGATTTGGAAACCTGAGAGGCAGGATTAGCATCTCGGTTTGCTCTGGTGTGTTGTCACAGGGCCCTGGGAGCGTTAGGGTGTGAGTGACAGCCAAGCTGCCTCATCCCAGCCCAACACGTGGCCTGCAGACAGCATGACGATACAGTGAGGGTCTGGAATTTGCCCGTCCTGATCGAGACATCCTGAGAAGCAAACTGTTTTAATTAGGAGAAGCTTATCATGTCAGCGGGAGCTTGCTGTAAGGAACAGAAAGCAAACAGCATGTGCAGCATTTCTCCTTTCAGGGAGATAACAGCGTGGAAGGACAGGGCTTTCACCAGGCGCAGCGAGGAGGGTGGCTGCGTCGAGATTGTACCAGGAACCTTGAGGAGCACCAGCCAAGCTAACCTGAACCAGGACAACCTGGGGGCTATGTTATTTTGGGCTGGGTGTTGAAGATCAGACCGACTGTTGCTTCTGCCATGTCTCTGCCACCCTTTTATGGGGAGCCAGGCCACCGCAAAGGCAGAAGAGGAACCCAGATCATGCCCTGTCCATGGAGGTGGTAACTCACTGCTGACCCTGTTTGGAGATTGATGTTGGACTGGAAACCTCCAGAGGCTGGACTGGAAATGTGTGGAGGCCCCTGCCCACCTGAAATACCCCATGACCCTACAACTGCTTATTACCCTTCTGCACCCCTGCTATGACCCTCTGCAGGAAAAGCCCACCCAGATGAGGACAGGGCACTTGGCAGCCCTCTTCCCTACAACATGAGGTAGAGCTTTCATCTCACCCCCTGCTGCCCAGGAAGCCTCATGAATTTTTATCAAACACTAATGGTTTAATTCCTGCTCACATATGTAGAAAACTTGCCATGAGTCTGAGTTTTTTGGAGGGGTTGTTTTGTTTCTCTTTAATTTTATAAGAACTTTAATTTTACAAGTTCATAAATCAACACTTCTTCCTTGCTCTGCCCCGCACCTCATGTCTGGGTGTGGCTTTAAGCAAATGAGACTATTGAATGAAAAAAAATAACTTTTCCTTTTCTTTCTTTCTTTTTTTCTTTCTTTCTTTCTTTTTTTTTTTTTTTTTCAAGAATTGCTCATGTCTCCTCACAGCCTCAAATATTTCATGCAGGTTGTGCCATGTATTTCACAAGCTAAGCCAAGCAAAACACCGCCTTCCATATACACGGCAAAAAAAATGTTTTCCAGGGCTCAAAGCATTTCTGTCTTTGGCAGAATCTTTTCTCAAAGCATACTGAAGGGAAAGTATGGAAATGAAATACAAAGAGTGGTTAAAATAATATTTTGGGTAGAGATGAGCCCAAACCAAACCCCAGATTAGAAAGCCAGATACCCCCCTAGATACCATTCCCAAAATGAGGAGGGTTTGTTGTGATACTTGGAGAAAACTGGGAAACGTTGCAGGTCTCCCACCAAGTTTAATTTATTAATTGAACTTGTAAAATACTTAACCCTTACCAGCCCTCACAGCTAGCACAAATCCTACACTCGAGCAAATGCACTGCATGGTTGTGATGGACAAATTCAGCTGTGCCGTGTGCTGAAACGGATCTCAAAGCAGAGGTGGGTGAAGATTAAATATTTTTCCCTTTCTGGCCCTAGATACTCAATTATTTTTACCCAAAAAGCTGATGGATGGGTTAGTTTGGAGGTAGACATGCTGTGGGGAGGCAGAATGGGGCCAGCGAGGACCTGCATGGACCACAGGGCTCTGTTGAACCCAGGCAGGAGACTCAAAGCTTCAATGCGATCGTATCTGCTGTTTGGATCCAGACTATCACTGACATGGGCTCCAACTGTGGTGTAATTTGGGGTTTCAGACCCAGAATTCAGGACTGGATCCAAAACTCGAATGGAAGAAATTTAGGAAAGAGGCTTTTAAGAGTTTAATTTGAAACAGAAAACCCGTAAATCTATTTCTGCCCCGGTGTTTAATTGAACTATATATTTTTTTTTAATCCTCTAGTATGCCCGGGCGGTTCAGACATCCAGCAGCAATTCCTCAGTATTTAATAGAAGGCTTTATGCTATATGAATGATGAACGAAGGACAAACTCAGCTTTGTGTGTACCTGCTGTTCTGGGGAGGTGAACAAACAGCATGTTATGGCTCAGTGCGTTTACTCAACAGCAGCCAAGAAGAAAGCCACCTTCAAACAAAGCCTATCTTGACAGCAGATGTGAATAATAACTGAACCTAGTAATTCATAAGTGCTCTTAGATACTGGTAATGCAAGTCTTAGATTCAGAGACATCTCTACTTTGTATCCCAGTAAAGAGTCCATGTGTGTAACTCTGTAAAATTAAGATAGCTTAATCATGTAAAGTATACTTTACTCTCTAGTTTAATATTTTTTTATAAACGTTAAAATAACCTTAGAAATATTTGTCCTAGCACTTGACGGGATTTGGGTTTGTTTTTCCATTGACTTAGTGGCTATAATGAAGGTCTCAAAATAGAGCACCCAGGGGAGGGAGGATGGTTTTGTGCTTCAGAAGCTGGGTACGTACCCGGCACATCACCCACTGTCAGGCCCGGCACAGTGGCACACTCAGTACATCATGAGCCAAAACCATGCCAGAAACCCAGCAGCAAAGGGTGGATGTGCCATGGGCTCCAGCCACTTCTCTGCCCCATCCAACACCATGCTGGGGCTGCTCATGGCTGGTACCCACAGCACGAGCATGTACTTACCAATGCCAACTGCCCGAACTCCAAAACAAGGGCAAGACATGGCTAAGGAAGTAAACCTTTAGTGAAACATGCTGGATAAGTCAATGCTACCCACCAGCAGGTGTAGTGAGATGTTCCAGGCACAAAGGGTCTACAGGGCAGAAGAGAAGCATCCCACTTTTCATATTACTAATTCCTTGCCCATTGCAGCTCAACATTTTGGGTCTACAAGAGTCACGTCCCATATGTGATGCAAACAGCTCCCCCAGTACAAGCCCAGCTCAGCCCAGTACCAAAGGTATCAATGGTACCTGCACCTCCCTGCTCCCTTCCCCACGCCCCACTGCTGTGGACACACCAGGAACCCCTGAGCCTCCTCCAGGCACTTTTGGGATCCACGGGTGTCCAGATTTGCAGCAAACAATGTCCCCTGACTCCATCAGCAATGTCTTCAGACTCGGTTACCTTTAAAATAAACCTACCCCAGTGAACACCGGCTGCACATATGTACATGCACACACAAAAACACTTACTAGCTTAATAGGGTGAGTATCAGAATGTAACACTAAATTATCTGACATCTTTATTGCTTCGAATGACAGATTCAAACAAAGCTAACCCTTTAATTATGTTTATATAATGTAATTTGGCATAAGTCATAAAGCACCCCTTCGGCAATGCCAGATTAAATATTTTACATTTGCTTGGGCAGCACATTACAAGATTGGAAGCGGTATTTTCTTCTGATGCTCCAGAGCAGGGACTACACTACCGTGGATGGGAACAAGGCTCAGCCTGGAGGGTCTCCCCCTGGGGAGCTCTGCCACAGGAGTCGTGCTGGACTTGCAAGGACCCCAATCCTGCACCCCACTGTGAACAGCTCCCTTTTGCACCCTCTCTCCCAGGACATCAGCACCACCGGTGTTTGCCAAGAGTAAAACAAAAGGCCCTGTTGATGCCAATGGCAGCAGAGAAGCCTCCGTTACTGCTGGCAGGGTTTCCCAGGGCAGTCACCTTTCTGCCTGCACTGGATCAGCTGGGACTTCTCCAAGTCCTCCTCTGGTGTACAGAGGTGGGGTTGTCCCATCCTTTTCCACAGGAAGAGCTAATGTGGCTGCTGGACTTTGAGAAAGTTCACATCTCACATTTTGGAGAGGATGAAACATCTGAGGATGTTCTGCAACAGAGCAGAGAGTAGAGATTGGCCTCAATATTTAGCTTCCTTCCCAGTGCCTAACTTTCCCATTGCTCCTAGGCATCTTCCCAAGATGAAGGACGTTCCCTGCAGCAGCCTTGGTGTCTGGGTTCCCCTGCAGGAAGCTCCTTGAGGCTCCACCTCCAAGCTCCGTGGCCTCATTTTACACTGGTGAACTAGAAGTGCTAGTGATGCTCATTGCCTGTTTCAAAGGGATGCCAATGAATAAACATGGTCCTTGCTCCCAGAACATGTCCCTCTACTGCCAGCACAATAGGTAAATAGATCCTTTGAAAGTGCAGAGCCCCCTGAGATCCAGGGTGCCAAGGTTGGCCGCAAGTCATGAACAACACTCTGGAGACCTCAGCCCTCTAAGATAAACTTGCTCACTCTGATGGTCTGCTCCAGCACCTGTAAATCCACCACTCCCAAGGACCAGGCCTGCCCAGCCTAACAGTGTGGCTCCTTCAGAGAGGTTCCTCTGGCCAGGCTCTGCTGGTACACTACTACGAAGCTGACATTTATAAACAAACTCAATGCAGCAGGACTTAGCCACTCCAGGAGAAACATGACTCCTCTTGGTAGATGTTTGTATAACAACCTGTTCCACGTTCTCCTTTTAACTTTCTTCCACCCTATATACTTCAACAGGGTATTCAATTAATAGCAGAAGGAGCTTGAGAGCATGCATCCACATGCTAAAACGCTGTCAAATTCCAAAATTTAACAGAATGCATTCAAAATTCCTTCAAAACTCCAGAGACACAAAAAGTTGGGAAGGAAATGTTTTACCCAGCCCACATCCCAGCCTCATAGAGTGATGAACTTTCTTCAAGTAAATTCATGAATTTTACATCTTGTTGGAGATGGCCAAAGTGGTTTTGTTTATTTTTGTAGGTTTGGGGTTTTTATTCTTCTGAAGTTGCCACCAGTACATAGAAAACAAGTGTTGCACTGCTGAGGGAGGCAGAGAAAAACAAAGACAAAAAAAGTGCAAGAGTCCAGCCCTGCAAGGAGCTGCATGCCAACAGGGAGATGGAAAGCAATGTTGACACAACCTGCTGGAGCACTCAGCATAAACACAGTGTAGCCTCACTACTTTGCTTAAGCCCAGACCTTACTGGCCAGAGCTGTCAGACTCACACACACACACACTTTGTTGAGCATAGTCATTGCACAATGCAAAGCAGGTAGCGGTTTGAATTGCTCATTGCCCACATCAGTTTGGACACTCGAGCAGTACCTACGTTCTTCATTGCTTTCAGAATAAAGTGGTAGCTATATAGAGACATCAAGAATAAATGAGGAAACAGCACAGACAACAGGAGGTTGAACTTCTTCAATAACATCTGGAGCCAAACAGCAAAAAATTAACATCATAATTTTATAAAGGAAAATAAAAGTCAAGTGCTTCCCCAAAAAAATGCATAATGTACAACTCAGAGCAGAACATTGACTAATGGAGAGAGAAGAGACCTTCAGAGCACCAGGCAGAGCAGAGACTCACAAGTTTTGGAGCATGCAATGTTTGTTTTAAGGTGTTTTAATTACTGGATCAATAAATCTACCCAGGGAAAATTTCCCTGAGTTCTTCAGCTATAGTCTTGACTTTTTTGTCAAAGCATTCTCCCTTTTTGCCTTCATCTATATGCTATTGTGTGAAGAAAAAAAAGTCAGAAGGAATATGAGTTATGAAATTTTTCCTCGTGCATAAAGATTACAAATCTCATTGAAATTCTGTTGAGTTACATTGACCACACAACTTGCAAACATAGTGAAAGCCACACAAAAGGCTTCCCTCCCCATTGTTTACGTGAGCGTTTTGGAAATGGGGTATACATTGCTACGCAGAAAGGGGAAATAGAGACAGGAGTGAAATGTAGTTTGTTAAGCTAATAAAACAGCAAGCCCTCCATTTGTTTCTTTAGTCCTGCAGAGCCATTTCTGTTTCAGACTTACACGCTCCACTGTTAGCAGAACTGGTGACAAGCATTTCCACTGCAGATTGTTAAAGCATGTGGGCTAGTTTAGCTTTAACTATGGGAATGCTTCCCAGCCATTCTTAATGGTATTGCCATAATTCATGATTTAAAAGATTGATATACAACAACAAAGGGACAGAAAGCCCTAGAGACACTGGCTGTGCCATTAGCTAGGTTAAATACATCTAAAGACTACAGCAACCCCAGAAAAGCATGTATTAATCTGAATTCTGGGGCTCCTGATGTTTGCAATGAGCTTGGCCAAAAGCAATCTAATTATTTTCATATTCCTTTACATAAAGTTACCAGTACTGCCTAATTAAATGAGTAATAACAGACAACAAAGCCATCTTCTCACACATTCAGAACCCTGGAAACACCCTTTTCATGCAGCGAGGAGCGGTGCATATAAAATAATTAAGACGGACATCAATGAAAGCAAGAAGGGGCATGAGCTTCAGGAAATGTGCCAAACCACCAGGCCTTCTGGCAGAACATCCCAAATGTCTGCCACCTACTTGTCCAAATATGCGTGTTGAACGTCTTCTTTGAGGCACCCAGTGCAGGTCAACAGTCACACACTATCGTGAGACAGCAGCCACCTCCTGCTGCCCATTTCAGCCCTAAGACAACAATGGCAAAGAAACTGAGCATAGGTGACTTCTCTAGCAAATACCTCTGAAAAAGCTGTCAGAAATGCCTTCCCCATGCCCCAGCCCTTGTGCTACACACTCTTCCCTTGCTTGCACTCCATTCTTCCATCTCTGGAAGGGCTCATAGCCCATTTCTGAAGACATGGATTCAGGCAGAAAGAAAGTTCTGTGTGTCCAAGAGTTTCTCGTATTTTCCCCTAAACCCCAAACATTCAGGTAAATTTTACCTGAAATTGAATTTCAGGTAAAATGTCCTCATTGAATGAGGACAATTCCAACTTTGCTTTACATGTAGCCTTAGACCATCACAGCTAAAGCAGTGTAGTGCTGCTCTGTACATTTGCAATGCCCATACCAAGTCATTTAACTGCTCAAAAACATATTGAAGGCAAATGATTACCTTCTGCTGAGCATAGAGGGCAGCAGGCCAGGCCCCAGACTGCTTCTTGAAAATCTCAGTTTATCTTCTTACTGTTGAAAAGGGAAGGGGAAAGGGAAAAATGGTCTGGTCTTGATCTTTGGGATTGGACCCGATGATCTCTAGAGGTCCCTTCCAACCCCTACAGTTCTGTGATTCTGTGATTCAGTTGACTGCAAGAGGACTGTGATCATTTACAACAGCAGATAATGCCCTCAGCAGGTAAAATTGTAGGGTTTTGGTGTTTACACCTGATGAGATTCACCATCACCGTCGGGACCATCAGGATATGGATGAAGCCTCTTCAAGTAACAGATTCTTTTCATTGGTGCCGAGGGCCAGGACAAGAGGCAGTGGGCACAAACGGGAGCCCAGGATCTCCCTCTGACCCCCAGGCAGATGTTCTGGGCTGTGTGGGGCTGGAGCCCAGCACAGGCTGCCCAGAGCCTGTGAGGGCTCCTCTTTGAGGATCTCCAGGAGACGCCTGGACATGGGGCTGGGCACACAGATCAGGGTGGCCTTGCTGGGACAGGGCTCAGAGCAGAAGGCTGCAGAGGCCTTTGCCAGCCTCAGCCATCTTGTTGTCCTGTGAGAGCCCTTCACTCCCAGTCAAACCACCCTCTGCACACTTTCTCCTCGGGGTTCTCATGTGGAGTTTCCAGCTGGTTTGGGCTGGGGACAGCTCGGGTGAGCATCACCTCCTGGCCATGGCAGGTCCTGCTCCTGTGCCCGGCACCGTGCGGCCCTGCCCACAGCATGCACAGCTCGGGCAGCTCAGCAGCTATCGGGGGATTCTCAAACCAGAGCAATGGACTGCACGGACTCTCTGGGGAAAGCAGTTCTGGCACACGCAGCTGGAATTAAAATCAGGTTTCATTTCCTTCTCTGTGTCACACAGAGTAAATCATCGTCTGCCTCGTAAGCAAGGAGCCTGGGACAGCAGCTTCCCCAGCAATAAGCCCTGGTGACAGAAATCCATACTTACCAGCAGCGAAAGATCTTCTTTCACTTTTGGCACAAGCTTTTTAACCTTGCCCTTCTTCCCCCACCCCTGCACATTTTCTCCTTACAACAATTACTTTGCTCCATAGCTGAAGGCAGGGTTTAATCCTGCAAGCATAAATTCACACGTACAGCGATGTGATCAGCGAGGTTTGCGGGATTAAGTCCCTGGGTCCAGCAGAAATTTTCACAGGAGTGTAATTAAAATGAGACGTGCAGCTACATGTGTGCTTGAAGGTAAGCACGCATGCAGCTGCTGGAAGAGAGGGGCCGGGAGGGCTGGGCTTGCCGAGCAGCACCTGTGGAATGATTTTCCCTTGCTTGCAAGGATGGTGTCAGTGACAGCACAGGAGTTAAATGGGGACTCTGCAACCACATCAGGAGGCAGGACCAGAGGCTGTCTTGTTTTCATGACACATTTATCATACCCCTGAGCCCCAACAGGCAGCGGTTTTCCATGCCAAGGCCATGGAAACCATTTACAAAAGGCCTGCTCCTTTTGTTAAACACCTCTGGTCAGACCCTTATGGTTTGCTGCTTCTGTATCACCTGCCGCTGCTTCTGATCTGCAGCTCTTCCACAAAATCCATCCTTCACATCTCAGATCTCCCACCTCACTGTCACTGCTCATGTCCTGACAGGGATCCATCCGTGCCAGCCCACGCTCTGCCTGGCCAGCTGCCTGATGCTGGTGAAATCTCCCACACCTTTTCAATCTCCATTTACTACCCAGCATGTTCAATTTGCAGCTGCTTTAGAGCCTTTCCAACTGAGATCTGCACCACAGAAGTAAACTGCCCCAGTTACATCCTGCCAGGGCTCTGGGGTTTGGAGCTGAGCCTCTCCAGGTGAGGCCCAGTTACAATTACTGGGTGAATCATAGAATCACAGAATGGTTTGAGTTGGAAGAGACCCTAAAGCCCATCCAGTTCCAACCCCCTGCCGTGGGCAGGGACACCTCCCACTGGGTCAGGTTACCCAAAGCCCCATCCAGCCTGGCCTTATAAGACATTTCAGCTGGGGTTTTGGTGACCACCTCAGGGCAATGCCCCAGCCTCTCCAGTGCTGAGAGCTTCAGCCCAGTTTAACACCACCCGAGCCCTGCTGGACACCACCTGAACCCTGCTGAACATCACCCAGGCCCCGTGACCGTTGCTCTGAGCTGTTCTCGAGCCCTATGGCAGGAATCAGATCATTGTCAAGCCTGTGCACAGGGTAGTCCTCCTGATGAACAGAAACTATTATGGGAGTAAGCAAAAATCTCACTTCACCATACGAATTTTGCCCCCTTCTGATGGGTGGCAGTCATCAGCCCTAGTGCAGCTAAAATCTGTAAATATCGGAGCCAACTGAGTTTGATTTAACAGCAAGCAATTTGCTTAATTAAACAGAGTGCCAATCAGGGAAATATTATTCACTCCCCTTACTAGAAACATAATACTAATTAAAACCAGGGTAATAAAAAAGTAAAGCACGCATTTAATGTTTCTCCATCCATCTGGAAAAAAAAAAACCCGGGGGGGGGGGTCTATTGCTCTAGACCATTTCAGAGATTTTTGCTCCCGTCAGGACATGCACACTGAGTTTTGAATGAAAATGGACCGAGATAATCAATACTTAAGCCTCTGCATAGAAGGTTTAATGCCAAAACCACAAAAATAGCCTTAAATATTACCACTGCTGTTATGCTCTGAAATATATATATACATATATATATAGCTTTCTTAAACCCAGAATTATTAATTTCTGTACTAAGTGGCAGCTGCTTGCACAATTTTTAGAGAGGATTTATGCTTGGTCCAGGCAGAGGAAAGGAGCCTGGAATTAACCTCTTGGTCTCTGCTACTGTTAATTACCTTTGCCATAGCATAGAGCACACCAGTTGCAGAGCATCTAGCCAAGGCCTTGCCATCAGCAGCGAAGACATAAATCATGATGTGACAGCATGAAGGGACAAATAAATCACTAGGGAAGAGATGACATGAGCAGGATAAGAGCTATAAGCAACGCAAGCAGATGAGTATATGGCCAACATCAACAGTGCTAGAGCTGTTTTGGTTGGCCTCAGCTGAACATCTGGAGCTGAGCTGGGTTTGTGGCACTGCATAGGCTTTGGAGACAGGGAAACTGAGGCACAGATAAGATAAGCTTGAGTTTGCCAGGAGCTTGAGGGGAGTGAGGCACCTTCTCCTCGTACAGGGTCCCACCTAAACAAGGTCCTCATGCACAATCAGTACCAGATCTAGAGACAGCATAAAGGCATCTTGGATCCTCCTCTGAGTCTGGTATAAGGTATTCATTTCTTCCTTTACTATTCAATTCTAACAGAAGTAAGGGAGGGAAAAAAAAAAAATCCTTTTGAATTTTTGCTGTTCTTTTTGAACAGAAAAGGAAACCTGGCTTTGGATGTGTTCTGGGTATTAATATTAAGAAATGTTCTAACAGAACCTTCTTTCTTGTGTTATACATACTGAATATAGTAGGAAGGAGCCCTTCTGCTTAAAATTACATGCTGGAGTTGGGAACTTAGAGAGGAAATCTGGTTTTATTGAGGGTTTTGTTCTTTTTTTAGAGGAAGAGAGAATGAGCATCAGAGAGGGGTTTGGCTGCTGAGGGTATCTCGTGACAGTAGGTGGCAAAGACTTCTCAGTGCTCCCATGTGGAGTTTCTGTGAGATGTTGTGGTTCAGAGGAAGGCGAGATGAATGCAACAGCTTCCCAGAAATCAACTCCCAAGGTTTTATCTTTAATCTCTTTCCCTCCCCACTCTGATACGGTCTGCATTAAGAAAGCCCTGAGATCAGCAGAGCAGTCTGCGCTATGCCGAAGCGTGCAACCACGGCCTGGACCCACTCGGCAGAAACGACAGCAAACATCCAATTTCCTACATGGGCTCAAGCAAGCTCCTGGCTTCAGTTACATCTTCATTGCCACCGAGCCACAGGCATTGTGCACGGAAATATCTGCTTCGGGCTGCGGGTTCCTTTGGCTGGGACGGTACCAAGTGCATGCCCTGCTTCAGCCAGGGACCTGAGCTGGCATAGGTCCCCCAGCTGGGTTACAAACACAGCATCACACACATGGCCAAACACCTTGATGGATCAGGGGCTCTTCCAGGGGCTTCCATAATACTCTATTACAGCTGGCACTTTTAATCCTTTTAACCTCTCAGTTGTCATAGGTGCTGCATGGACACTTCCTTGACCTTCCACAGCACCCCAGTGACTCAATAACCCCCCCAGTGAGTTCACCACTTTGGATGTCCTCTGGAAATTTTTTCTTTTATGACAGGTGGTTGGTATTTTAGCAGAAAAGGGCAACTGCTAACCAGGTTCATAGGGAAAGGGAAATTTCTTCTTTGCTGGAAGAAGAGAAGACACACAAATAAGCTTGCTCGGCTGCTCTTGTCTTATCCCCATGGGGGAATTAACTGGCTTGTCTTTGTACCATTTAGATGCTTGTTTTGGGTTTGGTTTTCAAACATGAACTTGAAGACCAGGACACACTTAAAGGTGGCGAACAGCGAATACCAAAAATCATTATGAGACCAAAACCCACCTAATGCGGGGGAGGAAGAAACACAGCAATGACTGAGTGAAGAGAGATCATTAAGCAGCTGGAGGACAACAGAGCCAGGATCTATTAGAAGGACAACAGGCAGTCAACATCATTTAAACTAAAAAATAAAAAAAAATAAAATAAAAAAAAATAAAAACAATAAAAAGGAACATACAAAATGCAAGGTTCACTCTTTGGTTTGTGTCCACAGCCCTCTTGAGGTCAATGGCTGGCAGAGACCTGAAGGGCACCCAGTGTGTCTATCAGGATTAGGTCTCTGGAAGTTTTTGATAAAGAGGGCAGGAAGGATAGGGTGGGAGGGGAAATTATCTCAGATGCATGTAGGCAAACACTGCTAGCTGATCTGAAAGTGATAAACCCCACCACCACACATAGCTAACCCCATGGGCATTTCTCTGGGATTCCCCAGCAGCAGAGATGCCCTGTAGGCTGGAGGGACAGCAATCTCCAGGAAACGTCACGTTGTGCTGAAACGTGCAGGGCTGGTGCACCTCCAGGGCCCCCTCTTGATCTATGTCACAAAACTCGGTACATACCTAATTATTTATCTTTTGTTTTGGGACTGCTGTGGATTTTTTATTGTTCTCTCTCTCTCTAAATAAAAAAATAAAAAAACATTTAACTGTTTTGAAGAACCCTTCCCTGCAGAACAGAAGTCCCTCTGGAAGCCACCAGGAGCCTTAAGAGCCAAAATTTGCTTCAGAAAATTTTACACTAGCCATGGAAAACCCAGATAATTGCACTTCAGGGAGGACGCCAATCATTAATTATGGATAAAAGGGGCTTGCAGGGGTAAAGAAAGAAGTCCATGTTACAGACATAGAAAATCTGCCACACCGACCTGCCCGAGGAAAGCACTTCCTCTGACTCGCGTTAGATTTTGCAGAATCAAAATCCCATCAGACTCCAGCTTTCTTTGCCCTTCCCCCCAGTTTTTTGGGACAGAATTGCAAAATTAAGTGGCTAATGTAGCGCAGAGCAGCTGCAATCTATTTGGATTTTACTGAAGGGCTTGATACCGTCTCCTGAAATCTTACGCTCCACATCGATTCAAGTTGGCTCGGGCAGGAAAACCCTGTCATGCCGGCTGAAGGCTGCCTGGGAAGCCAGTACAGATGGGGCAACGACGCACAGCAATGTGTCTTGCCATAATGAGAGCCCATGGGGACCTGCTTTGGTTTCACCTCATCATCCATCTGAGGGAAAAGAAAGGATATCCAGCAGTGGGAAAAAAATAAAAACTGGGTGCATCTGTTTGGGCAGAGGGATAAATCCCCTAAAGTTGAGAAACATGGATAAAACATGGCAAAACTCAACTTTTTCACGAAGAGGCGAGCAACACCGCCTACCTGTGCAGAGATATCAGAAGGGAGTGCATGACACCTAATGGAGGCAAAAAATCCAGGAGGTGGCGGCAGTAACAGAGACCTGAGAGCAGTTTCTGCCTTCCTTGCTCAAAGGCAAGCAGGATAATAGCATTATTGGGGCCGTCAGCTCGCAGCCGCATACCAGCCCGTAGAGCCAGCGGCTGCGTGTGCAGCGTGCTGCAGCGGAGGCTTGAGGCTTGCCGACGCAGGGAACTTGACCAGAATAGCTATTGCAGAATAAGCTATTCCACAATAACTGCTTTGGAATTGCTCCCTGCACAGACCACTGTCTTCCACAATAAGAGTCATTTTACGGTGGGATAATTAATACTCTCCTCCAAAGCTAAATAATTGCTCTGGAATATGCTCTCTTTGATTCCTAAATAGAATTCAGATGAGCAGCAGCTCCAGAGCAAGTCTTATTATATTATTCTGGTCAATTGTGCCTGGTAGACAAGCTCCAAAATCCAAATGTACCCAATCCATAGGCAGAAAACCCATACGGTGATCAGGGAAAGGAGCTCTGCAGCTGATGCAATTAGGAGTCTGTTACCCTTGTGGGCATCCAAATCTGCCAAGTGCCCATCCCATGGTTCCTGAAACCAAGGGGAATTTTGCTGTTTCAACAGGAGAAGATTTGATCCCAGCCAGATGAATTGTTTTCAAGGAAAAATGGCTTTTTGTATTAAATTTTTTGATCACTTTCAGATTTAGTTGGGGATATTTTTTTCCATTTAATTTCAATATAATGAAAGTATTCCAGCTTTTGGAGGGGAAGAAAGTTTGGACAGAAATATGACTGAGAGGAGCAGAGGAAAATTTAGGGGAAGGGGATACCTTCAAGGAAACACAGCCATGGAAAGTTAACTTGCATTTTCCCAAACTGTTGATTTTCTCTGACATATTTGTTTCCTTGTCCATCCCGCTTCTGCACACGATTCTGCCCCAGAAAATTTCCAAATTCTGTTGCAGAAACTCAAACTTCAAGGACTTGCCCAACACCTTCCACCCAGTGCTCCCAGGCCATGCCCAAGGAGCTCACCGTTGGCCTTGTGGTGTTACAGTCCTACAGTGGCCCATGTGAAGCTCTCCATCCTCCTTATTCCTGTATTCTAGGAGGAAATCTCTGCTGTGTCAGAAGGCCTGGAGTCTTTTCCCTGTTCCTGCTCTGTGATATTCACCCCAACACGGTGAAAGGCGTCTCCCAAAGCAGCCTGGTGGCTGGGGAAGCCAGTCTTCCAAACACCTTTAAAGGTGGTGTGGTCACTTAGCTGTTGGCGTTCCTCCAGCCCCTCTCCTGGAGGTAATCCCATTCCCCCCAGCTTGTTCTCTTCATCCTTGCCACCTTCCTGGGCTCTTGTTTCTGCTCTGCAATGGAGAATCACACCTCCCTCTGAAGTGACCCCAGGAGTGCATGAGAGATAATGGGGGAAAATATCATAAAAGCCAAAACAAACAAACAAACAAAACATTTTCACCCCTTTTTCCTAAATGACAGCCATTTCTTGCTTTCAAAAGCAACTCAGACTTCACACTCTGAGCCCAGAGGAACAAGCCTCCAGCTCCTCAGAGCACACTGCATGCCCCAGCTAGTCAGTGAGAATGTGAGATTCAGCCTCCTTCATCTCTCTCTGTCTAATGTGAAGCAGATGTCTTCTATTAATGAAGTAATTGCTAATTAGTAACCGCTTTGTTTCCCTTCCATCAGTTTTCTTCCCTGGTTCAGGCACAGGGGGGCAGGCTGTGTAAATAAGGCAGCCTCCATAGGAATGTGTTGCATATATTGCCCACAATTTGGCTGTTCGCATCACAAACACTAAGCAAGGGACGCATCTCTGACACAGTGCTTAGCAGAAAGGGGCCTTGACATTTCCCAACCTTTTGGTAGACTGTAGCAGGGCAAGACATTTGTATTGGGTCTGGCAGAGGAGGGTCGGGCCCAGCTATACATACAGCCGAGCTCTCAACAGGCCTTTTGTTAGCATGATTTTGTCAGTAAAACCAGAATTGCACACGTCTGTGGAGCCAGGCTCACAAAATTTTATAAGCAGAGACTACCGAGAGCCTGCTGCACCTCCCCATCTCCTGCAGGACGGTGTACAAGGCAACAGGACAGTAATGCACGAGCCACTTGTACAGCACGGAGACTGAGCACCAGGTGGCATCACTGCTGAAAGATGGGTGGGACGTGCCCACTGGTTTTTGCTCACCCTGAATTTCCACAGGAAACTCCAATTATTTACCCCAAAGCTTCCTGTCCGAGTTGCATCACTATGAGCTGACACCAGTACAGCCCTATGACTCTGGGTCTAGGTGGCAGACTCTCCACTTGTGCTCCAGGGAAGAATCGTGACCCGTGGTAAACATCCCATTTTCCTGCTGGGCATTGCATATGGCCAGGACAACCCTCAAGGCAAGGGGCTTGCAGCCCTGACACATGCTCCCAGCACAACATGCTCAGCCCTTTGCTCCCCAGCAGCTGGGACGCACCGCCGGGGGCCCCTCTGTTTGGGACCCTCACATTCCAGTCCACGTTACACCCCAGCTCAACAGAGAGAGAAAATATTTCCCTCTGGGCTCCGCATTTTAAAATGTGACAATGCTTCTGCATGATTTATAGAAAAGGGATGACATTCAAATTCTGCCTGGGTCCCAGCCACCACATTGCATCTTTGTAATGGTTTCCCAATAGAGACAGATTCCTCTTCTGGCTGCCTGACTCTCCTTTCCCCTTTCCCCCGATATCAAGGGATCTTAAAAGCTTAGAAAGCTATAGCCATGCTGGTTTTGTAATACACTTGAACTCTTCTTTTGCATTGTCCTGAGGGGGACTTGCTGTAATTTGGTTCTTGGAAATAATTTCTCCCCTCATAAAACACCCCTAATTGTAAACCTTCCAACGAGCTCCTTGCATTAAGATGTCTTAAAGTTTTATTTTAGCAATCATAACAATAAACAACTCCAGTCTTTGCAGGGCTTTTCATCCCAAAGGCTTCCAGGGCACCTTCAACCACTGCACCCAGGCTTTGTAAGGGGATGGATTCATCGCCTGGTGAAAACGCAGGTGTTCCTGGGGCCACAGCCCCAGGAGAGGCACCGAGGGGATGGGATAACCCAGGATACGCTGCTCGGCTGGCACAGCTGCCCTGCTGTGGTGTTCAGACGTGGCAAAGGCAGGAATGCGTCGTGTCCTCCACTTCTTCTGTGATTCTCCAGTGCCAGCAAATTAAAGCCCGGGTGGCGGTTACCAAGAGACATGCTGCCCTTAGGGAACTAATCCAGGGATTTACCTAATTAATAATTGATGTTACTGATTGCACTGAGAGGCAATGGAGACAAGTTGCAATGTGGGAAATTGCAATTAAATCAAAGGAAAAAAAGTCGCTGTAGAGGTGGTCAATGATCACAAGTAGGCTGTCTGGGGAGGTTGTGGCCTCTCCATCCTGGGGCGAAACCCTTGCATTCAGCCAGACAAAGCCCTGAGCATCCTGCTCTGACTGGGAAGTGCCTGGTACAGGGCATTGCACCAGAGATGTCCCACGATCCCATCCTAAATCCTTTAATCCTTAATCTCGGGCAATAACTCAAAGCAGGAGCGGTGCCGGTTTAAATGCCCATCATCAGCCTCTGGAGGAGAAGGCAGCACGGGGATTTGAGCAGCAAACATTCCCATATGAGGGAGTTCCCAAATGTGGGGGTTCCCAGATGCGGGGGTTCCTGAATTTGGGGCTTCCCTCCCACCCACCCCACAGTCCCTAGGTTAGAGCACTGCAGGGCTGATAACTCACAGCAACCAGCCGCGCGTTATCCATATCAATCTGGACCTGCTCCAGCCCCTCAGTATCAGCAGTGGAGAGCATTACCCAAAGCTGGATTCAATGCAGCGTGCTTCAGACCTCGTCAGCACCCGGTGCAGCCACCTCCCTTATCCTGTACACAGCTCGGCTGTGGAGCCAGCCCAGAAAGCTCTCGGCGGCAGCCGATCGGCGTCACGCTGTCCCACTTGGGTTGCCGTCCCCATCGCTTCCAGATGTTCCCCCGTCGCACTGCATCTCTCCAGCTGTTGCCTCCTCGTTATGCATGTGTGCACTGGATCGCACCTTCCTGCTTACGTCTGTCCCGAAATTCATCTCTCTGGCTGCAGCCCCACGGATATCTCTTTTGGAGAATAAATTATTCCTCCCCCCCCCCCCCCCCCCCCAGGGATTTGTGCATCCTGTGTGGGGAATGACAACTAGGAAAGCCAACAAGGAAAGACTTTGAGCTAGCTTCCCAGCTGGCCTCTTTCCAGCCAACACCAGGAGCTCAGGAGGTTTGTTCAGGCATGGCAGCCTGCAGCCCTGGCTGCTAGAGCCCCACTGTAGCAAACCACTGAGACAGTAAAGGCTTTAGGGTCTGGGGCCAGTGAGTGTGGGGCTGGATATGGAGGGTATTACCACGGTCTTTTTTGGCATCACAGTATTTTATATTCAGATTCATTACGATCTGACAATGCTTTTTAATCCCCTGTTCTTGCTGGCATCTGATTGTCTCGTGACACTGATCCCAAAGGAATCCTCACCTGGATCCAGGCTGTGCTGGACTTAAACACAGACAATTCAGGGGGTTATTCTGTTTTTTTACAGCCCTCAGGTACCACTGAGAAAAAATCCCTGTGGCTGTAAAGTGCCTTTTAGTGAACAGTAGCTCAAGGCAGCATTTTAATCATTCTGTAGGGCAGGGAGACATGGGGCAAAACAGCACAGAAATTTGAAGAACAAAAAAACCCATAACCCATCAACTTTGGACCAAGCTCTAGCAATTCCAGCCCTGCTGCACAGCAGCTTCTGAACCACAGTGACCAGCACCACGAAATATGTTGAAAAAAACTATGTTGCCATAGCTGGAAGCTAGCAAATGCGGAGGGCAGAAAGCAAGTGATGTGAAGATGAACCAGAGAAAAGTTTTTTGTTTAAGGTTTTACCCCACGCAGGGTAAATAATGAACAAGTCATTTATGACTTGTAAGTCCAGTACTTACACAATCCCATAAACTTTTCAACTGCTATCATTTCACGGTGACAGGAGTGCCATTTTTCTTATCATCATCAACTGCAGACACTCCACTGCTTAACCAAAATGGGGAAAAGAAAAAGGAAAACTCTACCCCCCACCCCCCCCCCCCCCCCCAAAAAAAAAAAAAAAAAGTAATGAAAAGAAAGTTAATTATGGCACTTTGGAAAAAAATTGTAGTTGGGCATCAGCCAGAAAGTTTTCTGCTTAGACCTGGGTAAGGCTTCCTAAGGGAAGCATTATACATTTGATGCAGAGGCTCACGTCTCTATTTCTAGAGCACATCGCAGTCGATGAGTTTAGTACTTTCACATTTGAACCAACAGTCTAATAATTTTTTCTCAGACCTTCTTTAACACCACATGGTGGTTTGTTCACTTTATAAGTGAACATATTTAATTTGTTCACTTATAATTTTGCCATCAGTTCCATGGCTGTCATTGTGCTGGTTTCACCCTGAATAACCTCGAGGATTTGGCAAGTGAGATTTAACAATTCCACATCGTGCTCTAATTGTGTGACCTTTGTGTTTTCATTCTGGTCCTTCCTCTGTACCCTTCTTCAGTGTGGTGTTGGGCATCATTTTCTGCAGTCAGGGAGGAAATGCACATGCACAGGAGGAAAGCAGGCTGGAGAAGCAGGGTGGTGGGAACATCATGAAGCCAAATGCAGGGTCCTGAGCCCAGGGAGGAGCAACCCCATGCACCAGCACAGGATGGGTATTGACCCACTGAAAAGCAGCTGACATAGGAGAAACCCACCAGTTGTTAGGAAAACATTGTCACCAAGAGGGCAGTCAGCCGGGGGCTTGGTGGGAAGATGCAAGCCCAGGTGAGCAAATTGACCCATCACAAAGGGACTGTGTCTTCATCAGGGGCTGGAAGGCACCTCTGGACCTGGCATCAGATCAAGCCAAGATAGGCAACATCATGCAAGGCACCTCTGGGCACCTTGAGCAAAGCCTCGGTGTGGCAGAGTTTGTAACAAACGCTGCACTCACCGACCCCGAGGGAAGGGCTCTGGGCAGGGAGGACACAGGTCACTAATGGCAAAGTTAGGGAACTTCTGGAGGAGCTGTGCATGCTCAGAGTTGCACACGTTAATGCATACCGTGAGCGCTCAACAAAGAAAACAGTTTCAGAGGCTTTTCCACCAAGCAAACTGAAGCGGAAATTACAGAAATTAGTGTCAGACAAATTCACTAGAAACAGCTTGGCTGTTTGTTACTTGATCTTCCAAGGGCAGGGAAATAATTTATTTTTGTCCTGTTAAAGACACTTTCCCCTCTGCCTTCGTCCACAAGAAAACCCCCTCAAACCACAGCGTGATAGCAACAGACTGGTACGAGGGCTGACCAGGGGGTTGCGGTCGGCTCTCCTTCAGTGACAATTTTTAAACTGGAGATTTGGAGAATTTCTTAGAAACAATGTTGTGTTTTACACGGGGATTAATTTTGGAAAGTCCATTGTCCAATTATACCAGGTCAGCTGACCGGATAGCAAAGGTTCATTTTGGTTTGCAAGCAAGTGGTGTCGTGGTGACACGAGGAGAGGAGCTGGAGTATGAAATGGGGGCAGCGTGGGGGCACCCAGCAGCCAGACATGGCCTTGGGGTGACAGCAGCCTCAGGGGGACACAAGACAACAAGCAGGGAATGGAGCTTGTGAGGTGCAGAGCAAGGACCCAAGTGTACATAAAGATGGGCTGGGGAAAATCAGGCACGGGATATGATGGGAGAAGTCAAGCGAACATGAGGAGGGGATGCTCGCAGTGTTTTAACTGGAAGGCAAAGGATTTGTAATGCCCACGTAAACATTTTGTAATTTCACACCAGACATGAAGTGGGAAAGAAGAACAGTGAGGGGAGAAGAGCAGTGAGTGGTGTGACCCAGCGCGATGCCCTGTGCTGCGGCACCCTCCACCAGGCGGGGTTCTCCCATCCCATCCCATCCCATCCCATCCCATCCCATCCTGTCCCATCCCATTCCCCCCATCCCGTACCATCCTGCCCCATCCCACCCTGTCCAGTCCCACCCTCTGTAGTGGGTTTATGTGACAAGGTTTTGGTAGCAGGAGGCCATAGGGGTGGCTTCTGTGAGAAGGATCTCGAAACTGCCCCATGTTTTGTAAGGGCCCCACTGCTGACCAGAGCTGAGCCAATAAGTGATGTTGTTTGTGCCTCTGTGAGAGCAGATTTAAGACAGGGAAAAAAAAATGCTGCGCCACACAGCAGCTGGGAGAGTGAGAGGAGTGAGGAACAGCCTTGCAGGCGCCAAGGTCAGCAAAGAAGGAGGGGGAGAGGTGCTCCAGGCACCGGAGCAGAAGTCCCCTGCGGCCTGTGGTGAGGACCATGGTGAAGCAGGATGTCCCCCTGCAGCCCATGGAGTACCACGGTGGAGCAGGGTTCCACGCTGCAGCCCGTGGAGGAGACCACAGTGGAGCAGGTGGCCCTGCACCGACGGAGACTGCGGCCTGTGGAAGACCCCTGCCAGAGCAGATTCCGGGCCGGAGCTGCAGCCCGTGGAGAGGAGCCCATGCAGGAGCAGGTGACCTGGCAGGAGCTGCTGCCCGTGGGGGACCCAGGTTGGAGCAGTTTGCTCCCGAGGGATGGACCCCGTGGTACGGACCCATATCTGGAGCAGTTCTTGAAGAGCTGCTGCCTGTGGGCAGCCCACGCCAGATCAGTTCAGCAAGGACTGCATCCCATGGGAGGGACCCCACAGCACAGGGGACGAGAGTGACCAAGAAGGAGCGGCAGAGAAGAATTTCTATAGACTGACCATAGCCCCCATTCCCCCGTTCCCCTGCGCCACTCAGGGGGAGGAGGTGGAAGAGGGTGGATGGGGGGGGAAGGTGCTTTTGGTTTCTTTCCTTTGTTTCTCAGTTCTCTAGCTTGTTAGTAATGGGCAATAAATCTTACTGTCTCCCTGTGCTGGGTCTGTTTTTCCTGTCACAATAATTACTGCACGATCTCCCTGTCCTTATCTCAACCCTTGAGCCCCTTTCATCGTATTTTCTCCCCGCTCCTCTTTGAGGAGGGGGAGTGAGAGAGCGGTTGTGGTGGAGCTCGGCCGCCCACCCGCGTAAAACCACCACACCCTCCCTGCCCCATCCCACCCTATCTTACCCCGTTCCCATTCCAACCCTATCCCAGCCCTCCCCTCCCCACCCCTCCCCGCCTGCTCCCCGCCGGCAGCGCCGAGCCCGCCCCGGTCCGGCCGCGCCACCTAGCGAGCGGCCACCGCCACCCCCCCCCGGGTGGCCCCGGCACGGCCCCCCCGGCACAAGCCCGGCTCCAGCCGGGGGGGCTCCGCGGGGCCTTTTGGGGAGGGAAGTGGGCGCAGTCCCGGGGGGTTCCTGCAAGAGGCAGGTGATGCAGCCACGCCAGCAGCCTGAGCTATCAATTAATCCCAAATCGTGTTTTTTGAAGACTTTATCTCACTCCCTTGAAGTCCCCAAGATCCTGCCCAGCTGGCCTCTTTGTCACGCCAAAGGTCTCAGTCACCGCAGCATCATGCATATAAAATGTAGCCGGGTTTCCATGCTAATTCTTCCTCCCCATCACTTATTCCAGAGGTTTTTTTTGGCCTGACATCCATTAATTCTTGAGTTTGCACGTCCAACTCCCAGCTAGCTCATTTTCAGAGCCGGCACAAAGGATTTTCTAGGGAAAAGGGTGCCCCAAGGGGTTTAGGTACACCTCAAACCAAATCATCCCGAGTCACTGCGGCACCGCAGCGTTATTTTTATTAGGGATTTTGGATGCGTAATGCTGGTCACAGAAGGTAGGTCTAAAAATATGGCCGTGCATGCCTTCTTCCCTCTCAATGCCACTCTTGATTTTGAAGGCTAAGCCTCAGAGGAGATTTTTTTTTTCCCTGAAATTTTGTGGCTGGTGAAAAATGCAGCTCCCTGTGTCTTGGAGAGCCTGGGATTCAAAGGGAAGGGTGAAAAAAATCAGCACCGCCAGGGCACACGTTTGTGGCAAAGGAAGGTGAGCGTGGAGCCCGATGAAGGCTGCTGCTGAACTGACACGGACCAAAAAAAATCTAGGGAGATGTGAATTAAAAAGATGAATGGAAACTGTATTTCAGCTCAGCTTCCACCATCACAAACCAAGGTACCAGGAAACTAAAGTGCAACAAGGACCCTATAAATTGTCCCTACTTAGTCCTGCACATTGAGTAAGGGACAGAGAACACAGAAAGGTTGGGGTACAGGCAGCAGGGAGAAGAAAAACGTGCTGATTTGCTTACTTCTTTAGGGTATATTAAGTCTTGGGGGGAAAAAAATCTTGTATTCTCAAATCTGAAGTAAGCTGCAAAGATTCCCAGGTTCTCTGTGTAACAGGCTGTTAATTCCCATCTTAATAAATAATAATAATTATTATTATTATAAGTAGTAGTAGTAGTTAATTATTATTAGTAGTAGTAAATAATACCCCAAAGGCCAATTTATTATTAATAATAATAAAAAAGTGATCATATAAAAATTATAAATAAAACAATATAAATATAATTTAATAATATTCTAAAGGCCAACTTTTATTATTATTATTATTATTATTATTAATTGCTCATCTTCAGCTCTTTTCAGCAGCTCTCCTTCGGGCAGGCTCTGAAGCCCTCTCCCAGCAGAGGGTCCAAAAACAGGGTAAGAAACCAGGGCGAGGGATCTTTGCTCGCTCCCACCCCGGAGCCTGGACAAAAGGCAGGGGGAGGCAGAACGCACAGCCGCTCCCTGCACGCACAGGAGGCTTTGACATCTCGAACCGCTGGCTGCAGCCTTCGCTAGGACATAAATCAGGCCGTTCATCAAGGGCTGTGCTCTGCCAACGCACATAAAGAGAAATACTAGACGGAAAGAGGCAAATCTGAATCAGATCCACCTCTTGCACGGCAAAAAATCCTTTACGCCAGTTAAATGAGAGAAACTGATGTTTGAAAACCACAGAAGGTTTGGCAAGTGTAAAATTGTACATGCTAATGAGCCCCCAAAGAATTTTTGACCTGTGAAGGATATTTAACTACTGAGAAAGATTTATATCCAATAATACACAAAAATGGAAGTGAGCACAGAGCACAGGGAATTAGAAACATACTACAAACATCCTCCTGTTCACATCAGACTTGAGAAATAATTCAGGAAAATACCAGAAACACTTTTCAGTGTAGGAGCAGTGAGAAAAGAAAGGTTCCTTAGCCAGATAAACTACTTAGTATGGGCTGTCGCCGCTTGCATGAAGTGTTTAAAAGCCTTATCACTACGAAACGCGGCAATAGGTCCTTATGAAGAGACACGCAGCTCTGGAGAGCTCGCCATCTGCCTGGTCAACAACAAAAAATGTTTTATGTAACTGTGACACGAGAGCCGTGCGACGCCTTACTGGGAGAGCAGGCATCGGCGCAGCACGGATTTCTCAAGCCTCAGGACACCAAAACAACCCCAAGACTGCATCTCCCACCATCTAAAGTCACCGTTTAAATGGCATTTCACCAAAGGGGTTTGCAGCGATACTCCTGTATTAGCTGTAAGACCTTGATTTGATCAAGTCAGAAGTTTTTCAAGCACTTTTCTGCAACCTGCATTAGCAGCCTGATGTAAGAGAAGCTCCTTTGCACTGGAATTATAGCAACATCTCCATTACCTATGATTTCTAGGGAAGCGACTTATCATCCCCTTTGTGCATATTTGTGGACAATTATACTCTGTAATAATGGGTAATGATCATCTGCCGCAAGGGGAGCACAAGAACTCCCTTCCTCCCCAGAGTGATCAAACACCAGCAGAGGCTGCCCCAAGGGCAGCGGTCTCCATCCCTGGGGATGCTCAGACCCAGACAGGCAGGGTGCTGGAGCCCAGCCCGGATCAGGAGCTGCACGACGGTGCTCCCATCCAGCCTCAGCTCTCCCGAGGGGTGGATTTAGCTCATGCCTGGCACCTACAAGGACAAGCAGAGCAGCCAGGCGCTCTGCCTGGGCACGGGTACGGCTGTTTCATTTTTCCACTCCATGAAAGCAAGAGTAAAAATAATGCACCCTTTTTCCTTTAGATTATAGCAATAACTAGACTCAGTTGCTCTAAGTCTATTACATGCTTAGAAAAGAGTGCTATTTCTTTCATATAACCAATTATTATCTCAGTAAATCAAAAATGGATGTAGCTGTCTTGGGCATTCAGGGCGTAATGATGATCAAGCGCACTTGTCAATGTGTACGTTGAGTTTGCAAACTCAAAGCCACAGTTTCCCTGCAAGTCTGCTTTACCACTCCGCTACACAACAGTTCTATTCGCCCTAAATAAGCCTGTCATTAAAGGAAATTTTAAAGCAAAAGCTTAAAAAGTAGCAGAACTTGTTCCTTTTCAGCCTTTTTTTGATATATGGCATTTGGCTTTAAGTGGAGAAGCAAAAATCCACACCAAACTCAGCTTATTGATTAAGTTATTTTAAAAACATCTCGAGACAGGAAGTTGTTTTCAGCCATCTGTTGGAGTACTTTGACACTAGAAAGTAGATCCACATGTTTGCATGTTCCCAAATCCTATCTGAAAGAAGCCAGGGGGCTGGCTGCAACGCCGGCCCCTGCAACAGGACCTCTGCATCTCCTGGGCCTGGATCATCCCTGCTCTGCATTGCTTAGTCCTGAGCACAGCTGAACCAAGATGAGCACTGACACCCCGGAGAACAACTCCAATACAAATTATGCTCGAGATGGCTCAGTTATTTCCAAGGGACCACATGTGCACTGGAACACCTTGCTGACTCGGGCTCTGCTTTCCCACCCAGGCTGCCAAAGCTCCAGGGAGAGAGGTAACAATAAATCACAAACAGCTTTCTAATGAGAACACATTTTGTGGGGTGTGCTCAAGGCTTAGAAGTCTGCTGTGCACTGAAGTGAGCTCTGTAAAGAACGTTAAGCTAACAGAGGAATGTGTGTGTGTGTGTGTATATAGAGACAGCACCTGTTACATGTCCTCTTCCAACCCGAGCATCTTAGTTTCAATACTCAGCTCATCACCAACAATCTCACCTGAACAGCAATCGATTAAACAAACAAAAGCAACAGAAAATAAAGTAATGGACAGATCAGGTTTCAAAATGATACATTTATTAAAACTAAAAGGACACAAGCTCCAATTAACTTAAAAAAATTATATTGCATTATGGCAAACACAGGACCAGTATGCTCAGAGCATAGACAAGTAATTTTTTTTTTTTTAAAACTTAAATTTATGACATGGACTGAAATTCTTAAACTCAAAATTTGAATACAAACCAAGAACAGAATGTGGGATTTTTCTTTTAATTAAATATACCCAATAATTCCATATAAACAATTTAAAAGGATTTAAATACATGCTGAAGTAGCTGAAGATTAAATGATTAGCAAGATATGCAGATACAAAGTTCAAGAGTTATTTCAGAGTTGTATAAAAGATGCAACTTTTTCCCCCAGACAAAGCCTATAGTGCAATGAACTGTCTTGTCAAGAGAGTTCTCTGCCCGCATGCATTCCTGCTGACAAACCACCTATTAGGTTCGCTTTCTGGTACTCAACTTGCAGGCAGGTTTACTCACACATCATGCAATCAGCGATGAATATCTCAGTAAAAACCATCTTTTGAGATAACAAATTGGAAACAAATTTGTCAATAAAATAGGTCCTATAACTGTTTTGAAGGGGAAGAAGAAAGGACATCCTATTTTACCTCTCTCCTGTTTTTTTTTTTCTTTCTTTCTTTTTAAACACTCACCTTAACAGTTTATAGTCAAAATCTTGTTTTAGATGGATCTGAAACAACCCCAACAACTGCTTTACTGATGGATTACCGAACTCTGAGCGTAGAGGCTTTGCCTGTGTAAGTCACAAGGTCACCCAAATCCCACACGTCCTTTTAATTCTTTAAACAAGTATTTACATCTCCTGATTAAATATTCACTCAGGAATAAGTTCTGACCGGTTACTGTACACCTGGAAGTCATCCTTTCTCTGAAAGTACTGTGGCTTCTGGTTTTGGTCAACAAGAGAGACGACAAAGCGTGTTATCTGGAGCTAGTCCACAAGCCACCGATCTGCTCGCGTTGTCTGAATCACCTGTAGAGCTGTTCGTGAAGGTTTGAAACCGAGGAAACGTCAATCACTGAGGGCTTCCCAATCTTTCTGAGCTTGCAGAACATGTTGAAGTCCAGCTGTCATGGGCTTCCCTACTTTTGACATCAGAATAAAGAGATTTCCTGCAGAAATGCCTCGCTACTGACGCGTATGTCACTTAAACTCTTTAGGTAACAGGGGAAAACTGACATTTGTGACTGAAAGCCATACATTTAAGTGTTTTTTATGTAAACCATTAAAATTTCATCATACACAATGATGAAATTTCAAACCAGTCTAAAAGCTGAAAGTCTTCAATAACCATACCACGATTATTTCAATTGGAACATTCTTTATAAAGAAGGAATCGGCTACTCTTGGCTCCCTTCTTTCTTAATCCACAGACAATTGACATGAACAGTAAACACAATCCAAGAACAGCAGCAATGTGTCTTAAACTCCTGAACACTTCAATCTGATAACATACTGTCAGGAGAATGAGAGATGAATGAAAATTAAATCCATAAAGCTTTGAAAACAGCTTTTTCTGCTACTTCCCTGTTTGAAACTTGTATGCATTCAACTCCTTGTCATGCTGAGGCTTTTGCTGTCGCATGACAGCGAGCAGACCTTTTTAGTTCAAATAACTTCATCGCATTTCAGGAGCGTTAAGTAAGACTGTTATGTGCTGTTCTCAAACTGAAGATGTGCAAATGCGAAATTTCTGGGTACATAAAAGCCCATTCATTCTAATTGTTATTTATACAATGCAAAATTAGTTTTATTTTTTTTTTGTCAAGTTGCTCTTGCTTTTTCACCTTTTTCATCCAGTGAAGTCCTATCTTCAAAATTTACAAATTAACTTTCATGCTGAAATCTCCAAGTCTCGATTTACAAGAGAAGAACTCTCTCATTTATGGGTACGTTAATTGCAAAGTTCATACTGATTTGAAATTTCAGCATTGTCACAACAATTTTACACTTAAGATATAATTACAGCAATTCTCAGGAGGAACAGTCACATTACCTACCGTAAAAGCTGCTTTCTTCTCAACCTGTACAGAATATTAACTCAATATTTAAACTAAACACTGACCCTTTTTCTAGAATTATTTGTATTGTACACCCTACTGTACATTTTGCTTTGGAAACAACTAAATACAATGGTCCATTATGCAAGCCATGAGACTGTCCAAACTTTTTTGTTCCACTAACTTGAAATGAATTTTTACAAATAATTTAGCCAATCTAGATAAATACTGAACATAGAATTATGCTGAAATACATTTGGGAGTCAACATTTTCTATAAAAATATGCAACTACTACTAAAAGCATTAATACTACTAACTGCCCACCTCAATATTGCTGTGTACAGAGACATAAGATGTGCTCTTCATAATGTACACAAAATCACGAGTATCTTGTGATACTGGGTGAAAAATGAGAAAAAAAAATAACCCTGCTGGTTCAAGTCATACTTCTTGTATTTCATTGAAAAATTTAAGAAATGAGGGAAATTTCAGGTTACCAGGAAATATGAACATCCTACACTTCGTATTTTAGTTTCGAAACTTAAAAATTTACTACTCCGGACAGACATGAATAAGTAAACCTTGACTTACTGTCAGTATTTAATAACACAAAGACAGCAATGAATTAATTAGGAAGCCGATGTAATCAAAACACTGCCAATATCAGACATCACTTGCTGACTGCACAGTAAGCAAGGCCATGAGATGAAAGTATTTAAGTACTTCGAATGTACCTGGTTAGTGATTTTGTACCTGAGATGACAATTAAGAGGTAACAGAACTAGTTATGGTAAGTAATTGCCAGATGAGCAACAACCAACACACCTTCGTAAATGCTTTTTAAAAAAATATTTGCAAAAAGATCACAACTGACATTTTTCCCTTACAGCTAATTTCATTTTGCTGTTTAGACAAACACTTTATCTCATTTTACTCTGTGACAGATTGTGTTCTGAAATTATTTGAAAGGCTCCTGTGATTCTAATGCTTTCTTTAGTAATTCATGGAAGTTTGAGTAGAAGTGGCAGCATCTACTCCCTAGTCTTAAGAAATTTAAGGCACCCATAAGAAGCAAACTTCATGGGAAGTTTCAGTTCTAGGGAAAAATAAATCTGATTTTCCCTTCAACAGGAAAAAAAAAAATCACAAATTCATACAAGTGATTAGAATGTCACATTCTCTGTCAGTGAGGCAACAACTTAGTGATATTTAGTTTATGTAAGGCTCAACCTAATGAGCTACTACTGAAGCCACAGAATCTTCACCAACAGGTTACCAAAAAGTGTGGTATTGTGACTGAAGGGAACGCTTGTATTAAATTCTGAAAAAGCCAGAAGGTAGAAGCAAAGCAAGGTTGGGCCCCATGTAACGATGAAAGGAAACAAATGAAAACATCTTTCCATGATCAATACACTTAATTTATACAGCAGACTTGCAAGTTTAATGGATCACTGTACCACAACAATGAGTGCAAATACATGATTCTGTGGGCAGGAACACTGCTGAAGAAGCATATTTTGTTTTCATCTGTATGGAATGACAGTAAATCATTTCTGATGAACGGAAATTTCATTCCATATGTCAGAAAACATATCTACGATTTATTACTAGAATCAGCTTAAAACACTTTCCATAATCACAAAAGCTCAAGTAATATGTAGCCATTAGACACAAAGATATACACAGTTTTGGTTACAATTGGGCTTTGCTTCAGAATCTGAAGCTTAATTCTTTATTTCTGCAGCTTCTTTATCATGCTTTTCCTTTGCTTTCTCTTTTTCTTCCAGTTTTTCTTCTTTTTGAAGCAGTGCCATAATCTCAGCGACCTGGCTGGTGCCAATATCAATATCTTCTTTGTCAATCAATTCTACCACCTACATGAACATTGAATGAAATTTAAAACAGTATGTAATTTTTACATTTTTCAGACACTTTTAGATCTTAATTTTTGTTAAGAAAAAAGCAGCTAGTTCTCTCATATTCAAGATTGTTTTTTTTCCTACATAAGTAGAAATAAGTGTAAACTACAATCAGGGCTTAAGACAAATCTGCAAATTTTGAAGCAAGTGATCTAAAACTTTTGATCTCAGCATGTGAAGAATTTTGGAACATTAGTAAGACAAAACCACTTATGCTTCAACAGGAAGTTCAGATTCAGTATCTAATACTTCTGAAATAGTATTTAGATAGTATCTATATTATAGGCTTCATTTTGTTGAGAAGACTTGTAGTACATAGAAAGGCATAAATTTATGAAAAAAAAAGTAGGAGGAAGGTAGGTCTTTTGGAGAGCCAAATGAAAAAAATAGTTTAGAAATCACTTCCAAATTCCTTTATACAGATTTTGTACAAATGTGTTCTTGACACAGCTCCCCAAGTTCTTAAAACTGTTCAGCATTATATGCAGAATTCAGGAAGTTGATTTTCCCTGTGTTGCTAAATGTTACTCAATGCAGCAGCTGTTCAGAGCAACAGTGAAGAGAAAAAACGTGTTTCAAAAAGCTGATCCTGTGTTTTTTAGCTGGCCATAGGGTTCTATCTTTAAAGAGGATTTCTGTATTGGATAGGAAAACTACTTGCAAGGAAATAAGTTTCAGGACATCTCTAAGTTTACCAAGCAGAAAAGAAACAGGAAAATGAAGGATTTGAAATACAAGGGGAACCTGAGAAAATTCTGCAAAATGAGAAAATGGGACAAAGTGGGCAAAAAAGGGGTGTCTAAAAGCACAGTATCGCATACAGAACACAATACCCACAAAGTAGAAAATGCCTCTGAAAAGCAATGAGACATTACTTTAAAAGGAGCAGAAAGGAAGCAGAAAGAGACAGAAAGGTCAAGTTATTAGAGGCCACTATTTCTACTGCCAGATAGACACTGCCAGCTTTAAGAGCTGAGCTCACTGACAAAGTTAGTAATTTACAGCGGACCTAAACTGCAACTGATGGTCTGAAGTCTTTCAAGCACAGAAAACATAGGTCACAATGAAATTTTTAAGTACACAAGTAGGCAGAAGATGTCAAGACTGAAGAAATACTGGTACTCCTGAAGCAGATCTTCCAAAGCTCCTTTTCCATTCTCCCTCCCATTCATAAGTAGCATAACAGAAATACCAGATTTCACAGAACTTTACATATGCAAGGCAAACCTACCTCTAATTCAGGTAACACACAGGATAAGAATCATAAGAATCATCCCCATCCCCCCCAAAAAAAATACAATCGCCATATAATTTCTGGAGATGCTAGTATGTGTTATAACATCTACTTACAATACAATACATTCCCAGAAAACTCATTGGCATCAAGTAAAGATTCTTGAAAAAGACATCAATATGAAATCAAGTAAAAACTGGCATGATATTTGAAGAATGGCTAGCCTTATTTTCTTTAAATAGTTCATAGACTTACCTTAACAACATTATCTATATCAATTTTGCCATCCTTGTTTTCATCCAGTGCTTCTGCAATCCTAGTTAGCTTCTCCTCTGGAATCTTCTGGATTTGTTTCATCGCATTAATTAGCTCAGCAATACTGATGAGATTCTCCCTAAAGAAGCAGCACAATCTCTTTATGGCAAGCAGTTACTTCAGAAGATTAAAGGTCATAAAAGACAGTACTGAAAGTCACTACGTTGCAGGTCACTTGTAAAACATTAAATAATTATTTCTAATCCTGAACAGAATGAAAAAAAAAGAAAAATGAGTTACTGATCAGCAAAGCACGTTTCAAGTGAATATTTTTCCATAGAATCTCACACTTTTGGTTCCATTTGCTTTATGGCACAAATACAGGTGAAAGTTTAGCAGTTTCTGTGCTTCCTAGCCTGTGTATTTAACGCCCTTTGCACTCTCCATTTATCAAAGGTGCAGTGTCACACATCTGTCAGCCCTGGGGATTTAGGAGAGGTGGGCCTACACAAAACAACTCAAGCATATAGAAAAAAAAAGCACGAAGCCACAGGAAAGCAGAAGCTTGACAACTAATTGCTTTTAGCAACTTGGCTGTTTCATTAAAATACGCTTCATTTCCTCATACCAAGGAATACACTCCATAAAGGAAAGGACTAACTTTCACATTACAACTAGGAGATTTCTAGTGTTCCCTGTATCTGCTTATTCATCTCGTGAAGTTGTCTATTTCCTGCAACTCAAAACCTCTGCTTGTTTATGCAGTTTTATTAAAGAACCATCTTCCAGCACAGGTCAAGCTGAAATGCAGGAGACAGTGTGCAGAATAAATATTAAATAAAAGGGCTTTAATGCTCCATACATGCCCCTAATCTCTAAGCACAGACTGATTTTTATTCAAGAGCCATTTCATTTTAAATGAAAAGAGAAATTCTTTACTCAGAGGGTGGTGAGGCACTGAACAGGCTGTCCACAGAAACTGTGGATGCCCCATCCCTGGCAGTGTCCAAGGCCAGGCTGGATGGGGCTTTGAGCAACCTGGTCTGGTGGGAGGTGTCCCTGCCAATAGCAGGGGATGGGAATTAGATGATTAAGGTCTCTTCCAGCCCAAACCATTCTATGATTCTCAGAATGCCACTAATTACCCTGGACTTCTGCTTCTATGATTTTTAATGGCTACATAACGACAGCTTTGACTTAAACATTAAAAAACAAACCTTTGGCAATTAAGCAAATGTTCAAAGTTACTATTTTCAATTGTTAACAAAATTAACAAAATTGTACATTTACAGAATGTACAAAATTTAGAGTTCTCCTCACCAAAGCCATGCATTAAATAAAGCATAATTACATTCAATACAAGCAGATGCTGTATTTTATTTTTAATTTACAAATTTGGATTGTTTTGATCAAGAACCCTCTATAGCACCTTTCACATCGTCTCCTTAATCTTATAGAAAATCTGAAACAAATGACTGCTTGCCCTGTGGACTGGAAAAAAACAAGTTTGCAAGGAAATTAAGCAAAATCCTTATTTCTGTTTAAGTTATGCTCTTCGGAAGCTGGGAAACTCTTAATGAATTACACAAAATTGTGCAAGCACAAATTTGATTAACACTGCATTTATAACCACAAATTGAAAATTGTCACTGTTTATTGATATCTCATCGTCATAATAAGCAACGTATGACTGTGTGACATGCCACTGCCTGAAAGCCTCTACTACCATCAAGATTTGGAGAACTGTTGATAAATGAAGTTTCACATTAGAATTGTTAGCTTTTATTTGAAAGGAACGATCTTTTATTTGGGATAAACTTATTAGCCAGACCCCTCAAATATTGATTTTACCATCACATTTGCAAGTGTGTCAAAATTGAAGTGAAGCAAGTCTTCAGAAAGGAACCATGTAAAATTACCTCCTTACTTCCATTAGATCTGTTCCCTCATTTCTCTTCAAGATATTATCTGCTTACACCAGACGGAACAGATTTTATTGCCATTTTTTCCCCTCATGACATGTTCACTACTGAAGCAGAACATAAATATGCTCACCATACTTTTGCACACCTTTTTCATCAGTAACACAGGGCAAACCTACTGCTTGAGTAGCATTACTGAAGGCATGATTTCACCTGCACCATCTCTAGTGCCGCATGTGTTACAGATGGTATGATACTAATCAACAACCTGACTTCCAGAACCCCCTTCCTGACTAGCACCCGAGGAAATTGTATTTGTTGCTTTCCTATCATCACTTCAACCATATCTATCATATTACAGAAGAGAAAAATCTATGGAACAATTTTGTTAATTGTGTTTTTAAAATAAATACTGAGATTTTAAACAGCTTATTTGCTTAGTCTTTTCTAACCACACATCAGACATAAGCAAGACTTAAGATGAACAGTAAGAGATACAGTCAGTGCTCTCGAGTCACTTACCCAGCAGGAGGACTAGCACCATCATCCACCTTTACATCCACTGTCTTTTGGTTCGTCTCCAACTCATTAATAATTTTGTCTATCTGACCAATCATTCGGTTCACCCTTTTGGTCAATCGCTTGCTTGCCTTTGACTCTTCCACTACCTCCTCCTGGCCAGTCTTAGAGAGCTCCTTTATTTCTTGCAAATCCTAAAAGATACGGTCACGAGAAACAAAAACATTTTTGTGGGTCTGAATTCTCTACAACAGCCACTACTAACTTAAGAGATGAGGATTTCAAGTGCCATTTAGCATCATTTGTAAATAAAGAGACATACAAAGCCAAACTGAAATTAGAACAAACTCTTAGCACTGCAGCCATTTTCATACATCCCTTGAATGTTACTTTCTACAGCCTTTGTAATATTGATTTACTTAACTCAAGGCATCTGTAATACTGACATCTATGCTTGACAAGAAAGAACTGCAGCATGCTCAGCACATTACTCTGGTCACACTGGAAATAAGAGCAGGAAGAGGAACCTCATCTAGTGGAAACTACTCCAATTATTGTAACTAGGTTTTAAACACATTGAGCCAGTAAAGCTCTGCACTGCCCCATAAAGCAGTATAAACCTCAATTACTCAGCTACCAAATGCAATCTAACAGACATCCAACTAAGATCATCTTTAATTATGTGGGGTCATTTATATGAAAACTGATCACGAACAGGATTTTTTTTTTAAAAAGCAAGCAAAAAAATCAAACACTTCCTTCCCCACTTTACCTCATTATATTCCTGGATATCACCCTTCAATTCCTCAAGCTCCTCCTTTTCCTTTGTTAGTGATTTCTTCTGTTCCTGCAGCTTGTTACAAGCATCACTCAGCATGTCAATCTCCTCCTTAGTTATTTCCTCACCCTGTAACAGAAAATATATACAGATTAGTGAAAGATACACGTGTATTTTCCCCAAAGCTGTAAGAAAGGACATACTCCAGATTCTTTTTCTATGTTCAGAGTCAACATAGTACAGACTGGCATTTTGGAGCTAATGCTCCAAAATTTAATCTTAAATACTAAGGGAATTAGTGGGCCATGGTACTTTCTAAGCACATGAGAAGCAAGACCAGGTAATATGATTTATTATGTGGGTTTTGGCTATTTGAAATCCTGTACCTAAATGTGTCATATAAAAGTGTTTTACTTCCTTCTCTGCTGAATGGAAAACCCAAAATGAGAAATGATTCTGATATTATATACAGGAAATATTTATTACACAAAAGATTTTGCAGAGCAAAGTTCAGGAAGCTGAGCTCGAACAAAATGATCTTCAACAACTTGTGTAATCATGTGCATGAACATTCACGGTTTGTGACGTCTATTTGTCTTTTAAAATGCTGAGAATAAAAATGTAACCCCCAAACAAATATATAAAAAATACAATTTCAAGAATTATTCATTAAAAATGTTACAATCCCACATTAGTGGGCACAGTCAGCATACTGCATTAGTCCTACCCAGATACAACAAGCCTTCCCAATCTTCTACAGCAGTACTTTAAGAAATAAGTACTAACCATATATACAAATCAATTTTGTAACAGTAGAGAGGCAAAACACATTCCAGATCTTAGCCTCTGCCACATTTCAAAAACACACACACAAAAAATAACCAGTGACAACTAATAAGAACATGTTGCTAAAAATGCCACTAAACAAGATGCAGAACAGGCACTTGAAAATCATCAAAAAAAGCTACAGACACACACGAGAGGTTTGCTTAAGCAAGAAGCATTATTTTGAATATGTAACTTTTCTTATTGTAAGACTGCAAGAAAAACAAGACTTCAGAATGACAAAAAAAGAATCCATACAGACAGGCCCAATGCTGGCATTCTTAAGAAAAAAATCTGAAAAAAAGCTCCTTTATTTGCGCAAGAGTATGACAATATTACAAGTTTCCTGCATTTTCAAAACATCTATTTCATGTCATACTACTGTCAGTAATTGCAGAACTATGGATAACTAGAATATTTAAAATGTTATTTTATTCCTGAATACATGCAAGCCTGTTCTTTACGACCACTTCATGACAGCTCTGCTGCAAAGCACTTGGGTAGCTTCAATAGAGAGCAACCTGATCATGAGCCAGTAGCACGCTCTAGCAGAACAAGCTAACAGCAACCAGGGTCAAAGTCAGTAGATTGACAGGAGTGACTGTTCGTCTTTACCTGACATTTGGTATGCACATTACCTGACCACATCTAAACTCTGCACCAAGTTTTGTGCTCCCCATAAAGACATCCGTAAACTGGAGTGAAGATAAAGACTGCAAAAAGATTCAGCTAAATTCTGGTTTTGTATGAACTTTTGGACAATTTCTCCAGCCAAAACCAAGCCAGATAGCAAATAGTTATCTGACTAACAAAGCATGCTCTGATCATAGCAAAGTATGAACATCCTAGAAATTAACCTACAACCTTTAACAATGGTATGAATTATGTTCAGCAATATACTGAAGAAATGGTGAGAGAATATACTAGAAAATTTTTATAGTATATGTATACTGCACATATCTGCTTAGAAGAGGAAGTCAGTTTAGTTCAAACCTGGGAATCTCTGTATTTAATACTTTGGTCTGAATTACACCCTTGAAAATAAAAAAAAACACTCACCTTTACCTATTCTTGTCATCATCTTCTTTATGTTAACTACATATATATATATATGCATGTTTATTTATATATATGAAAATGTATGTATTATATATATAAACATGCATAGATCCGTTATGTCTACAGCCAGTGCAAATGTCTCTCCCCCAAACAGGCATTAGTTTCAATAACACAGATAGATAAAGGAAACGCACAAAAGTTTCTTGCGCTGACTTCCTATTTCTGCGGTGGTGGTGAAGAATTTGCAATCACATACAGTTTTCCAGATTACCTTAATGCCTTCCAGTACGGGTGCTGTGTCTTTCAAGGTCTCTGTATCTGCCCTTGCCAGTTCCTGTTCACCATCCATAGCCATCTGGCTTTTCTTAACTTGCAAAGCAGCTGGTTCAAGATCTGCTGCTGATTCCACCTCTTTCTAAATTTGACAGACCCAAGAAGTTTAATTAAACAAAGATAACATTATCTGCATTAGGATCAGCAAAGAATGGCTTCTTAAAATAGAAGTAACTGCTAAAGCAGATGTAGACATTTTTATGACAATGCTAAAAAACTGCAACATATGGAGTGGTTTCATATTAAAATACCAAATGCACTTAGTGGACTGTGCCTGTGAGCAACTGAAGGTTAATGCACCCAGTAAGCCAGGCCAGCAGCAGCTTTTATACTCAAATACTATACCAAGGACATCACCTGGTTAATGACAAACAGGAAGCACCAAAGCTAAGAACAATTATATTTACTGTAATAAAAAATACACCAACACTAAAAATCAAAATTAAGAAGAAAAACCACAAGCGACTGCCACTTTTGCTAGATGAATAAAAGGTTTCTTTTATTACAATGATTAAGAAGAGGAATCAGAGATATGTAAGACACAAAGTAGTCTGGGTTTCACAGGGAATCCGTCTGTATTGTATTTTGTTTTGATATTTTCTGTATGTGGACTTAAAGTCCAGTTTCCTGCAGACAAGAACAGATGCAATAACTCATATCATGATGCTTTTCACACCACTGACGTTTATTTCTCAGCAGTTGAGAACAGAACTTACCATGGCTGGAACTTGAAGGGTTTCTTTGGCTTTCTCTGCAGCTTCAGACATTCTTTCTAACTCCTTTTCTTCATTTTCTTTCCTGATGGCTTCTTCTTCCTGAAGAGTTGCTTCCAGTCGTGCTTTGTTATCTATTTTTTCACCTTCAACTTCTGCCACTTTGACTTGAGCCTCTTTGGCCTAAAAATAATGCAAGAAGTCTATGAAAGTCTCTCTCTACATAATATAACAAGTCTGTATACCATTACTGAGATAAGTCGTACAGGTATGTTGAAACTCCAAAAAGCTGTCCTCTTTTTTTTCCATTTTTCAGAAAAAGATTGTTCTTTCTTTGAAAATGAGAGCTTTCTATTCTGAAAGTGCAATATATTCTTCATTCTCTTTCTTTCAAGATCACCATTAATCTATTCAAATGATTTCTCTTTACACAACATTTTCACAGCAAAGCACTGAAATAAATGGGTTTCCTGAACTTGTCTGGATCACAAGTTTTGCTTTTGCAGCATCTTAGTTCCAGTTTCTAAGTTTATCTAACCCTACATAAGTTTGGTTCATGGCCTCTATGCTGGGGAAATTCTCAATTAAGAAGTTAATATACAGGGAAGCATAAAATGCTTAGTGGTATGTTGTATAGTAGAATAGGAAACAGTTTCAATCTCTGAGTGAGAACTATCCCCTTTTATTTATGAATTCTCACAACAGTATCACAGAAGAAATTGGTCTCAAACAGATTTGAGGGTAAACATTTTAACACCAAAGTGAAAAAGAAACAGTACAGGACAAGCAGATGTAATTGTAGCACTGAAGCAGAAATATACAGTAAATGCTATCACTCATAGAAAGGTTTCTTGAAGTGCACCTTTGCAACACCAACTACAAACAGCTATGTAAAGAGGAACACAGTTGTGCACCCATTTTCAACTCCTGGCTGAGTTCAACACTGAATTTAGTCTTTACAAATCGGGTAAACCAAGAAAAATAGCAAAACATGATACACTTAAGAACTATGTGGTGCTCTAATAATTAGGGTTGTAAACCACATAAAAGGTTCCACTTCTGAAATATAGAAACAGAATAATAATCTGCCTGAAGTATCTCCACAGCTGTTATTGCTATTAAAGTAGAAATGAATTCATTTCAAGTGATAACTATCCTCCATTATGATAGGAAAGATAGAATTCGCATAAAAAAACACCACTAGAGAAAATGACTTAATTTATCTTTCTTCCACAAACCAGAGGTATTTTTTTAGTGTTACTGTTCATAACACACACACACAATTTGCTGAAAGAAAATATAAGTCCTGTAAGAGAATAATGTAACTTTATGCATAGATTCTGCTTTTGGCCAGAGTCAAACTTCGATCAGTAAACCTACAGAACAAGTTGTTTTGAAGATAGAATTAACTTTGATATGAGCAACTGAGCTCAACCATCACAGCTTCCAGATCCAATAAGAAATCAGTATGTCAAGAGACATATCCCAGCCTGTCGTTCTCAGTCAATTTTCAGTGGAAGATTTTAGATATGTGCCATTTATGAGCATTTCCACCTCTGTTCTTCATGAAGTGGAGAACGACGATCAGGAGTTTCACCTTTAATTCTTAAGTATGGTTTGAGAAATTCTAGCTACATGTGAAAAGGTCTGAATTCATCTAGAACAACCACCAATATACAGAAAAAGAAATCCATAGAGCAACTCAAACTTCAACTCCATCTCTTATTAACCATAATCGACATAGCAGCACAGCCTGCAAACACTGTATGTGTCTTTATATTGCCTACACTGTAGTTTGGATTTTATGCAAGTAAAAAGGGTATTGCATATATTTCTATGCTACTACTGCCTACCCTCGTGCAATGAAACAATGCTTTTCATTTGCTTTATTCTCAGGCCCCTCCAAATCCAACTGGTGTGTTTCAAGGCCACTCTTAAACCTACCCATTATTCAGCTTTGCAAAGAAAAGAAAAATGAAGAATATCTACTGCTTAGATTTTCAGTGATGATAACGCAAGTTAGCCATAAACTGTAAAAATCATACTTACAACACTCTCTGGTAGTGTCTGAAGCGTTGTTTTGAGCTGATCAGCTGGAGAAAGGGTGTCTGGAAGATACATGGCTCTGGATAAAATTAGCAGTGAAGTAGGGATTTCCTGGTTCAGGTGCAGATCTAGCCACTAGGAATACAGCACATAAAACAGAAGCCTTCAACTTTTGGATTTCTTTCTCTTTTGACAAATCAATTCAAGCCTTTACAAAAGAGTAAATTCTAATTTTTATCACTAGTTATCAATCAACAGCCTAGCACAGGAGCCACAGCCTATAAGAAGCAAAGAATTAGAGATTGCTCTGAAGAAGTATTTGAAGAAGTATTTTGTTTGAAGAAGTACAGAATATTTGAGGAAGTATTTTGTTTCTTATGCATCTTCCTCTAAACCAGACAACCAAAAGACAAAATTTATTTTCTCCAAGATATACTCAGAGAAAAGTTTTTTACAGAGTAATGCAGATAGTTAACAAGGCAAAGCAGCAAAACTAAAAACATATTTAAGTCTATGTGTGTATTTGCATCATCAAAACATCATGGCCCAGTTAAAAACCTGAAACCCACTGCTACTATGTACTTACACAGTACATATGACAAAAGCTTATTAAGGAGACTGTTTTACCCCTGCCTTTAATAAGAACAGACTCAAAGTATCTTATCAGAATCATAACAAAAATTATAGCTAGCAATTAAAACTTAGCCTGTACATTTGGTGTTACAAAAACGTACCTGCTTAAGCTGTTCTTTGAGACGCTCCTCTGTCACCCCAAGGGCTCTCATTCCTCGTGCACGACATGCTGCCTGCAGCTCTTTAACAGTCAGGGTATCAACTCCTTCTTCAGCAATCAACTGCACAAAACGTAAAATAAACTCAACATGTAACAGCTCAAAAATGAAAAACCACATTCGACGTGCTCCCAGAAGTCTGTATTTTTTCACAACGGCCACTAGAGGCTGCTGCGATAACACAAAACAGCCCGCACTTTTTTAACAGCAGTGAACATTATACTGGAAGCTTAGCAGCTCCACAATGGTAATGCCAATTTCTCTCTGGGTTCGTATTTCTATTAGCTCCTTCCCAAGTTATAGTTTCACAGAAACGCTCTTCTTTTTAATGATTAATTTCATTATAATAGATAGTAGATAAAAAATGGCAGGTTTTCTTTAGAGAGACATAAGATATCAAAAACTCTTTAAGCCTTTTTAAGTAAGCTCAAAAATAATTAAGACAAAACCAGGAAAATACTTAGAAAAGTTTACATAAATACACTCAGTCTGACACATAAACATTATTAACCAGTACATATTTAGAATGACTCACTTTGTCATCTGCTTTTATACTTCTCAGCCTCATAGTCAGCTGGAAACGGAGGAAGTTATTTGTCCCGATTGACTGAAGTTCCAGCAATTTACAAAGTGCCACCAGCTGAGGCCTGGTTAGATTGTCCAGAGTCAACTCATCTTCAAATAGTTTTGAGAACCTTAAGATCTCTTCATTACTGGGTCTTTCGCCAGTTTCCCTGATCTGTAAGAAAAACAAAGAAACAAAAAGCCTTTCAAAGCAAATTCCATGCTTGGGCATTATTTTGAACAGTAAGGATTGTTCTCATTTGTCAGGTACTTTGCCTCAATTTTCGTTAATAGGAAATAGGATATAAGGAAGTCATGATTTTTTTTTTTCCAAAACAATACGTGTTTATTATAAAAGGCAATAGAATTGATGGTGTTAACAGTTCCCAACAGCACTGCATAATGTACTTAGCTAGATAAAACCCATCAAAACCAACAATTGGATCCGTATGCATACTAGAGCAGTTTTCTCTGAATTGGCACTGGCTTGAAAAAATAGCTAAAAGAAGTACAGAAGAACAGTTACTACGGAAGTCTTGTAGACAAGTACTCTTTGTGGTACCATGTTTAGTAAACATAAAGCGTGTTAAAAGCCTCAGCCTGTTCAGATACACTGAGAAGCATGCCGTGATTTCCAATGGCAAACATTTGCAACACTGGGGTCACTATAAAATGATAATTTGGAAACCTGCCTATCTAAATTGTCTCCACAATTGCGACTGTTACAATATTGTTTTGCTTCAAGTTCCTAGCTGTTCTGCAGCATCTCAATGCAAATACGCTTGAAGTTACTTCAAAGTATAAACCACTATCTGGCAAAACACTGAATACATCTAGATGGAAGGTTCCATGTACATGCTTATACAAATGCCAAGTTAAGCCTTTACATAATGTGCACTTCACAGTAGTTAAATTGAAATACTAGAAGCAGAAATAACAGTTCAAAGCATGGAAAAAAAAAAAAAAAAAAAAAAACAACAACTTAGTCTCATCAGGGTGTAGTAGAACTTTGTACGTATAATGCTGTTCATATTGCTACTTTAAGTATACCATTAAGTGCTTATTGGTGATATTACTGAATCAAAAATTTACAGAACCTAACAATCAAAGACTAACTTCCAGCCACTTAACACCTTCAGTCTAAAGAGTAGATAGCAAAAAAAAAGAAGCTTCCAATGCCTCTACCTTTTTTAAGCCCTGTAAACATAAGTTAACAATTGGCAAGTACAGTCTAAAATCTAATATTACCTATATAGCCTGATTTATTACACCTACTTGTTTTAGATGTCAACTCAACTCTTTTAATCAAAAAGTAATTAATAAAAGATAAAGATATGGATGGTTTTGAACCCATTAACTTCCAGGATGGCTGTGTAGCAGAGAAGCTAACACTGAGAAAGGAAGGTCAAAGGCCTCATTACTCCACTTCACCAGGTCCTTCAACACAGGAGCCAATACTGGAACCTTAAGAATATTTTCTTCTTTGCTTAGAGCTGAATTTTGGCAGAAAGAAAATATGTAGAGAAAGGGGAAAAAAAAAAACTATTTCTTTAGAGTGCAAATTGACACTTCATCACGAGGTACAAAACAAGACAGTTCTGAAGCAAACTTGTTAAAGTCTGTAAGGAGTGGATCCTGTAGAAGCAAATACTTCACTGCAGAAGCAGTGGGGAAGCATTTAACCTTCTTTTTACTCTGACATTTATTTTCTAGGATAGTGAAATGACATCAAAGTTCGTCTCCATGGCACAAACGAGAAAGTTATGGCTGTAAAAAGCACACCCACACATAAGGAAAGCAGGGCCTGAAGTTTCCTTTTAGTCATTGCAGGAGCTTGGAACTCCCCTAGCAAAAGTGGAGTGATAGGTCATTAATTTCCATAGAAATTAACCCCTGAATTTAAATTCTTAGTAGTTCTCTCAAAAGAAAATGACATGTTCCAAATATTAATCATGGCAGTGGCATGCTCCCAGAGTCTGCAGACAGAAGTTTTAATGCTTCAGCTACTAGTCAGTGTAACTAATCACTTGAGATTTTCTGCAGATGAAAAAGGACAGAAACTGTTGACTGCAAAGAAGCTTCCAAGTGCATGGACTTGGCAAGCAGATACTGGCACATCTTGCCAGCAGCAATACCATTATCTGAGGTAACCCACTTGCTGCCATCAACTTATTACCCCACCCTTTAAAAACTTTAGTCTCTGCACTCATAAGCAGGAAAAGCTCAAGCTAACTAACTAAGCCTTGAAAAGTTCAGGTCTGAACTCCCCAGGCTTATGTTTCTTTTTAGGTGCAAAGGGCAAGTGCCCATCTTTGCTTAAAACGCTCAGCCATTCCCACTCTCAAGAAGAGAGATGACACTTTTACTTTCAGAAAAGCACCTGGCAGCAGCAGATGGTCATTGTCTCAGTTCAACAGCCCCACAATTACAGAAATCAGAAGTGAGAGTGGACTGAGATGAATCCTATCCTGAGAAGATCTATGAATGCATTTTTATTCTCTCTGGAGAATACCTTACCTACAACTTGGTGAAAGGAAACACTATCAAACCTAGAGGCAGTAAACTTATGGTGGAGGTATTTGACATTCAGTCTATGTTCCAGCAACAGTGTGATAATAGAAAAAACTTGTACCAAGCCTAACAATCATACTCTAGCAAAACCCTAAGTTCTAGTCAGCATCTCAAAGGATTTCAGCAGTATAGAAAATGTTTAAAAAGAAAGTGAAGATAGGATTAATATGACAAAAATAAAAGCAAATTTTACATATCCTCCACTGAGTTTTAATCAGGTACTTAGGAAAGAGCTTCTATTTCTCTTCTCATTTTACACCCAGTGTTCACAAAATCAGGCCAAAAACTACGTATAAACACTGCATACTCTTTTGGATGTTAGAATTAGCACATTAACAAAGAGACAAGATGACGTAAGAACAAGAGAATGAGCAGAAGTGTATTCCTTCTAGAATTATGGAGAGGGTAAGAGTACCACCTAGAATACAAAAGCTAAGAACAGTGAAACTTCAGCACACCGCAGTATTATGTGCAAAAAAAGAAATCTATCCTGAAGAAAATACTACATCCTACTCTTTCAAATCCAACAGAACAGGTAGTTGATGATATCTAAAGGGAAGGAAAGGGAACTGCCAACTACCATAGACCAAAGAAATATCAGGCTTTTTTTTTTTTTTTTTTTTTTTACCTTTTGAAAGAAAGTTGAAAAATCTTTTGTAACATTTCCTTTGGCTGCTTTATTTTTTAAGGCCATCTCCTCAATCGTGTCTTGAAGGAATTTAGCCAATTCTAGCTTTACTCTCAGTTGTTTCTTCAATCTCTCCTCCTGTTAAAAAAAAAAAAGTTTGGTTTTAAATGTTTCTTCCAAAAATACATGCACTAAATACCACTTTTTCTGCCTTTAATGCTTCTGAACTTCTGCTTTAACACACACATCACAAGAGAACGTGCATTCATATCAAAAATCACCAGATCACACAAATTCAGGTTGAACAGCTGAAAGCTCCATAAAGCACAAGGTACAATGCCAACAGAGTGAAGTACAGCATGAGTGGCCTCACCCGCTACTACTAACTTGAACCCACCCACCTAGGAACAAAAAAACAGGAAGTAAACAACTTGGATTTTGCTAACTCCCAACTCTTGTATCCAGGCCAAGTTCTACTTTACACATCATCCAAAAAAAAGAGGGATTTATTGCAGAATTAGAAATTAGTAGTTACTTAGATGCAATACACAATTCCCAGTGACTGACTGTATCTGTGGCTGACTGGGAGGTCACTATCTACGAACCTCATGTAATTATTCTGTGCTCTGATGAGAATTTGTCAGGGTCTGAGGGAAAGGGGAGAACGGTCTGTTTTCATTTACAAAGCACTAAACAAGAAAACTTAAGTGAAGTTTAGACTAACAATGTATAAGAAGATAGTTTAAATATTTAGCATAGATACAAAAAAAAACTTGCATCAAGAATAAAAACTACCAAAGACTGACAAATAAAATGCAAAGTAGAAAAAAAGTTTGCAGCTTTAATTTCTGCTTTGTAACAGTCACAGAAACAGGTACCAAAAAACAAAAGAACAAAAAAACAAACAAAACAAACAAAAGAGAATCTAACAGCCTTGACAGCTAAGCACCTGCATGTACAAAACAGAAAGCCAGGGTGGTGCTGGTTCATTCCTAGATGTTAACAGCAAAATCATCAGAACAGCATCAAAAATATAAGCCAATACTGAAGAAAAAATATTTAGTAGTCCAAACAGTAAGTCATCTTCAGTAATAACCTAAAATTGGTGTTGGATAACACTGAAACATAGTTTAGGTCACGCACTAGAACATGAAAAAAAATACTCAGAAACATGGTTAGGACTATACTAGGATCATCTGGAGCAATTATTGTAAGAATCCCTTCACAGCCTCAAATGTCAAGTTTTGCTACTCCTATATACCTTCTGAGCATTATTTTCTATTTTTATTTCACAAAAGAAGAAGCTTTTTCCTGTTTTTATTTAATAAAACTATTTTTTCTTCCATATATACGACAAAACAGGAAACTGAAATGCTATTCTGCAATTACTGCAACACTGTTTACTTTAATATCCTGACTGCGGAACCCTGTTTAAATGTGTAGCTACCAATAACCCTCATGTAGATTTTTCCATTCTGTATCTCTTAATACCTCGTAAGAAGTTTTACTTTGACTTAAAAAGTATTTATTTAGTAATAACATACTATGATTTTACATAGTAACATAAAGCCTTACAAATCATTAGTACAGCTTAATAACAGTAAATTGCCATATATTCTTCCTGAAACTCTTACAGAATAAAATAATCTGTAAATTAAAATATCATCTGAACTAGAATGATAGATGTTATTTTCCTGCCCAGTAAAAATAATAAAGCCATTACAGCTTTTGTGGGTTATAAAACTGTATTAGCTAAAAGAAAGCACTTAATTAACTTTTAATTAGAATTAAATTACGGCTTTTGTTAATAGGATTCCCCAGACATGCACAGCAGGCGTAAAGTATGTTCATGTAACATCTAATAGACAAGTTTTAAGTTTTTCCAAACGTCTTAGAGGATTACAAATTCATTTACTTACCTTTTTAGACTTTGTCTCAAATGTAGAGGGAAGCATATTAGGGAACAACTTAAGAGCTACTGGAAGTAAAAATTCCATAAATGGGACAACGAGAAAAACTAGGAAAGGAACCAAGCGGAAGAGGTCAGCACATATTCGAAGAAACTGGAAGAAATAAAAAAGTGTATTGATAAGCAAAATGTTAAACATTTATTTCAAAAATACTTTGTATTACCATCCGAACTGCTACGTAAACACACACATATATTTGCTAGAAAGGAAATTTATAATAATATAAAGAATGTGAAGAAGTCAGGTTTTAGTATCTTTTTCTGAAAGTTGCTATATACTGCAGAGTGCCAGAGTTTCTCCAGTTTTCAATGCTATAGAAAGTATTTCAAAAGCCTCACTGTGTCTCAATAGGATTATTGAACAAGTATCTCATTTAAACCTCTTAAAAGCACCTGAAAACAGGAGGTGGTCATTTGTTGCTGTTAAAGCTGCTTAACTTCTTTTATTCATCTTTATTTGTGCTCCACCACTTCTTACATGCATGAGCTACTACGGACCAAGTAATCAAGAATAAAATGAAAGATCCCTCCCCCCCGCCTTATAACAATTGTAATGTACATTTAAATCCAGGGTAATGAGCCCAGCTTGGCAGATTTTTATTTTTTTTTAAGTTACGGCTTTTCTAGAGCAGTAATCCCCTGAAGCAGGCAGATGCATTAGTTACTAAATCTTGAACTGCATGAAATAAGTATTGCCCTTTTGATTTCTGTACACCCACAAGCGCATGGATTAGGCTGTACAGTCTATAATCAAATTTTCAGAACTCTGAAGCTTAATAACTTGGTTTATACTGGGGGAGTGCAGATCCCGCTTGACTCTGTCTCATTTTATAAAGCAAATAAGCAGTTATTGGGAATAATGGCAGTTCCTAAATCAAAGGCTGAAGGCCAGACGTACACTACTGCCACAGCACTGTCAGTCAACATCACGACTTAATAAACAGTTATGATTGATAAAAACTAGCAACATAAATGCTATTAAACACATAAATACACTCCCCAAAGTTCACATCAATCCAGGGGAACAGCAGCAACAAACTGCCTGTATAGGCTGCGTGCTGCTGTGGAATCTCTTTGTAGAGTACAAAACCAATAAAACTTCAGTCACCATTTTCTCAGCATAAAACCACCCAAACTTCTCATATACTGTTTGAGGAAAGAACAAACTTCTCAGATCCAAAGTTAAACTTTTTTTTTTTTTTTTTTGCTGTATAAAACAAATTCAGCTTCCCAGAGAGGAAGCTTTGGTCCATTGTTTTATGGATTCAAAGATGTTTCCATTCATTCCAACTATAGAAGATAAATGAACACCAGGGAGTTCAAAAGGATGTAAGAAAGTTCAGAAGAAATTTTTAAGTCATACAAACAGGGATATTTTCCCTAGAAAAAAGTTCAAATGATTGTACAGAATGCAATGCAGTGTTCCTATCCAGCATCTATTTTTAGATACCGAAAGTATTTGTATGAGGTGAAATTCAAATCTGCAGAAGCAGTTTTACAACTGGATTAAGCTAACGTAACGCTAACCCGAGATAATGCATTAAGTCATAAATGTGCACCAGCAGTCCCAATGTGAGGGCACACCACTGATCCAGCTAAAACTAACCCATAAATACATACGCAGACATGCAAAAAAGGATTAGCACAAACCAAAAGGGGGTGGGGTGAAGCATTTGCATTTAAGCACCAAGCAGGACTGGCGACTTCTGCAGCAGCACAGTCCTGGATCAGCTACCATAGATCACGAAACTGCATCAAACTGAAAGAAGAACGTCTGTGCACAGAACCTAACACAATGGTGCATGATTGCATGCATGCTGTTTGGCAGTACAGCACTAAGGACTTGTGACTATCTGCTGCTGCAGCTCACATACTACACGCTCCCCTTTTTTCTCTCCGCAGGACAGAAGGGTCTGTGTTAAGGTTGATGTACTTACCACAAACTGTATTATCTGCTACCTAGCCTAAATGTCCTGAGCTATCCTGCTGTAGAAAGTAGTTTTTAAACAGCCAGTGCTGTACTATGCATGCTTTCCTTCTTCCCGACTTATCTCCTAAGTGTACAGAAGTGATCCTGTTGAATCCAAGCCCCGCCAGCAATTGTACGTGGAGAATTTTTTGCCTGATTTTTGGTTTACATAAGCAATAGTTCCCTTGCATTAGCCACGCTGCAATTGCTTGTTAATGTGGTTAGATTACTTGGCTATCTTTCCATTATTGCCTCCAAAGAGGAAGGAAAGGGCAGGCAGAAATAACTCATTTGTCAGTTTGAGTGAAGATAAGATTTTTCTGGAACTGTCAGTTCATACATGGTTTAATACATTTAAAGCAGCATATCCTTCAAATATATACATATGAATATGTATTTATATACATATAAATATGTATATATATTTAGGAATTTATAATCAAGAAGTCCAGGAGCAACATTTCTTTGTTTTAAGGACTTCTGTCAATTTAAGGCTAAATTAAAAAAGGGAAAGAAAGAAAAATAAAGGTTTAAAATAAGCATGTGCAAAGGTTCTGTTCAGCTGTAGGCCGTTTTGCTCTTTGCTGACCCTGGGTTGAAAGCCTACCACAAATCCATTCCAGAAACAGGACATCCCCTACCTCCACATAAAGAAAGTACACAACTTAGGTTGAGAAAATAACATTACAGTAGTTCTTAAAACTATTTTTCCTACAACTTCCACACTGGATTGCGCACAGACTTAATCACTGTGAGGAGATACTACATCAATGTGAACACCAACTTATACCTGCACAAGAAACTCCTATTTTATTTAAAATAGGAGAATTGATTTGGAAGCGCTCATCTGCGAAAAAATAAAGTTCAGGAAGGCCAAATGCCAGACCACTGGAGAACTACGAGAGAGACAGTTCTGTGGTCGCTAACCGGCACTACTAAAGAACAGTCGGGTGAACAAACCCATCTATCGACCAAATAGTACGTACCTGTCCAAAGATAACGTATGAATAACGTTCTATAGGTTCATGCCTTCTAGTACTCAGTTCTGATCTTTCAGCAGAAATACTTCCACGGTATTCAGATTTTTCTGTTGTTTGTATAATTTCACACAAGCATGGCTCAGCAAATACCAAAAAGGCAGGAAAGCCAGTGGTTCCAGTCCTGCCTTGTAGAAGATTTTTGATTCCATTTTAAACCATGAATTAACTCGTCTCACTTGGTTTTCCCAATATTCCAAACCTCTGGTTTGTGCTGCCTTGTTCAGAACTGCCACTTCCTCAAGTCCTGCTGTCCTCATTTCCCCCCCTCTTCTCAGCTGCTCTTTCTTCCTACTACGTATCTCCTCTCTTATGTCAGCACAGACTTTTAAATTTCTTGCTGAGCAATGCTTTGGCTGGATCAGCTGCCAAATACACTCTTGTACCAGCATAAAGAATAGAGCAAAAATAAGTAGTGAAGATGCAGAGACCAAATGCCATCAACCACTGCTGCTGTAGTAAGAGATATAAACTGTAATGAAAGCATATGCATTTCTGTCACTTGTCTATTCCTGCAAATACAGGAAAAGAAACATTTCTGCATATTTCACTGAACTGTGATATTTTATCCATGAAAATGGTCAATTGTTAGTCATTTCTTTGTAAAATTAGGTACATAATGAGGAAATTCGTCAAATTCATCAAAAGTTTTTTGTGAACACGCAGGGAATCACTAAAAGGAGGAGGAAGAGGAAGGAGGGAAATGCACACAACAATTTTAATTCTAGGAGCAACACCCAACAAAAAGAATGAATTCATTTTAAATAAATTGAGAGATCAGTAAGGTCATTAAAATGAAATTGGTATTCATTCAGTACCTGTCTCCGTTCTCGACGCGACAGTGTATTTCCATGAAGTATTCTCCAGAGCATCCTCGCAGCTATTTTTGTGTCAATCCACAGTAACCGAAAGCCATGGTAGTAATGCTTCAGCTCGTCCACAATCCGCTGTCCAATAGATTTTTTCACGACTTCCACTTCCGTTGGACTATATACAGGTCCTCCTTCTTCCAACTTCTTGTTTTTGTCTTTCAAGGACTTCAGTGACTTTTCAACTATGGAGTCATCTTGAAGGGAACGCGAAGAATGCCACCATCTAACTGGAAGATACTGGGGACCTAAAACACCTATGGCTGCTAGTGGCATCCATGAGCCAGAAGAGCTCATAAGAGTAAAATACGTTCGTTCAGATCCTCTAGTCCAACAACAGTAGTGGTCTTTTTTGGAGTATGCATAAACAGGAGAGACACTAGTGCAATATTTAAAGTGTACAGTCCTTCAAAAGAAAAAAAAAGCATTCAAGAATTAACAATAGATGCTGCACCAGTTGAGAAACATCTACCATATATTGTAGGAAAACCAAGAAAACCTAGGAATCCTAAGATCAGGATGCCTAAATATTTAGTTTTACTTCATGGAAAAAAAAAACAGGTCAGGAAAAAAAAACCTGCAGTAAATTTGCTCTTAAACTACTTTGAAAAGGCAGCTTATTTTACTCAGATTAAATCAAAAGCAGCAACCTTAAGTGCCTTCCATTTGAAAATAAATCTGTGAAACCTTAAGTAACATCAAGCCCCTTCTATTACTTCTCCTGTTTGAAGGAAACACTGGAGAAACCACAGGCTGTAGACTTGGGACAGGTACTGAGTTAGGGGAAGAAAATTAGCCTACGAGAAATCCAATTTCATTAGAGTTCCTCTTTTACTATCTCTATGCATCTTGTTTCCCTTTTGCAGCAGAAACTTTATAAATGAAGTTCCATCGCGGTACCACGGTGATGCATACAGGAGCAACAGTCTCCTACCCTATTAAGAATTTCGTTCTTTTTCTTTTATTAAATGTAAACGGAAGACATTATTCAAAAACCTCAAACATTATTTACACACACATTAGAACTACTCGATATATGCAAGGAGGCTTATGCTTCACACTTTTTCAGAAAAATATGACAAATTTAAAACAGCAGACACAATATCCTACATTGTATATATAAAATACAGATACAGTATCCTATATTGCAGCTACCTACTGTTGTGGTTAGTGTCCAGTATCACAAGGTAAAGCATCAGAAAATTCAAGTAAGCCTTGTGATCCAGGTCAGGAACGAAGAATGAACTCTGTCAACATCCAACTCTGTGTCTCATGAACACGTAGTAGCTGGATTCGTTTTCAGAAGAGGTCATCACTTCCTAGGAGAGCCTCAACCAAGGCTGTACCATACCCTACAATGCCTTTGTTTAACCAAGATACAACTCAAATGACTACATTCCTAACTACCAAACTACACGTTTTAAGCTAGCTTTGACTGAATGTTTCCTCTGTGGAACCCCCCCAGAGGAAGTACACAAGAAGTCCACGATATCCCATTATGCCACTTGGAATCAGTCAAGAACAAAAGATTAATATTATATTGCTTTCACATCATAAGGGAAACAAAAATGGTCAAAGTGGGTGAAAAAGGGAAGCTCTCACTTTCCTTCTCCCACACACAACCAGACAGACGAATAATAAATACTCAGACTTCTTCATCTGTCTATAAGACAAGCTGAAACTGGTATTTTGCACTTTTTGTCTACAAGAGTGAAAGCTGCATTCTATTATAGTATATTAACTGACAATTTGGGACAGCTCTGAGTCTAGGAAAAAAAAAAATATTTACTCACATTTTGTTTGTCAGCCTCAGGGATGTACAGCTTAGACATGCCCGATCGCCCAAGTTACCTAGAGAAACACCAGTCATTAGCCTTCATTCTGAAATTCAGAAAGTCATTTATCCCTAGAGTGAATTGTATTCCGACATGATTGTACAAGACCGGTCTTACTAAGAGATAGCTACCAACACAATAAAAAAGGTGCTCAGCAGCAACTGGACTTACTTACTGTAAGCACATTCACACTTCGGATGATTGTGCACAATCATAACCATACAAGCAAGAGGGGTTTTATGCTTCGACAATAGCAATGGGACGTGCTAAAGCCTAAGTACCTCATCGTATTTCAGCAGAAGCCAAAGCACATGTCACAGTCTCCTACTTGCTCCTCTCTCAATCTGTAATCCCCTGACTCATAGGATGAAATGGAAAAACAGGTGGGAAGCAATTCTGTAACATGGCTGGCATCCCCAGAAGTGTTCAAGCAAACTGTCCATACATACAGCCGAACTCTGTGGAACATGAGGTACTGCCTCAACTTGTTAAATTGCCTTAACAAGTCTCTGAGTCCTTTGGACAAGCAACTCCAACTCATAAAAGCCTCACTGAAAGCAGAAGTCATTTCTGAATGGTTCCACAACACCACAATACGAGATGTTCTGGATGGATTATCACCTACTAATTCTGGACAAGGCCAAGAGATGGCAGGGTATGAGGGTGGTTTTGAAGGTTATTGGTCAACTTTTCCATCATCAAAGCTCAGGTATAACCTGTGACAGAACCTGAGGTAGAGAGTGTGGTATTCGAGGAAGTGCAGCACTAAAGGTAATTGGCAGAAGCCTTCCTCAACAGCACAGCCTAATTATTACAGGAAAAGGGATACTTTCAAAATCAGGAAGGGCAATCAAAAGGCATAGAAGGAAGAAGAAAAACATAAACTGACTTACCAAAGAAATATCTCAGTAGTTCGGGATTATCATGTCCCATGCTCAGTGGGCTTTGATGTCATTACCACAAAAGCTGTGGCATTACCAAGTCAAAGGAAAAGGAATCACCCTTCTCAAGTTGTATCACACTCTAACTATCACTGCAAGTAAAAGCCAGGGAAAAGCCAGTCCCTTCTGGCTCACAAATCGAGCCCTGAGAGGCTGTGAAGGCATTCTGATCAGTGACTGAGTTTCTCGACCTGAGAATGAAACCATCTCAGAAAGATGCCCCTGACTCTAAGGGACAACTGAGCAAATCAGCGCACTCAAAATCTTGACACATGAGCCCCAGCACTTTAATCTGTTTCCTTACCTCAGTGCCAGGAAGCACACAAAGCTTAAATTAGCCAAAAATTGCCCCCACAACAACAAAAAAAGCAAAAAATGAGTCCTACTGGTCGAGGACCTTTACAGACAGGTGCACCTAGAGCCAAGGGCGGATGACATGGAAAAGATCAAAGCTGACTTGGAGTTTCTTAAACAAAGCTCACTACCAGCACAACCCTTTCACTTTGCTTATCTTTATTTTTCTTCCAACTAGGATTCACTAATTCTAAATAAGGGGACAAAGAACAAAACTCCATAGTTACCGCAAGAAAGAAAACATGCTGACTCAACCAGTTCCTGTACTGCCATTCGGAGTGTGAATGGGCACACAGAAACATGGATCTCACTGGAACAAGCTACAGAATAACTTAACTTCAACCTTGCTACTTCTGTCAACCAGAGCTCTTTATGTTTGGCCAAGTCTACGTTCTAGCCATGTACCTAAGAGTGACCCAGCCCTGAATGAAAATACGTACTGTCTTCAGGAAAGAGCCACGTCCATGCTCCTTGCTTCTAGGTTAAGACAGACAGCCAAATGTGTCTGAACGAGGTGAACATAGCTCACCGTACTCAACATTTAAGAAACCTGTGTCAGGATAACTTGCTTTGGAATTAAGAAAAGTGACAGTGTCAGACAAGCTATACATAAACGTATTCCTCGTGGAAAAGAGGTCATCAGAAAGTTTGGTTTTGATGTTCCACTGGAATTTAAAACTGAGGTTTTAAACGTAGAATATCTGTGTGCTGTTAAACCATGAGAGTTTTTAAAAAGGAAAGGCTAACGTGAAGCAAGTCCCTACAAACTACAAGCCTGCAGTGCTTAACAGCTTGATCTTTACAAGAACATCATTTAGGATTCTTAGAAGCACTTAGCTTTAACTTAATCTTAGATTACTTACACGTAAAGCAAGAAGATGAGCTAAGTAAAGCAAAACACCATACAAAAAAATGATACCATAAAATGCTGTGTTAGTAACGGACTAACACTCCAATTAAAAAGTCCTGGTTATACCACGAGCACAGTACGTTACACCACACAAGTGATTTGGCTTTACCATGGCATTTCAGCAGATTAAAGTTTTCATCTGGGATGAGATTTGTAACATGCAACATCGGAGGGCTTATTAGCATTTCTTCTTACTCTATGCCACCAGAGGAATCAAAGCTCCCACCTGATTTGAAGGTGCATGGATGTGTTGCATCCCTGTCTTTAATAAAACCAGATGGATAAGACATCCTAGCTGTTTGCTCAGGCAAGTTCAGCCTAAATAAATGTCTTTACAACAGTACCAAAACACAAAACAACAGGAAAAAAAAAAAAAAAAAAAACACACTGACAACTAGAAGAAACTATCGCACTTCGGTGCTGGCTGTAACCAAGAAGCTGGCGTGTTATCAAAGCCAGCAAGCACCCGTGTGGCCACTCGTGTTGCCAGAAGGTGGATGTGCAGCCACGCTGGGCTGTGTGTGGGGGCACAGCGCTGGTGCTGAGCTCCCAGCCCCACGGCTGAACCTCGCCCTGCCAGAGCGGGGACGTAAAAACCAACGCGGGGCTGACGGCCCGTCACAAGCCATCCGCTGTTTCATGCCATTAAAGCCCACCGCTCAAAGATAATTTAAACTGACAAATAATTTGATTACTGATAAATTTTCTCGATTGCTGATGGAAACTGTTGTCACGCGCTGGGTTTTGCTTTTATTTTCCAAAGCTTGCGAAGCCACTTGGAAGAAGCCAAGCTGACATCTTCCTTAAAGCCCCAGGAGAGGGGCTGAGGTACTTCCCTAAGGGATACAGAGGGGAGAGAACACAAGCAGGCTGCGTTGGCCACAACGTAAGAAGGTCGGGGATGAAACAACCGTGACTGCACCCCCTCAGCCACCCCTGGCGCCGCCACCCCCGGGGACACCCCGGGCGTCGCCGTCCCCTCCCTGCCTCTTTCCTCCCCACCTCCCCCCGTCCCTCCCTCCCTCCTCAGCCCCGCCGGGCCGCGGGGAGCCTCACCCCTGGGGGCCCGGCAGCGCGGCAGGCGGCAGGCCGACCGGCCGCAGGCGCGGAGCAGCACGGACGCCATCTTGGCGGCGGCGGCCTAGCGGCGGGCTGCCGGCCTGCTCATGGCCGCCCCGGGGCGGCTGCCGCCAGCCCGCCCGCCCCGTCCCCGGAGGAGCGGGGCACGCCGGGAAGTGTAGTCCTCGGCACGGTAAGGCGCTGGGGCGAGACGGGGGTTGTAGTCCTGGAGTAACGTCAAGAGAAGGGTGTCGGGGTGCATGCTGGGAGATGTAGTCCGCCATCAGGCCGTGTAGTCGGCCCCATTCCCCCGCAGCCCGGGGGGGTTGGGGGTGCGGATTAGGGATCCCCGAACCGCCCCCGGGAGCTCGTGGCTCCAGAAGGCCGCGGTGCCCTGAGGGGACAGCGGCAGGTCACGGAGCGGCGACGTGACAGAGCCGGGGCCGCCGCGGGGCTCAGCCCCGGGGCTCTCTTTGCCCCTGCCCAGAGCTCACGGGCCGGCAGCAGGCTCGTTTGGGGCCAAAAACCGGGTTTTTGGGTTGCGTCAAGTACTGCTTAGCAGCATGTGTGTGTATCGCAAGACGTGACGGAAAAAAAACAGCTTATTTATTTTTATTTTTTTCCTGGAGATTTACAAAAGTGGTATTTTATATTAAAATAATACATAAAGCAGTCAATCAGCCGATGTCCTTTGCTAATTAATCCTCATTAATAGTTGGGCTGCTGGTAGCATGTTACTGTGCAAATACCCACCTGTTCCTGACCAGCACTAGCGTCTGCTATCAAATATTCAAGTGCTCACTTAGTACAGCATTAGCCACTGCCATTCGTTTTGCTGAGTTTAATCATACAGCCACGGAAAACAACCAGGACTGAACCACAGAAATTATCACTTCATCTGAGAACAGTGAAATTGTAAAAATTAGGAATACGTGGTTTGGGTGGTAATGGCTTCCTTGTTCTAAAAAAACAAAAAATAAAATGGGGGAAAAGCTGCTGTTTTTCAACAAGATGGCTGACACCCACTGCCAACAAGATGGCTGCCTCAAGGACAGGTCTCCAAAATGACAAAGGCCGCGCTTCTTTACACCGCTTAAATTTCACAGGTTACGTACAGTGCTGGGCAGTTGCTCACCTACACACCCACGTAAGCCCCAAAAGAAAACTGCTGCTCTTTTACTTCATCTGTAAAGGGTGTCAGAATCTTCAGTTTTGACCCAAAACATGACAGAAAACAGCATCTGACACAGGAGGAAAAAAAAAAAACAGATGTGTCTGAAGTCATCCTTTCATGTTTGAGACTTGGAAAATGCAGGAAATTAATTATTGTTTTAAGTTCTTTTATGTGTTTAAAGAAAATCCTCAGGGTTTCTCCCAAGTATGAAAAATTCAGATTAAATTTATACTACTTATATTTTTCATTAAATAGAATATTTGAGGATTGAATATTCAATTGACCAAATACTCAAATGAATCAAGATAACCTTTTCTCACTTACTTCTTGATTGGTTACAAAAATACTATTTTCATTTAGTGACTATTAAAATTTTAATTGGTGTTAATATTTATGTACTTATTATCAGAGCTGCTTTTAAAATGCTAGGCTCCCAAATGTATTGCAAGATTTTTAGACAGCTGTGTTTGCTTTACAAGTATTTAACTGTATACTGCATTTAAATAGTTAAAATAATTTAAAATGTGTAATATAACAATAGTGCTTTATGTTGCTACAGCGATCTGAAATAAAAAATAAATCCTAATCTACACATTCCTCTCACTAGACTGGGTTTGTAGCCTTCTCTTGTTATTCTTTTTTTTTTTTTTTTTCTTTCTGGTTGGCTGATAACTAAACCAAATGAAATGGGGCAACTAATGGCAGTTCCTTTAACAAAGCTGCTTAATTATGTAGAAACATTATATGAAGTCTATACAAGAAGAAGAATATGCTCTGAAGTCATTAAAGTATTGACAAGAGATTTCAGACAGCAAACGGATGATTACGGTGGGCTCAATACACTTATACAGACAAGTAACGAGACTTTCAATAGTTTCATTAATTTCAGTAGTATTCAGCGTGCCAGATGATGTACACACGAGCCTTTTCAGAACTGAATCAGTTATGTTTTTGTACGGCCTTTTGTTCCAGGTTTGTTTATACCTGGATGTTACATTGGTTTCTTCCATGTATGAAAAGGAATGGTAATACACTGTCAAAATTTCCTGAACAGATACAGTTTTGAAACACTAATTGCTTTTGTGCACTTACCAGATATGGGGAAAAAAAGCTGAAGAAAAAAATTAAATACTAATAATTTACAAGTAGTTACATGAATTGTTCCCATATGACGAGACCTAATGATTGTATGTTATATATGGGCCTTCCATGCAAGTTAGATTTTGCTTTAAAATAAATTAAATAAATCTTTCAGTCTGTTCAGACCAACAGCCTGGGAGTTCACAATAAAAACACTCATACCCAGAATAAGATGAGATACACATAGTTGCTAGAGTTTTATTTTGAAAAAACCTTAAGCTGCTACAGCCATTTTAGACATAATTCTTAGAGCAACCATGTTGTTTGGAAAAACTGTCAGCCATCTTGTTGAAAACGATATGTTTTGTAGCAGGAATAGGGTGAGAGACTAAAAGGTGGAAATACAAACCCTTCCTTCTAGCTGGATGTAATAGGGATCTGAGAATGATGCAAATTAATGCGGTATTTAAACAAAATTAATGTTATTATTTTATATTATTTCATATTAAACATCAACTTTTTCATCAGTATCAGCAAGAGCAAGGTGAAAGCTGTCTAAACAATTACAAAACAAACTGCAAATAATAGGAAACCATGCTGCCTGTTATAGTCTGTGGGCCCACCGAAACATTTGCTTTACTGATATTTGAGCATAACCCAGTAATATGAAAAAAAAAAAAGCAAGAATATTTTGTTTGTCTAAAGAGGTATGTACATAAGATCTCTGAAAGCAAAGAATATGCCTACATCAGTACATTATTTGCACAGACTTCAAAATGGAGCAGATGAACTTACAATTCCCTTTAAAGAAGTTCAGAGATCAGTCTGGAAATTGGGGGACAAATGTCTATATGGACAAGGAACAAAACTGAAAGGTAATTAGCTACACATGCAGTTTGCTCTTCCAGAAATCCTGTATTTCATTGCACGACAGATTCCCCATAGTAAACAGTTAGATTAAATTCTAATTGCTATTGTCCCTTATTCCTTCCCTCTTTACCATCTAATAAGCTCTAGCGTGTGATATGCAGATGTATATGGGGAATGGGATTCCCCTGGGGCCTGCCAAAAATACCTACACAGTTGGAGGTGACATCTCTCCACGTTCACCACGTTTGTCACCCTTTCCCTGAGGACATGTCCCAGGATGCACTTCCTGGATCCTGCGGATATTTTTGGAGGGTGGTTAGCAGGACTGACACTCCCAGCTTCAGATACACGGTTAGTTGTCCTAGAGCTATTGAAAGTGGCTGTGTAGCAAGACCAAATCTAAGACAGGACCACATTAATTTCACACGCATGGCTTTGGTTCCCCATTGCACCCGAGTGACCAGCCAAGCTGGCAGCAAGGCACTGGGGACGTAAGACTTGGTGCATGAAGGGGCAGGAGGTGCCATATATGATGCCCTGGGCTGGAAATGGGAGGAGGTGGGAGCATAATTACCATTTGATGGGACAAAAGACAGGTTTCCTATTTCTCTGCTGCAGCACCATGTATGTTTACACAGTGTGACTATAAGCTGTGTAGCGGTGCAGGTCCACCCATATACAGTATTTAAAAGTGGGATTAAGCTTTTAGTGTGCAGAACCTGTTTCTATGGCAATCGCCAGGTTGTCTCCTTGAATAGATTCAACAATATGGGATCAACCTCATCTTTATTCACCACTGTTCAGCATAAATCTGGGGAAAAAGAAAAAAAAAAAAAAAAGGCATTACTGTGTGGGAAGTTACACTGAGTTGCCACTCGCAGGAGAAAACCAACAGATTATTGGTAGTTCTTTAAAAATACTCCCATTCATAATCACAGATATTTTGGAGAGACTCCCAGGATACAAAGCCTGTTGCTCTGTGAATGTTAAAGCCCAAAGGTAAAAGTTCAAGTGGTAGCTGGATTACAGGCTTGCTTTCTGTATACGTCCAGGTCACAAGTTTGCTCCTGTGTGTAATGTGCCAAAAACCAGCGGCAGTGGGTACACGTTAGCAGCAGCACAGAAACAGTCCGAGTTGGGTGCCTTTGTGAACAATGCGGTTAAAAGCGCCTCGGAGATTTCCATTACAGTAATAATGTGCTGTAAACGGTCACTCCAGATCCAAGGGTAATTACCTGCTCAAATTCCAGTCAGAAAGCTGTATTTTAGAAGATTTGACCCAAATTGGCCTGATATAATAACAGACTGGGTTGTCATTAATTAAATTTGACACATGTAGACAGACAAGGAGAACACAGCTGGGAGAACACAAACAGGGTATGATGGCTTTTCAGTCTGAGGAAAAGGTAGCATTTGCAGTTCATAGCAAAAAAAAAGACATACATATTCTAGTTTTAACCAGCAGATGGAGCTTACGTGAAACAAACAAGCGGAAAAGATGCATAATCATTGCACAAAGCAGTGTTTTGGGGTGCTGCAGTCTACAGGACTGGGGGAGGACATGGGGAAAAAGCTAGAAGGTTCTGGCCAAGGCAGGAGCAAGCAGAGGAGGGAGGGTAGACAGGGTTCAGGATATAGGCATAGCAAAAAAAGAAAGAATGTAACTATAACGAGTAAACTGATTTAGACCTCCAAAATATGGAGAAAAACAAAAGATGACAAAAGGAGTCTCCAGTGTTAAAAATGCACCTGTTAGTGCCAGCTGATATGAGAAAGTCTGGGATTTTGCTGCAATATTAACAATGCTGTATTTAAAATAACCTGTTAGGCCTTCCAAGTCATCAGTTTGATTTTATGAATGACAGGCTTTAAAAATATGCATTTGGAGTTATTCTTTGCCCTTTTTTTTTTTTTTTTTTTTTTTTTTTTCGAGTCTGCAGGGTTTGCAAGTTCCTGTCTGCAATTAGAAACACAGAAAGCTGACAATCTTGTGCCATCATCTGCCTCTCAGAGTTAGGTCTTTAAGAAAACACCAAATGTTGTGTTACTGTCAATAAAAGCCTGAAATCTGCTACCTCTGCTTTCATAAACCCATCAAGAAACAAGACAAGAAAAGCCTGCAGCCACGGAAGCCCTCCCCCAGCCCCATCCCAGATTTAGTAGACCTGATCCCGCACTCCTTATGGATCTTAAAACTCCTGCTGAAGTCAGACCGTATTGATGGAGTGCTAGAAGAATATGAGGGTCCTGCAAGCCAGATGCCTTCCAGCTTGTGTCCATTAAACAGCAGAAGGTCGCAGCACCTTTTTAGGAAAAATGTTATCTCTGTATTCTAAAAGACAGGGAGAAAAATGGGCTACTTCCACAGGCTATGTTAGTGGCAATAACATAACTTTCTTTAGCAATTTGGCAATGCTGAGGCTGCTTGTGATAAGCACAAGTTTAGAGGGGGAGAGGATTACGGCCAGCACATGCACGCAGCTGTATGACTGGTTAGCAGGCAAAATGCTATGTCCCGTTGTCCTCCAGGCATTGTCTGCCTCAAAGGAGGGAAGAGCTAAGCATTTCTTTTAAAAGAACGAGTAAAAAAGATATTGAAGATGGAAAGGTTGATTTGCTGAAGCCTGATGCTTAAAATTCCTGTGTAGAATTTAGCCCTCTTGGGCCTCAGCTATTGTTACCTCTTTCTTGCTGTTTTTGCTGATCATATCAGTCCTGGCCCATATATTTTTTGTTAACAACCAGCCTGAACGACCCCACCAGAGTATGTCTTTCTAACCTTTGAATCACTCTCTCTTGTTTACTTTCTCTGGTTTAAACTCGCTACCTTACATAATCCAGACCAAGGCTGTAACACAGATCTCACACTTTTTTATCCTGTTCTCCTTGACCTGACTAACACTCCCATCTTCTGTGCTGCCATACAATGACCTCCCCATTCCAGCATGCAAGCCCACAGCCCCTCCTTTATTCAAGTCAAAGAGCTGCTTTTCTCAAGAGGCCTCCCCACAGAGATAATGAAAAGCAGATTAAGAGATTTAAAAAAGGAGTTGGTTCCTTTGGAATGGTCAGTGCGCTTTCCCTTTCTACAACCGTCCTCTAATACTGTAAATTTTCTAAATCAGTGTTTGTCTGGATGTCTGTGCCTTGACCTCAGCAGGACCTAAGCTGTTGGGCCCCAGTCCCACGCATGCATATGTATGCCATGTCCCTTTGCTGTCAGTGACATTAACAGACACAATGTGGGGAAGGAACATGCGCAGTTAGGTATTCGTAGGATCAATTCACGGTGCTCGCAAGATTATATCATAAAAGTGTTGGAAAGGGCTGAAAATGCACTTTTTAAAAAATCTTTGTTCCTGTGATACAGAAAGAATGATAACTTCCAAGGCAAGTGAAGGCACAGCTTCACTGGTTTTGGACTGATATCTGTAGGTATCTAAGAATCTTGAGGGGAGATACCTGGTAAAATGTGATGTGAAGCTACAGAAAAATAACAAAGAGCCATCGAGCACAAGTACATGCCAGTGGTGCTTTGTCAGTATCCTGCTTTTTTTCCTATGTGGCTGAATTTCAGGCATCAGAAACAGAAGACGCTTTGTCTGGGTTTTCCCATGTAATCAGCAACCTCTCTCCTGTGTCTTAGGCCTCTATTCACTTTACTGCTATTATAGTGTCCCCTAGAGACCCTTAGGAGGCATTCGCCCCCAAATGTCCTGTTACCTTAAAGCAGTTAGTTTTTTTCTCAGTAACGCATTAGATGCTTTAATCCTGGTTACGTGGCCGCACGAAGCGTGGCAAGCAAGTTGTATCTGTATACATGAAAATACAGAGTTGGCATAAAAGAGCGTTACTGTTGGATTTCAACAGTATCCAGGGGAAGTAAAGTCCCCGAACCGGGCGCTCTCCTCTGAAAGCAACTTCAGGAGGGAGCTTTGTGTAAGAACTGAAGGCACAGCTGGGGGCTGCAAATATCTAGCAGTTCATCAGCTGTGCTGTACGGCGAGAGGGACTCGCTGGGCTAATCTGAGCAACAGGTAAAAGTAAGCCATCCAGGCTGCTTTTCAGTCAGGATGACAAGCCCCACGCTCATTCCAGCATGATACATGTCTCTCATTTTCCTTTTTTATCACTAATCCAACAGATGAAAGAGGAAGTACACCCAACAGATATCAACAAAAAGACTCCATTCCCCTTTGGCTCAGGCAACAGTGCCTTCTTGTCATGCTAAGGGAACAACCTCCTCCCCTTTCCGAGGCCTCTCCTCCCAAGGAACAGACATCTAACTCTCTCTGAGCTGGAAGCCTCTTTCAGTGTGCCAGCTGGGAATCAGGGCCCTGGGCTCAATCCCAGCACCTGTGCCTAGTTTTCTTACAGAGCCCGGCCAGCTGCTCTTCCAGGTCCATAAATGTCCTGTGCACCCTATTTCTTTTCCTTTCTGTGTGTTGTTTTGGATTAGAAATGTAAATGCGTTGCTTATATTTGGATTTATTTTTTCAAATCTGCTTCCTTAAAATTACCCTCACCTGGCTTGTGCTACGGGTCGTATCAGGGCGCTGACAGACGGAGCTATGCCATGATTTTCGCAATCCTCAGACCAAGGTTGTTGAACTACTCCGGCAGCGCCCTGTGCTATTTCTGATGGAATTTGAAGGTGAGCGGGATGTAAGCGCAGGCCACTTGGAGAACTAGTCACAGGGCTTTTGAGAGGAAGAAGTGTTTTTGATGGCTGGTGTTTGTCAGAGAACTTTTCTGGCACTAGGCATGGTAGCAGAGAGTGTTGTTGACCCTCAGGGTTCACAGGCATTAGATAATTGCTTTGGCTCTGACTTAGTTCACAGCACGTTAGACCAGTCATTTCTATCTGTGACACCGGCCTATCGACTGCAGACTTCCTGTGTTTCTTTCTTTCAATGTGTGGAAATAATTATGCATCTTTTCTGAGTTTGCATTATGTACTGATTTATCCAACAGTTCTTATGGAGAGAGGCAAGGTTAGAGCTGAGAGAAGACTGTTGTCAGTGCTAATAGCTTAACTCTGAAAAGCCCTCATGCCATTCAAAAATCCTAGTATAAACAGGGACCAGGCTGGGACTTGCATTCTGTGCCGCAACAGGAGGGAGATACACAGAGGTCTGGAAAATAATGAAGGTGGGAGGAAAGTGACTAGAAGATGGTTATTATCATGGCTCGTAATACCGTATTAATGAAGTCTATCAGGGAGCAGGGCTTAAAAAGAACAGAAGGAAATATATTTTCATATTAACTTCTTGCCACAGGATGCTCTGAAACCCCAAAGCATAAATAAATAGGTTCAGAAAAAAAATAGACAAATTCATGGGAGGTAGGCTCAATAATGTCTCTGACACATGCTCATCTGCTACAACATCTGGTTCAGGACGTCCCTAAACTACCGATTTTCAGAAGCAGGAATGATACAACCAGGGAAGGGCTACTTTTCCTATGCCCTGTTCCCAATTCTAAGCATCTGTTACTACTTTCCCTCTTGGTTTTCCTTGAGGAAAGGACACACCAGACCCTGCTTTTAAAAGCCTTTTGCATTCTGCAAATAAAGAGAGGTGAAAATAAGAGACCATATGAGATTACCAATGGGTAGCTAACGAAAACCGGAGGATCTGATGTATAAATTGCATCTAAGAAGGTGTCTGAGGTGGACTGAAGGGTCAATGTTGGTGGGTCCCAAGCCAGCTGCTTCCAGGCATTCATGGTTGGCCCCGTACTGGGAGGCTTTGACAGCTCAGTTAGCCCCAGAGCACTGCTGCCATCCTTCACTCCAGGTATTGCCATCACCAAGAGAACAAAGAGGTTAAGAGAGTTGGGGATCTTTTGAACAAAAGTATAATGAAAGCCAGGCCAGAAGGGGCAAGGATTTCAATCCAGTTGGCAACTTATAGAGAACTTTGCACCATGAAACTGTACCCGGGTATAGAACTCACATCTTCTTTGGCTTTCATACCACTGCACTTCCTCCCTCCAGATCTTGACAAAGTCCAACCTCTGCCACGAGCTGCCTGGCAGCAATTACAGTGCATCTCCCTCTAGTGGGTAGTGAACTATGAAAAAGCCACGACAAAACATGCGTTAGAAATTTCCCTGGTATTTGCTTCCCATAATCTCCTTCCTTCAATTGCTTTCTTCTTATTTGCCCTGTGATCTTTTTCCCAAATCCATTGTTTTTTTTTGTTTTGTTTTTGTTTGTTTTTTGGGGGGGTTTTGTTTTGTTTTTTTGATACCCTCTAAACATCATGTCTGCTCTTCCTCCCTTGTGCTGTGAGAGGAGCTGGGCTGTTTGAGGGTTTTCTATTTGACTTTCATAGAAGTGGAAGTGAAAGTAAAGAAGCTGCCCAAGAATGAATTTTAAATGAAATATTCTAGAAATTGTCGGTGTTTGCACAGAGGCACGTGTGTAGACCCCAGTATTCCAGAGACTTAGGAATCTGGGGAAAAGAAAACCCTACGACCTGAGGTTTATCATTGATTTTTTTATGTTGAGTCAGTCAAAAGAAATTTACAGTTGGGTTTTCTTATCCTTAAAATTGATTTATTTGGGTGGAAACTCTGCTGCATTCTGCTTAATAGGTTGTTTGCTTAGAATTTGTTGTTCCATTACCAAAAATATTAACAGCAAAATACATAAGCCAGCTGTGTTATATCTAAAGTTAGCTCTCTAACAGCAACAGTTAACTACCAAAGAGTATTCCCAGAGCAGAGCTGACATTAATTGAGAAAGATAGCGCTCTCAAATATGTCGAGGCAAGATGCTATAGAAATTGATTTAACCAGAGCATGCCTTTTGTCTATGGAACTGCATTTCTCTCCTTTGCAGAGCATATAGGCTAAATACTCTTGCCGTTACTCCACTGAGATTAATGAAAATATATTAGAAATGAATCTCAAAGGTGTTTCCTTTCTCTCACTACTCTGAATTTTTGTCTGTTTAAGCACATTTCAAAAGGCAAGATGAACAAGCCAATATTCTCCAAATAGAAAATGACAGATCTGGCTGGGAGAGATTTTTGTGTCAGGCTTTGATAAGAATACATTACTCCAGTGGTAGCGGGCTTCATGTTAATCACTATCTGCTATCTTTCTGTTTAAAACTTTGAATTGTCTAAATAAACCAACAGGAAAGACATTTTGCTCCAATGCAAGTAATTTTCCCAGATTCCTTGGTGCACTGACCTTCTCAATTCAGCGTGGTAGTGATGTTCCTCAAAAGTTACTAATTAGAATCCCAAGAGTCTTTATTACGGCAAACACAAGACTCACTGGGTGATGATAAACTGAAATTTAACTAAAAAAAAAATTAATATCACTGATCATTTCTTCTGAGCAATTTGTGCCCTTACTAATACCTATGCCATCTATATATTCACATTATTTTGTGAAATAATCATACAAAATCATAATCAAAAATAATCATACAAAATCATCAAAATCATACAAAAATAATTTCATACAAAATCATACAAAAATAATTTCACTATATAGCATAACAGGATTGTCAACAGTGTCACTTTACTTACATGGGTAAAATAATATTATAGTTTTTGCTCCCTTTATAACTGAGGTTTCAACATAACTAATACCATTTCACTGTTCAAAAAAAAAAAAAAAGATGAATTCCAGTCCTTCTCCTGTACCGGTAACAATACATTTTTCATTCAGCTGAGACATTTCATAAACCTGTTGAAGGTAAGAATTACAGATGCTGCTGAGAGAGGATGTGAAGGCAGAGAGAAGGTACTGCAGAAGACATTCAGATTTTGTCTCCGGAGCTTTATTTGCATTGATATACAGGAAAGCAAGCAAGCAATGACTATCAGCTTTCAAGATGAGCTTGTAGTTCTGACAGTAAGAAAATGTTCCTTTGCTTCCAAATTGAGTACATTTGTTCTGGAATTTATTAAGACACTGGAAACAAAGAAACGTAGTGTGCCACATCCTGTTCTTTATTTAGGGTGTATGAGGGCTTCACTGGGCATTATGGAAACTAGCACAACTGTACCAGGCTAAGGTGTGCGTGTCCCTTTATCCAGTCTCTGATCATAGTCAGAAATGAGTGCTTAGGGAAGGAGTATGAGAAAAAGGGCAAGCCCAGAGTGTCGCTGCCATTAGCCTCCTCCGCCTGCAGCAGTGACTGTTGTATTTCATCGCTGCTGATAAACACAGAAGGTAGTCTAGTGGTCTGCGCACAGAGCTGGGAGCTATGAATGCGTGTTTCAGTCTTGCCTCTGTCACCAAGGTTACTTGTATATTGCTGTGTCCCAGCTCATGTGCACGTGTGCTTGTGGCAAACCTGTCTTCAAGCCTCCGCACTGCAGAGGCACACGCAACCCACGCTTATTTACCCACGCTCACATTCATGCTGTAGTTGGCCAGATCTGGTATTACCGTTTGGAGAGATTTGTGCCTCTCTAATGAGCTGCTTAACATCTGTCATTGTTTCCTGAAAAGCTGCATAATATCCTGGTGCACTTCTTATTGTGCCCCTTTCACTCTCCCCGACTCATTCTGGTTCGTCTATTTTTCAAATAGTCATCACCACCAGGCTCTCTGGTCCTTGTGCTTTGTCTTAAGCTTGTCATCCCTCATGCTCCAGAACGGCAGGCTCAGAGGAGTGTAAAAACTCTGCAAATTTTTTACACGGGCTGCCTTGTCCTAGTCAATCTATCAAGTAGTGTGGAGAGGCTGACTCTTTCAATGCCCCCGTTGAAGCTGCTGATAAAAAGGTGATGCCGTTAGATTTCCAGTACAACCAGAAAGCTAACATTAAAGACATCTCCTTAAAAAATCCTGATTAAAAAATTAAAAACCACACTCCACCTTCAGGACTGCCCAGAGTTCCCAGCACTATGAGATCATTCCTGAACAAATCCTCAGAAACTGAATCCATCAACTGCTGGTCCACCTGCCTCAGCATCACAGTCTGTTATTGAAACTCTCCTGTCTCGTCCAGTGCAACCACTGTCCCACCACCCATGGTTTACTTAAACTATCTTTCCAGAAACACAGCATGGAAGACTGCAGGCTCCACACTCAAGGCACTGCTCAGAACATCATGGTGTAGGCAGGTAGATGGGGAGCTGTCAGAACTACCATCTTTACCATCTCCATCTTTAACCTTACAGTGGAGAGCCTTTAGTGCTTTGATGCACTGTTTGCCCTATTTAGCCACTGGGCATGCTCGCACTTCTGCAAGCTGATTCAAGCTGCTGGATCAAAGGGCAGTTTGGAGGTACTTCTCCCCAAATGCTGATCCTCCCAGCAGCTTGCACCTCAGCTTAAGCAGAACCCTGGAGAGCTCCTCCTCCTGCGGCCTCCAGCTGAGCGTCTGAGCAGGGCAGGGGGCACGGAGGCTGGAGTAAGGCACGCACAGATCAGAGGTGGCTAAACCAGGGCGAAGCTGGTGGGAAGAGCAGTCAGTGAAAATGAAATAAGCTAGCAGACAAGCTCTGGTATATTGGCATGTCAGTGGAGGGCTGTGTACAGCATATGAATAAATGCAGATGCACATGTTTTTAGCTATTTCCCCAGGGTAAAGTGAGTAGGAGCGCGATCAAGGAGTAATATTTGCTTCACACTGTCCTGCGAGCACAGGTTCAATATACACATTAGCAAGTATTTATAGGTTGTGTGTCTGGATGATGGAGGAATTTGGACAACAACCTGAATAATCAGCAGCATACACAAAATCCCAACAGTCTGATCCCAATCCCAAATTCCTTATTTCTGTGTTACAATTCCACAAGCAATTAAAATGGCTACTTAGCTGTTATATTATTACAAATTATTTGTCAAGTACTTAACGTATGGGAAGTGGCATTAATTGTTAGGTATTACTACCCAGGTAAAAATTACACCCCAGTGTTAGGAAAGCACAGCAATACACCATTAACTTGTTTAATATGCCAGCACTGAAAGAGTGATACATTTTTCTTTTACGTTTCTACTGCAAGAGCTTTGTTATTACTTTGATCATTAAAATTCTTTTGCAATAAAGGTGATTCAATGATTTTACAAAGCAAGCTCATCTCTAGAATGTTATAATTTGACAATTTCAAGGCATTTCAACACAGATCCTTGTACATATGTCATATATCGCATTGCAGATTTCATCCAATAGCAGAAAATGTACTCTGAATGCAGTATCATCTTATCAGTATTCTAGCACCATAAGCCCTCTCACTGCAAGCAGGGTACTGTTCATTACAATGAAACTGAAAATGGAATAACTGAAGGATTGATTTATATGACCTTCACTCGGGAATGTTCTAATTCTGACATAATCTCTCTGACTGAAATCCTTAACACTGTACAATTTTGATTTATTACCCTTAAAAAAAGGAGCCAAGATCTATAGATCAACAGAATACCTAGCATGAAAAAGAGTGGTGCAACAGCTCAGGAAGACTGCAAGAAAATGCAGATTGATCACATGACTTTACTCCAAACATTGTCTCAGCCAGCAAATCCAAGAACAGGGCTGAAAGCAAGTGGAAAAACGTTATGCGGATGTTTTCACAAATCCACTCTGTCACTCAGAAATCTCTCCAGATTACATATGTTTTTATAGCAAGGATAAGAGCATCTTAATAAGTAAAAGGATGAACCAATCTGTTTACTGAAAGTTGCAGGAAATGTTTAGTAAACAGCTCATTTATGGCGAAACGTCCAGATCCTGATTCCCAATACACTGCACAAAAGGCTGAAATACTGCTTTACCAGGCAGCTCTGCTTTACTCCCTCACCAGCTGAGTAACCTATTTTATGCTATTCCGTCCTAACATCAGCTTGGCACAGGGGGCTGGGGAAGGCTTTTCTACGGTGCGAGGGTATGTTGGACCCGTCTGATTGCTAGCAGGTGAAAGCTAGAAGAGCCCTGCAGTGGGCTTCTTCAGAGTAACAGCCACTACCTGTAAAGCAAAGTGGTTGGATTTAGACCAAAGTAGAACTCCTGCTGGACTGGGAGGTGAATCAGGATGGATCTCTTACTTGGATTTTTTTGGAGAGGTAGAGAGAACAATGAGAAAAGGACAATAAGAAAGGACAGACAAACATTTCATTGGATGACAAAAGCCAACAAATACAGCCTCAGTATCTTACAGAATTAAAATCAACACGTCATTTAATTTTAAGCAAACTAAAAACCAGAAATCTGTCTCCCCGTCCATGTGTTTTTCCTGTTCTTAGTGTGCAGTGAAATGAATGCTTGCCTCCTTCCCTCCCACACACTCAGCTCCCAGTTCCCACTTAGCCACTTCCCAGTCCTGTTTCGGACAAATCTTTATCTTATCAGCCTTCTCTTGCAAATCCTTCTTCTCTAGAGCACTTAACATCCTCCTCTTTCACAAATTCTACCTTTTACAAGTGGTGCCTAATCAATCTTACTTTCTCCTGTCTGGAAAGTGGAAGGTTTTATTTCAGAAAGAATTCTTTTTATTCAGTGCATTTCATGACTGCTATGAATACTTGGTTTAATTCTCGCAGATGGTAGTCTCCCCTATGCAGGAACATTGTCTGCTTCAGTGTATTGCACAATGCTGATCCAAGCACATTATTCTCACCTATGAATGGGCCTGTTCCTTATTACTCCCAAAGATCAAACATTGCACAATCCCTCCAGTATTAGTCGCTTATGGACAGTCTGAGCTACAGCTACTGCAGGCACTGCAAAAGCACTACAGCCTGAAAGAGATTATTCCTTCCTTCCTGTATACGTTAGAGTGGATACACCAGGAACTAAAGTTGTGCTTAGGGCATAGCAGGAAGTGCCTGAACTCTTTTTATGTATTTGTAGAAAGAAAAATGAAAAGGAAAAAAAAAAAAACCCTTAGGGGAAATTAAATTTAGGACATTTGTTCCCTTTAGCTGTATGGACACAGTTTTCATGAACAATAAAGTAAATTATTTATATAAAAAAAGCATTTTCTACTAAAACAACATGAAGACCTATTAGCAGCAGACGAAAGAGAAAAGCATGTATTATTTTTATAACCAGTTAGCACCGTAATTGTTTATGCTGCACATCAACATATGTGAGTACAACACATACAAAATTTGATTCCTTGGACTAGAGAACTTAATGTAAAGCCCAGTTCTGCAAACCAGTCCTGGCATGCTTGACTTTCAGTATGAGTTGTTTATTGAATTCTTAAATGAATGTATTTATCGGTAGGAAAATCAAAACAGCAGAGGAAGTAATATAGTCTTAGATTTCCCAAAGGTGAATTCATTAGCGGAGTCAATTCTGAACTCAGCCTGCCATCTTATCCACCAGACATCACTCACTTTCCAACATAATGACAGATGATCATAAAAGCTTAATAGTGTTTTGCTGTGCTGGTAGAGCAAATAGGGATGGGAGCGAAGAAGAGCATGGTATCGTCTTTGACCAAAACATTAAGTATGAGAGATTAAGAACTCGACTTTATTAGGATGATTATCATCATCCTCAACAACTATAAAAAGCTCTGAGTCAAACGGTTCTGACTCACTTGTTGAAGGGTGCTAGCATCTGCAGAGGAAATTCTGGGTATGGGCTGTCACCAGCAGCTAATCCGTCTGGAACAGGTGCACAGCATTTTGCCAGCACCACTTCATTGCAGGGCCAGGAGCCAGAGGATGCAGCTCATGAAAGGGATGCCCATTTGGAAAAGAGGTGGAACAAAACAAGAAAGGACATTGCCCCTCTTGGCATCTCTTCTGAGTGGTTTCCACTGGCAAAGTTATGGTGACTTAGTAGAATTTGGAAACCTTTCTCCCCTCAGTGCACGTCAGTGGTAATATCCTGCTTGTCCTTCCCCGAGATCAAGTTCTCCGTGGCCACAGCAGCAACTCTTGGTTTACATACTTTTGCAGCTAGTATGTTCATGATTGTAAATTCGGCTCATTTTCTATAATCTGGTGACTGTTGATATTTAAAAATATCACTAGATTGACTAAGCAGATCGGTCTAAGCTGACTGAGATCGAAGAATGTTTATTGAGCCCTTTTGGGACAGAAGACTGAAATATTGCAAAATTGACTTTCAAACGAACAAACGAGTAATACATACGCAAAATCTCAACTCTGGCAGACGCTGAACCCAATGACATTTGATCTGCAGTAGCATATGGGTGCCTTGAGTAGGTCAACTGAAGCAGAAGGAAACCTTTCTCAGAAATTATCACTTATCTATTCCAAACTGGTGCTTTCTGAATAAGAGAAACCATTTTTTCTTGCATTGTAATTATTTCCATTGATATAGATATGCCCATTAAAAAAAAAAAACATATGATAGTTAGAGAGGACCCTATAGTCAGTCCTGCACCAGAAAGGCCAAAAGACTTTTTTGAAAGGATTTTTAAATCTGAAACACAACATATGTTACAATACAGTATTTTTTTCCCAATTAAAGTTTTTCCATTGATGGAGAGTGTACCATCACTGCTTGGTTTCGATTACAATTATAATTAATTGCAAACTTATTGCATTTATTATTAACCTGAGCTGTAAAAACATTAATACTAGTAATTATGAAACTTGAGAACAATGTGGGGAGAAAAAAAAAGAAGAGGGAAATGAAGCTCATTAAATGTCTAGTTCCCATTGATTGCCAATAGCTGCTAGTGTTAAATTAAGAGGTTATTTTAGTGTCCTCTGCAGCCAAGCTCAGCCATACTCCATTCAATAACCAATAATTTAGGTCTTTGAATTAATAATAATTACCCCAAAAATGTATTCCCCATTTTCTGGCATGTTGTGTTTATTTTAGGATATTAACACAGCAATCCAAATACAACATGTAAGACTCCCTCAGGGCTTTCTGTCTCACATCCCAGACCTTCTGTTTCTTTATAAGCTCTAACAGCCACAGTTATAAGAGATATAAATAGTCTGAAGCACAGGAGAATCGCTCTTCCCTGACAGAATCTTTATTTACAAGCTGTTCAAACCTAAGCAGGTCAAATAGTCCCTTGCTGGCAGGTTAATAAGGCCCACCTGCCAAATAAACCCACCAGTGAACTCCACAGGGCCTACATAAATCCAAAAGGCTTGCACAAGAGAAAAAGATTTTCTCCATAGGAATCATGCTGAGATGAGATGCTTATAGTTCAAAAGGGGTTCATCTTTCAAACTCCCAAGTGCGTGTCTGCCTGGTGCACACTCGTGAGCGTGCCAAAAGCTTGCAGAACACATGGCTCATACCTTTAGGAGACACCATTATTTAAAATTTATATTTCAATATTGCTTACAGGACACCAACACGTTACGGGCTCCTGTACTGGTGCCATACAAACATGGCAGACTTTAAAGTCCCTGCCCTTGAGAGTTTTTAAAAGGCAAATATAGTTGGGTCATAAGTTAAATCTTTAAAGTTATTTAATGCTTGAAATACAATTAATTTGTCTACAATGCCATGAAAGGGAAATGGAAGAATAGAATAACTTATTATTTAAGCTGACCTATAAATTAATTCTCACAAGCCTCAGTACATATTTAAATGAATCTTGACTGCTATTAAAGTGGAATTCTGTTCTGGGACCTGCACTGTTCAAACACCTCTGATGAGTAGATGTTTCCCAACGACCAACAACTCCTTTACGGTGTTTCCTAAACCAGACAGGGCCAGCCCTAGCAACTGTCCCAGTGTGGGCATACTTTTAGGCCTTTTCAGGGGCTTAGTCACTATGTTTATATTGCATTGTAAAAAGCACCTCCAAAGTGTCATTCAGATTTATATTTGCTGTTTGTACAGTCAGGACTCTGGTAAGTTCTGAGAGCATGCCTCATTATTTATTAGTTTTAGAATGGCATCAAGCAGGTGACGACAACCAGCCACGCAGCAGCAAACTGTGGTTGGGCAGCAGGAGGTGTTACCATCCCCGGCCCGAGCCTCTGAAGCAGGACCTCGTGATCCATTCATGAAGGGAGTCAGCTTACCTTCGCGCCACATGGCTGGAAACTGTGGCAGGGCCCGAGCTGATTCACAAACAGATTAGATGTCATTGCCTCAGAGATGGCAACAGCAAGCGGGGGGGAAATATATGGCTGGAGAGGCAAGTGTGTGTTTGTGCAGGGGGGTGGAGATCACCAGACCAATTTTAAATAGCCAGGGGACGGCTGGTAAAGTTCTCTAGCATAGTATAAGACACGCATCCATAGCAGACATACAGGCAATCTGCTGCCTGCCTGCAAAAATCCCAGGGACATGTTACAGGCAAATCAGGGAACACAAACAGTCATGCAGCTACTCCATCCTGCAGGTCTAGGATGCGCTAGGCCGGACTCCCTGCAGGTGGTGGGGATTACAGCTGTATTAAAACGCATAGGACTGGGGCTGCAAGGAGACAGCTCACATACATAATGCTAAGCACGCGCATTTGCCAGAGTGACTCCAAATAAAAGTCAAATTTAACTGTTTTACAAGTGTACATGAAACAAGGAACATGTAGAACGTGCCTTTAAGATGGCATCTTGCAGCAGAGCATTTAGTCACGCTGGAAAGACCTCTGTCAGATCACTGGAGGCATCACTGTTTTGGGAGTCTGGTATTTCAGACAAGCTGCACACTGGGAGCAGTGTACTTTCAGTCAAAGGCAAAAGTACCTTTTCTAGCCCCTATAAAGGATTCCTGGGGTAAGACAGAAGTTGAGGCCTAGATTCACAGGTTAGGCACCTAAATGGCACTCCGAATTCAGGAGTCTATCTCCTCCTTTGGACCACCGCAAACAATTTATTCTCAAACCTAGAAGATGCACATAACCTCAGCCTTTCAGCAGATACCACGTACCCAGTTGCTGTAGCAATTGCAAGAGGAGGAGTGTCTAACACACGATGGCTTGCGTCCATGGGAATGCTGCTATTCTTAGCACAACAGTACTACAACCATGCTAAGCTTCAGCGTGAGACAACAAAGTGAGTGAACGCTCACGGGGAATGCCTCCTATGTGCTGGCTAAGCCCAACACCTCCTCTCCACTGAGTGCATTCTTTATTTGAGTCACAGTTTAGTTCAGCTGCTGTAAATGCAGCTGTAGCAGTGCAATGTTTCTGTACTGTAAGTAAACTGGACGCAGATCCAGCACTGGAGAAGGAACTGCCACGGTGGGATCACTCTTGCATTTAGGGTTGAGCTGCTGACAGTGAACCGCAGTACAGCTCCTGCAGGCAGCTCAGCAGCCACCTTTCACTCCCTGCTAGGGCTTGTTCACCAAGCAAGCGTCTCATAATACACCTGCACTGATTTGCAAAGTGTAAGCTCTGGCTCATTAACAATAACTGAAGCGAACAAATATAGCTTAGAGGAGCTAGCATATCAAGCTCAAGAACATGGTAAAATGTGCAAGAAACACATCCTACTCCCTTTGGTTTTCACAGCAAAAACAGGACAGGTGATAATTTAGCAGTTAGGCCTTCATTTGCAAACCTGGCCATCCTATGGCTCAAATCCAGTTGCTTCAGCCCTTATCAAGTACACTTGCACATACTCAACACCAATATAAAACAAGTGCTAGAAATCTTATATAAATTCCCCAAACAAGTTCTCAGAATTAGTGGATATTTCTGAAAACATCTGTCAGCGAGCATTCTTCTCAAGGCATATATACTGAGTAAATGGGATATGATCACAGCCACAATTCCTCAGTACAGGAAATTGCCAGCCACCAACATAATTAGAAACAGTTCATATGATCAAATTAATCATTCAAAAAAGAGCAATTACTGTTAACAGAATAATGGCATGCCTTAAAGAAGAATGAAATTAACCTTTCGGACTGACAGAGTTACCCTCACCATTCTGCATAGAGGCTGCAAAGATTAATATATGTGCGAAATAAAACATTGCATTAGAGTCTGCTGAAAACAGAAGTAGCATTATCTATCTGGCCTATTCAACCCTTAACAAACTTTATTCTTTGGCACTGGCACACAGTGGAAATATCAATAGTCACTTCTCTGCCAAAATGAAAAAAAGCCTTCAAGACTTACATTGCTATAGAACTTAGCACTTTGTGCTTATCACTGAACAATAATTATGTGAAGATTAAACATAAATCATAATTTGAAATGCAACAGAATTAACAGTAAAACCTACGTTGTAGATCCTCAGAAGCTAAGAGTTATAGAGTTGAGCTTTCGTCTTAACAAGCTAAGATCTAGAAACTCATATCAAATATATTCCAAAAAACAGTAATTTTGCTCTAATGCTAGATAATAGTTATGATTATGAATGCATTTTGGTATTTCAAGTGAGATTATGCTTATAAGCATAGCATACTATGCAGTCAACAGAGGGAGGAGTTACTGTGTTTTGAATCCTCAAGCCATGTATTTCCACAAACAGATTTATTTTATTCTGAATGTCAGCAGTGTTTAAATTAAGTCATACTGATGCTGAAGATAGAAGCATAATTTCTATAGATAACTTTATCAGTGCACTGAAGTTCTTTTTACTAGGCTGGAGCATGTTAGCTACTTAGAATTAGTATACAGCTGTTTTTTATCATCCCAACACTGAAAAACAGCAGGGATATGATCCTCAATTTTCCTTTCTCCTGCCCTCTGCCTTCCCCTGAAGATGTAACCCACTCCCTCATGTCTTCAGCATTCCTTTTGCTCTCTGTGACACTTCCCTTCCTTCTGCTTAGCATAAATGATACAAACAGAAAGACTATTTGCAAGAGGTGACATTTACTCCCATTATTTTCCTAACTGAAGATGTACCTGTTAAACAGATTGGTGCATAACTCAGAGTAAGAAGATTCACATTTAACTGTGTATTTTCACTGACATTAAAATTACTTACTCTGAACTGTATTTGAGCTATACAGTATAGTTGCACTTTGGATGTCTCTCATTTGGACAATTACATTAGAAATTTTTTAAGCAGATTACTTTTTCTTGAAGAATCAACTTTCAGTTCCAACTCCATTAAGTAAAATTTCAACTCCATTTTATCTGAGATTATACAAAACATACAAGAAGTCTGAAAAGCCTGTTCTTTCTCATTTGTGACTTTAAAGAATTCTAATACACAATGCTGAAATTTTAAGTTACTATTTTTATGAACTTTCATTCAGATTAATTAGCAAGTGCATTTGTAGGCTCCCAAGCATTCATTTAGTACTACAATTTCAGAATTACTATGCTATAGTTAAAGCATTTTGAAATGCTGTTTTAAGTTTTATACTTAAGGTAATATTAAGTTTTTATATAAAATATAATTTTTCATAAAGTTTATATTATAACATATAAAGTTTATAGTTTAATACCAGTTTATATTAAGTTTTTAATTCTTAATTCTATGACAGCAGCTTGCTTTCTCCATATTAAGCAGAATGCAGTATGTTGCCTGGCCAAAAACAAACGCTGATGTGCTGATAAAGCTTTTTCTTAGCAGTCTTGATGGCACATGGACCAACACAATGAAGGATCAGTGGCTCTATCTATACCTAACACAGCTGAGGATAGATTCAGACAGGGTGCAGGCAGGTTGGAAATAACCATTACTCACTGTTAATCCTAAGAAAAAACATGGACTGCTGGCTGAAGCCAGTGCTCAGGTGATGGGTTTCCAGCTGACAGTGTGAAAGAGCAGCCATGGTGATGAGGGACAACACTGGGAAGATATCTCTGCATCAGAGCTACAACAAAACAGAACAAGCAGTATTAACTGTCCCAGTGCATTCACATTTTGAAGTAGAAATACAATGCCTTCAGTGTTTAGCTTGAAGAGGTGGAAAAAGCCAGTGAAACAAAATACCTACATTTGTGGATTCTGTATGGCCTAGTACATCCCTTATCTCACCTGTAGGACAGTAAACACTGTGGATAGGCTGTGCTGTTCTACTGACTTGGGAGGATCTGATTTACTCATCAGCTGCACACATGTAACTTCAGTACAACTCTATATTGCTGCCAAGATTATCTGTATCCAGGATATTTACTAGTTATACACTGATATGAAAACCTGAAACAGAAATAAAAATATTAAAAAATCCAGAAAGCAATCAAGAGAGAAATATAAACATGAAGTTCTTTCCACAAAGATCTACAATTAGATTAAGCATGCTTGCTAACTACACCTTCATTACATTTGGCCTGTGGCAGGAGAAGGGAAAGCTTTAGCATGGGGACTGCAAATCTCCTTTATTTCTCATAGTGAGAGTTACCTCAAAACGTGCCCCCCATCTCCTTGCTAACAGGGCTGACCAGGCTCTCAGGGGAGAGATTTTTGCACCATTGCACGGAACAGTGCCACACACATTTGATTAGTTTCTGAGCTCTGCCTAACACAGTGAAACTACACTGACTGCAATGTGGGCCTTAGCCTTTCAGATGCTCCTGTCCCTGTGGTGGCAACAAAAAGAATCATCTTCCTTCTGCCTTACAACTTCTTTGTATCATAACACATGCCTAAGGTCAGGGGGCACTGCCTACCATTATTGCTGAATAGTGAAAATGTTCTTGGAATAGTGTTTTAATTGCAAATTATCCTTCGGCCTAGTAGCTAATTAATAACCTCTAAAACATTTAAACGTTTCTAGAACAACACACAACACGACATTTACTTAAATCCCTTTGAGTTGAACAGATTGTATTAGCAAATAGTATCAAGATCAATGTATGTCCATAAAAGTTGAATGTAAAAAAACAATCAAGTTTTAGATACCAAATGAAACAGGACTCAATAAATGAACACTGTGACCTACTCTAGCTATACATCATTTGGCTTCAATGACCTGTTCTGCTACCCAGGAAACATCAAACTGAAAAAATACTCTCTAACTCAGAATTACTAGAGAAGCTAATGAAAGAGAATAAAACTCCCAAGAGGTTCGTTCTGGAAATTTGGAAACTACTAGAAGCAGATTAGGGGACGTTTACTTGGATTATTTCAAGGCCTCACTCAAAAATAACGCTCTGTGACTCTTGTTAGCAAAACCTCCTTCTACACTGCGTGTGCAGTTGTTCACACCTGTTCAATAGAATTTAAAATTTTGGAACTCAGTTTTGGAAAGCATAATATAACTATTTACTTTCAGAGAATCAACCTCATTGTGTAATGCCATGGAAAAAAAGGATTTTATTATCTTGGTATGAGCTCAAGAAAACAGTCAATTGTGTTTGAAGTTAGAAAACTGCATATGCTGTTTCTTGCTAAATGGGCCTTGCCTTTCAACAGATTTGCATTAATGTCTATGTACAGTCTGAACTGGTGCCTTTCCAGTTAACATCTTTAACTTTCCAACATAAGCTCCACTGTACATTAGCATGGCGGGTCTATTAGGACGTAATTAGGTGGTTGCAAATCTTAATAGCACAGACAAGGCCAATGATCTATATGAGCTGAACGGAGCAAGAAAGATTTGTTGTCACCTTGACCATGATAGCAAAATCCTTCCACTTAAATCTTAAACAACTGACAGAGAAGGCAAACACAAGAACTGCACTATTTGGAGGATCTTATACATTAATAGTAAGGACAGAATTAAAAAAAAATCTCTCTAATAATCACAAATAGAGATGGTTAATAAGCCTGAGCACAGAATTTGTTGCAGAGTGGATAGTGCATTTGTAGTATATCAGTTACTGGTAACTAACCTGGTTTCTTACATAAATAATCTTCTGCAGAAAACAGCAAGAACCCCTGAAAACATAACATGCTTTATACCTTCAGGTTTTTTTTTTTTTTTTTAACATTATTGCTCAACTATGGAAGAAAAGCACTCCTATATATGTCATTATGCAGCAAAACTGCAGGATCCGCACATTTGTACATCTATTAATTTGTATTGATACAGTGCCTCTCCCTTTAATTAGAAAACATTTTTTCTGTAAGCACATAACTGATCTTGAAAAAAATGGAAATGGAAATTTGTCACAATGTTTATTTCAAATTATTTTAAAATGTAACAGCTCTATTTTTTTCTTTAATACCGTAAAAACTGTCATTCAGAAGCTAAATCTCATGTGTCTAACATCCTTAGTTGTATTTTTTAAAAAAAAAAAACAAAAAACAGAAAGGCGGAAAAACAAGCTCAGGTACCTTTATCACTAGAGATAGGTTTCCTTCAGCCACTGTGAGATTAAAGTTCTAATCAGCCCCTGATTAAGTTTCTCATTACTAAGTAATTAGCACCAAGCACAAACAGTTTGACTGGTAACTGCTGTGTGAAGGAAGCTGCACCCACCATCAAACCATGCGCAAGGACACCCGCAGACCATAACCTCCACCAGTAAGGACTGGGCAGGGGGGCTCGAGGCTTTCCAGAGCAGATGGACCAACGGTGAGGAGGGACGGTGCTGGTGTGCTGTCCTGCTCCCCTACCTCCAGCTCACCTTTTGGGGTGCGCCAGGCCTCATAGCACAGCACCGCAGGCGACGTCCTTGGCCCTGGCCCACATTCCCCAAGCCTTTCTCAAACCCTGACGGCTCGGAGGAGCCAGCTGTTACCTGCTTTGCATTATCCGCTGCGACAGCTCATGGGAATATTTGTTCCTATCAGAGCATGACAGATATTTAACGATTTGGCCTGAAAAATAGCTGTGCTTTCAATTGGCAAATTGCAAGCACATGTACTTATTTTGATGCGAGCGAGAACAAATAAACCAGGCCTTACTTCCAGAGGAGACAGCCCCGGTAATTCGCAGCCAGGCGCGCTCGGGTCCTTACAAACCATCCCAGAGCCTCGAAATTGTGTGCAGTTGTGGGGAAAGTCAAAACATTTGGCTTGAATCAGGGCTTTATTTTAGAGAACGCACATGTGCTGGGTTAGGAGGGCACGGTTACCAGACATCCATCCCCGCATAGAAGGCTGAGGGGAAAAATATATATATATATAAAAATAATAAAAGATAATAAAATACCAGGAAAAAAAATATTAAGACGCTCTCCTCGTCGCGCTGTCGCCCACCTGGGGACCCCCCCCCCCCCCCCCCACCCCCCCCCCCCGGGCCCCCCCCGGCCCCCCCTGGAACCGCCCCTCCCCTGGCTCCCCGCCCGCCCTCCCCTGGCTCTCCCACCGCCGGCCCTGTCACAGCGGGCGGGCGGCCCTCGCGCCGCTCCCGCCGCCGCGGCCCCGCGCGCTGCCGCCGCCGCCACTGCTGCTGGCACGGCCGCCGCTGCTGGCACTGCTGGCGCTGCTCCCGGCCGCGCGTGCGGGCGGCTCCGTGCGGGGGGATTTGAAACAGCCGCTCCGGGGGCAGCGCAGCGGCGGCGCCCAATCAGCGGCCGGGATTTTTCGCGCTGGTTCTGGCCGGAGGAGGGGGCGGGGCCGCCGCGCAGGAGCCGCCGCCGCCGCCGCCGTTGCCGTGTCCGCGTCCCTTCGGCTCCCGCCGCCGCCGTCTCCTCGCAGCTCCCCGGCGCCCAGCTCCCGCCGCCTCACGCCCGGCTCCCCGGGGGGAGAACGATGCGCTAGGGCACAGGTCAGTGAGCCGCCGGGCTGCTTTCCTTTTCCCTTCTTCCCCTCCCCGGAGGGAGGCACCGGGGCACGTTCCCGCAAGGCCCCGGGCGGGAGGCGGGAGCGGTGGCGGCGGTGGCTGTGGTGGCGGCGGCGGCTCCGTCGCCCTCCGGGATGCCGCCGCCTCGCCTCGCCTGGCCGCGGCGGGGAGCCCCCGGGCTGGGGCTGAGGGCGCTGCCCGGCACCCCCTGAGGGAGGCGGTGGTGTGGTGGTGCTGGTGGTGTGGGGCCGGGGTCCCTCCTCGGAGGGGGGGGGCACCTCCCCGAGTTACCCGCCCCTAACCGGGCACCTCCCGTTTCCCCTTTCTATTTTCCTGGGAGGAGGGGTTTTTATGTTATTTTAATTTTTTTTTAATTTGTTTGTGTTGTGTGCCCCCCCCCCACAAGCCTGCGTTCCCCCCTCAGCCACCACCGCTACCTGCCCCTCGCTGAGGGGCCGTAGTCCCCTTCCCCTCAACTCCCCCTAAATCCCCCCCAAATCCCCTCACCAATCTCCCCCAAATCCCTCCCCGCCCCCCCCAAACCCCTCTCTTCCCCTCTAGCCCCCCCTCATGCCCCCCCCATACCCCGTCCTCCCCAGCCTGCCGCAAGATCTGTGCCTCGGGGGGGGCGATGCCGAGCCGGAGTCCCGGCTGTTGCAGCTTCATCCTTTCCCCCCCCCCCCGCCTTCCTCCTCCTCCTCCTCCTCCTCCTGGGCTCTGCGGGAGGCCGGGGGCAGCATAAAGGGGTGAGGGAGCGCTGCACCCCCCCCCAGGAGCTGGAGGAGGGGGGGGGTTAATCAGTGCAAAGCAGAAAGAGAAACGCAGAAGCAGGGATGGGGGGGGGAAGCCGATGAAGGGGAGGAAAAAAAAAAAACACCCCTAAAAACCCTCCCCTGGGATTTAAATCTTCCCCCCCTAAGGGTGGGGAGCAGCCAGGGTCTCCCCCCCACCCCGTGGCATTGGGGTTTGGGGAGGTGGGGTCTGCTCCTGCCCCTTCGCTGCGGGTGGGAGTGGGATCTCACGGCAGCAGGAGTGAATGTAACTCTGGAAATGTATGGAGGGGGAAGCCATGTTTGATTTATTCCTCCACTAAACACTGGTGTGATGATCCTTCCACTTACACCCTCCTGCGCTCCATCCTGGACCGGTACCGGAGGAGAGGCTCACTAGGAAAAAGGGAAGAAAACCTTCCTGCGAAGGCTGTGGGGCTGCCTGGCTCGATCTGCATCGAGGAGGAGAGGATAGGGCTCTTGCAACTTGAATTGATATTTGTGTGGTAGAAGAGCCTGGGGAACTTGTATTCCCAAGGCCATAGTTACAGCTCATCCGCTGTGGCTTTACCGCTCTGGGGGTGGAGGAGGGAATTTGCCACACTTCTTGAACGTATTTATACTTGCTTTTTTGGTTTTGTTTTTTTTAAATATGTCGGCTGAAAGGAGGAGTAAATACTAGTAGAAGTGCAGAGACAGTAAACACTGTATTTAAACAGATTTCAGAGAAAATGGGCCTCTTGCTAACAGCCATTAAACAGGCAGGAGGCTGGTATCAGTCACTGCCCATGTATTTTGTGTGTGTGAACAGTTTCCTTATTGGCATTTGCATTAAAATTGGTTTATAATGATCTTAAATTTAGGAGCTAATGCTGCCTGTGCTGAGTAAGCTAAACGAGGACTGTGTTTAAAAAAAAAAAAAAAAAAAAAAAAGGAAGATATGCTTGGCTTTTAAACATTTTCAGACATCTAAGGAAGGTAACTGTAAACACTGCAGGGTGGCAGTGAAGTTTGTAATAGATTTTGCAAGGAGTCCTTGCTGGTGGTTTATGTGGACAGATGCTTACTAAAATTCCTTAAACATGGAATGTGTGGCCAGGGCTGAAAGAATAAATTGGTTCTTCACCAACATTTTTGTATGTAAGTAGAATCTCTGTGAATTTATTGTTGAAGCTATTATTTGCTTGTTTTGCTGTGGGATGTTTTTCTTAGGGAATGCAGCATATCAACCTTAATAAACTCCTCAATTTCACAGTGTGGTATTATTTGACTGTTGGATGTAATCATTGAATAAAACCCCTGTTCTGCAGGGCTACTCAGGGCTCAGCACTTACAGTATATGCAATTTTTTTTGGTTGTTTCAGTAAGCATCTACGTCCCATTTACTAAAACATGCTAGGATTTTCATGTTGGTAGCCATCAGAAAATATGACATTTTTCCACAGTATTTAAATGTAAAAGCTCTGAATATTCCAGGGGGCTACATGGCTAGTTGTCGTGAAGATTATAGGAATTCCACCTTCATACACGCTCAGAAAAAATCAGCTATGGAAAGTACAGTAAAACCTATGAATTTATCAAATATTATTTGAAAACAACAGAAGAAAACTAGGTGATATTTTAAGGGTGTGGAATTGAAGTGGTTAATGCATTTGAAATTAAATGTAAAATATATTTCCTTTTAGTTCAGTACGAGCAGAACAAATCAGTAGTAAGAATGAAAAATTGTGTTCTAATATCTGTGGGGCTATATGCTTTTTCTGATGCCCGTGGTTGCTCTGCAGATGAGAATGTTGCGTGTAAATTACAGCTGCATGCAAAAGACTGGTTATTGCACCCCAAAAAAACTTTTTTTTTTTTTAACCGGAAACAAAAAAAAAGGGGGGGGGGTTGCTTTCTAGTATTTAGGCAGTGAAATTGATGTGTGTGGATGTTCGTGTGTGTGTGTGTGTATTTGTGTCTATGTATCTGAGTTCGTGTCCAAAACATTGCGCTAGCAGAGCAGCCTAGGAATGGAAAGAAGGGATTGTTTTTCAGCGTCCTATTGTTTGTGGCCCATTCACCTCTCACTTTTGCACTGAGCCTGCTTTTTGTTCCACCGGTGTCAGTGCATTTCCAAAGCGAGGCCTGATTTCTCCAGGCTGATAAATGCGTGTCTTTCCTGGTGGTCGATCAAAGCCTATTGACTACCCTGGAACTCCATGCATACATAAAGGTTCACCTGCTCGGGGCAGATTACTGGATCAAGGACGTAGTTTATGATGAGAAGATACAAGCAGGGTTCGTGCGGCGTTTTGGTCACCTCTGGTCACTCCCCCTTACGTAACTACAAAGACATCTCGTAGCTTTTAAGCAGAGAAGATGGTTGAATGCATGAAAATTGCACGTATTTTTTCCCGTAGAATGAGGTGAAGCACCTAGCCTTTTCAGGGGAAAAAGAAATTCGCCTCTCCCCGAGAGCACCGGGCTGTACAATGGGAGGCACCCACAGAGCGATGCCGCTGGAAACAGCAGATCCCCTAACAGTCAGTAAACAAACAGCAATAAAGAAGCACTCGATGCAACTAATAATAACGCCGTAGATGATGACTGCGTATTTTAATACTGTGCTTGTGGCTGTATTGTTTGAGGTCTTTCTGAGGTTTTTGGCAAAGACAAATGAAACGGCCTTAGGGTTGGGTAAATACGGTCTGGTATCGTTCTTGTATCTAGGCGTTGGGTGAAGACTGGCGACGCTGAAGCGGATCTAAGTGGATAAGTAAGTTCATCTTTCCAGGAAGCCTCACTTTCCAGTTAGGATGTAGCTTTGAAAAATGCCTTCCCTGAGGATGTACTGGCCTCTTGGTGGTGTAAATGAGGAGGTGGAGATGGAATGTGCCAACCAGGATAAGTGGGCATGTGGGAAAGTGGGGAGAGAGAAAAACTCCCATCAGGGCTTGGCACAGGAGTCTAAATTTCCTGTAGTGCATAACTCGAGGATTTGGGAGAAAGGGGGTGATGAGGAGAGCCTCGCTGATGTGCCAGCAGTCACCCTGCAGCCTGTAAATTGGGGTAGCTGGTCAAATGGGTCAGTTAGCTATTTTATAAAGTTAATGGTTACTTGAAAAGTTTTGGTTCTGAGAACACTTTTTGAAGGAAAAGACAGAAACTACCCAAATTCACCCTTCACTGCAACTTCAAATTAGCTTCCCTATGACCTGCGGTCGTTGGAGGTAATAAGACAGCTATATAAATGTACTTAAGGTTTTTCCTTTCAGTTTACACTGACAGAAATTACAAAAGTGATATATCAACTGCTATTTTAAATCTTTTTATCAAATTGATGGTGTCCAGTGTAGTTATTTCATGTTTTCTAGCATCAGCAGGAAGGAAAGTATTTAGGATGTGTTACAAGGGAAACTTAGGTCATACATACTCTGTTCTGCTGTTCTTCTGGTGAATAGCAAGCTACGAAAATACCCAAGATTCCTGGGAACAGATCATATATACTAATACCTCATGTCTGGTGATGATAGGTTAATGCATAGTCCATCATGCAATACTTTGCTCCCAAGCAACTCTAAACTTTAGCACCAGCTAATCTATCGAGTCTCTGGTGCATTTAAAAGGCTGCTTCTGTCTGGAGCATGAAATAGACCATCGCGCAAACTAATGTTCTTAAAATGCATTTTGTGTGCAGCACAGAAATACCTGTTAATCGTGGTCAAACCAAAAGTAAGGCTTCTGCTATACTTTCTGCTGCCGTTAAGAAATAACACCATTGCATGGAAATTGTTCTGATAGTACAGCAGAGTGATGAGCCAGCCACGCGTGGAAAGGAGATGTTTGAAAACCTTCACTTGAGGGTTTCATAGCAATGAAATTGAATTGACTAGGTATGGAAAAATGAAGCGCTACGTACTTCAGAGTATTCTTATCTTGGACAAAATTACTTTGTCCTGGGGCACTGTCGATGCAGGTTCTGGCATTTGACATAATTTGGAACTAATGAAATATCTAAGTGACTTAAAGCATGTGTTAAATTAAAAAGGGTTACTCAACAGGTGATGGCTCAGTTTCTAGTTTTGTCCCCATCCTTTTAACTTGTCCTATTTTTAACTTAGTACGAGATAGCAATTTGATCTTGTTTTGAACTTTGGTATTCAGCTCCCCAGTACGAATTGGAGCTATTTTATATTCATCCATATTTGGAGGAAGGATACATATGTGGCAAAGGACTGAAAAACTATAGCGTGATGTGCTACTTTCCTCCCAGCTGTGGCCTCCTGCAGCAGAATTAAATATAAAACTAACAAAGGGGGGGGGGGAACCCAACCCTTCTGCAAGCTGAATGGTACTTCAGGATTTTGTAGAGCCTATTCACGTTCTTTATAAGGAGCCCTTAAATTGGAATAGAATTTTGTAGAAGCTTTAACATTTTTCTCGTGTTGTCTGTGAAAGATACTGTCAGGTTTCTGTGTGACTCTTTGGAGAAGCACAGGGTGGTCTTGTTCTGCTGGCTGACGGAAATGGGTATTTAACTGGCCTTCTGAAACCTTTTCTGCTCTGTACCTCCTACTAAAGTACTGACATCTCATATCTCTGCTAAAACACACAAAACAATTTAGAAATTTGTGTTTTAAACTAATAATCGTCTTTAAACATATTTGGCCTTGAAGACTAACATTAGAATTCCATTCTTAGCCATGATCAAAGACAAAGTAGAGCGTGAATGTTGTCCTGTTCTCTGCGTTCTGCCCTGTTGAATAATAGATACACCAAGGAGCAGAAGGTGAATATTTTGTGACAAAAATATTTTCGAGAAAGAAGGCTGAGGTTAGGTGAGATTTTGTTAGAAATATGATCTGAACTCCATTTGAAACATTTTGAAAAACTACTGACAAAAGAAGCCCTAGGAAGAAGCTGCAGTAGAACAGCCTCCTGTCATAGTGGTCAGGACCCATTTCATTTATTTGTTCATTGTAATATATTGAAGTGTAAATGTGCCCGCTGTGGCATGGGTTAGCCTGTGGAGCTGAGGTTCACGAGATCGTGTGTCAGATAAATCAATTGTGGAACTTGCCAGCCTTGGTGGGATGCCTTCGGAGCACAGAACCTGGCTGCACTGGCATTCAGACATCTAAACTGGGGAGTTATCTCTGTAGTGAAGAATGCCTAGATTCTAGTCTGATAATGAAGCCAGAGGGATTTAAGCCAAAGTATGAACCTCGGAGAGCAGCGTAGGATGGAAGAGATGAGTATGGATCCTTTTGTTAGCTGGAGGAGTTGCCAGGAACGTTCAATCAGATACTTCAGAATGAAATTAAAATTGTGATTTTTCTATGGATGCAAAATGCAAGCTATCAGAAGCTGCTGTGTAGTAGCACTCCTGAATAAACTGGAAACAAATGTTGTGAGCTAATCTGGAACACGACTGAAATTCAGCAGCAGTACAGAAACAAGGTATATAATTAATGAAATAAAAAGTAATAGGCTTTAAATGTAATGCAGAAAGGGCATGTACAGGATCTATTCAGCAGTGGAATGCTTGGCTCCAAAGTAGTAGTGATAGCTGAGCCTTCAGAACTTCTGCAAGTAATCATAGCAACTACAATTGCTTAACAAGGCTTATTTCGACAGTCAAAACTCTAGATTTTCTGATAAGAAGCAGTTACCTCAGAATTTCTCTAAAGAGCTGTGTTTGATAAGGTGGTGAACTAATCCGCAGAGCTAATACTATGCGAGGTGAAAGGACAGCAAAAGTGGCAAAAAATGCCCATTGTAAGGCCCTCAAAGCAGGGTTGGGAAAGTGGGCAAGAAGGTCAAGAATTGGCTTGTTGGACGGGAAACTGTTTTATCTTTCTGTCCCCAAGTGAAATGGATGAACCACGAGACAGCTGCAGAAACATAAAACTTCCTTGTAGTCTCTTTACCTGTAACAGTCATACCAATCTCTGCTCTGGAGATGTTTTTCATGTAGACTGAGTGAAAAAAGTAGCAATGGAATTAAGAGCTATGAGAACGTGGTAATGCATTTTGGGAAAAGCCTGTGAAAGCCCTGGCATGGGGAGATGCTTTGTACTTCAAACAGTGTCCTAACCAGAAAGGCCACTTATGAGCAGGTATTTGGATTTGTTGGGTGTCAAATGCTAGAGACTGTCGTGAGCTTGGGCCTTGTTTGAATGCTCCTGGTATGTGTCTGTCATTTGTGCGTGCCAGCTTTGCTTTGAAATAATGCATTGATAGGATAATGAAAATAATTGGACATACATGGTTACAGTTGATGTGTAAAATGCACCAGAATTAGTACAGTGTGGCCAGGATTGCATTAGGGAAGAAATTATGTTGATCAGATATGAATATAAGCAGGTTTTGGTGATAGGTGCAAGTCTACCAGTAAAAGGCCGTAGTGCATTCGAGTTAATATTACCTCTCTCTGACCATTACTTCCCAGGTATGTATAAATATATATGTATTTTTTAAAAGTGTTACCTGACCCCATTAGAGATGCATTATCAGTTCAGTGTATTGTTGCTTGTACAACCAGAAGACGGGCAAATACAGCTCTGTGCTAAAGGTTTTGATGCTATACTGTGTATTCATATAGCTAGGCTTTCATACTAGTGGCAAGGCCTCATATATCACCAGTGTCACAACGCTGCTTTTTACAATTGCAATGCACTGAGTATGCTTCTGGCATCTAAATCCACCTACCTGGGTAATGCAGTGATAGATACAGAGCGTTCTAAGAGGTCTAGACAAAATGGTTCTATCTTCTTTATTAAAATTAGCTGCTATCTGATCTGGGCAATGTTGTTTGTTTCTGTAGAGGTGTAGCAGATAGCATTTTGTTAATCCTACAATTTGATTCATTACTTACATTGATAACTTACTTTGTGATGTCATCCCAGATTTGATCATCAGAATATGCATGATCAGAAATGTTCATGACACAGTGAAGCTTCAGGCAATTCCTACGCTGTCGTCACTACATATGAGAGGAAGGGCAGGATCATTGGCCACAGTGAAGAGGAAACAGATTATAGTGCATTAACCTGCAGCAGTGAGTATTGTGTAGAACCAGAGGATCCAGGTCCTGAAGATATGGTGCAAGGAGCAGAGGCAGGCTGCTGAAAAGAAAAAGCTGTAGGATTAAAGAAGGCGTGGGAAATGAAGGTAGGCTTGGAGCAGGTGAAAAAAAAAAAAAACAGGATAAATGAGGAAGGAGCTCTGCAACTAAGTGCTGAGTTATTTGAGATTGCATTTGGTATGTTCTCAGAGAGAGAGAGAGAGAGAGAGAGAGAGAGAGAGAGAGATCATTTCATTGGTGAGTAGGCACCTAGGCTGTATTGTATTGTCAATTGTTTTGCTAGAGAGCAGCCTTCCCTTAAGCTGAAGCATTTGGAAGCCCCCAAGGAGGCAGAAAATTCTCAAGTATGTATTTGAAAATAGGGCTTTTTTTTGATCCATTTGCTAAACAACTATGAGGCCTACCTACTTTATTAAATTCTGATGGTAAATCCAGTAGTTTCTACCGTTTTAGGCATCAATGTTCTTATCAGCAGAAAAGAAGCAACTCTTTGCTATTTGATTTGTGGCCCTAGGAATGAGGAAGAGATCTGTAATCTCTCTTCAGTCAAAAATACATAATTCTCCAGGAATTTGCTCAAATCTGTCTACCTTACTTAGCCACCCACCTTCAGTAGCAGGAGTGAAACTGACAAAATTCAATTTCTTCTGCAGTGGCAAAAGAATCTTGATTTTGAAGACAACAAATTAATGGCGAGAGGTCCTGTTGTAGCCTTATCCTCAGCAGCAGAGGTTGGTTATAAGGTTTTTTTTCTGGAGAGGAACAAAATTTCATCGGTTTTGTAAACTTGCTTTTTGCAATAGCAAGTAACATTTAGAATGAAGAAATTCTTCACTTGCCGTTGTACAATTCTTAACTGTACAAGCTTGCATTCTGTACAAGCTTGTATTGCCTATTGCCTTCTCCTGAAGGCAAGAAATGCTTGTTTCAGTTGATGAAAACAGACTATTACAAATAAGTTCTGACATGTTATTCATTAAGAAAAAAGCAAAATTGGAGAAGATTGATAATTTAAAAACATTTCAAATTAATTTAAACATTTAAAATCAATTTAAAAAATTAAAAACAAGGGCAAGTGCAACTGTAATCATTGTGGTTATTGTAACCCTTTCACACAATTTCAAAATATGCTTCATTTTTTTGTGCAAATGCACACTAAGTCTTTATATAAACATCACATACTGTAAGAATAAAGAAATGTTGTTGTATTCATTCAAAAATACTTTGTAGGTCAGCCTTGTCAACTGACAGGTTAACTGGAATCATTGTCTATCTGCAGTGAGCTTAATTAAGTCTTTACTTCAGGCGCTTCTAAACTTAACTTTAGTCCAGAAGAGCCTTTTTAAAATTTTATTCTTATTTTTTTTTATTTTCTAGATCTTCTAGACAGAAAAAAATAGTGGTAATTTGTTAGAAAGATTTGGTATAATGATTTTCGATTATCTATTAGCTGCTACAGTAATGTTTTACTTTGTGAGAAAAGCAGAATTTACTGGATAGAGCCGGTTTACAACAGCTGTTGGCAAACCCACAACGCGATTTTCAGTTAGGCATTTTTTCTGAAAGTAAATTATCGTTAGTAATCTTCTAGTAATTTTTCATTATTTTAATATAGTGTAGAATAGTCAGTGTGTGTCAAGAGAGAATGTCATACGTCTTCACTCCTATTTGATATTCTGTTTTTTCAGTACAAGGTAGTAGAAATAAGCATACTCCAGATTTTCAAGTATATTAGCAGAATGTATTGTAACTTTGATAATCTTTAAGTATGTTGTCTACTTCTGATCTGAAAATAGGAATAGCCTTTAGCCTTATCATGGGTGAGAGAATGGAGAGTTTACTGCAAAGTTACCTTTACAGGAAAAAACAAAACAAAACAAAACAAAACAAAAAAACACAGTAGCTATCTATTAGCTTTTTCAGTACCAGCTGAAAGCCTCATTTGTAGGTAATAAAAATAGCTTTTGTGGATGTTCTTTTACTGTGAATTTGTTTTTAGATATGTTGTTTCCCCGCTGGGGGGGGGGGCCGCCCCCCAAGTAATTCACCTGAGAAATGGCTTTAAGAAAAGTCTTAGACAAAACAAAAATGGTATTTCATAGTGGTGCTTGTTGTTGATTGTTTACTCTGTTCGCTCCCTTTGGCAGAATTGGAAGGAATGGGCTACTCCATTATTTCTGACACACAAGAAAAGCATCTCTGAAATTGAAGCAGATGTGGAAGAAGTGAATAATAAATATCACACAAATGATAGTGGCCTGGACAGTGAAGGAGGAATGTGACATGCAGACTGACTGCATTTGGCACATGACTCCTGTCAGATGACGGACCTTCAAGTAATTAATAAAACTATTTTAAATGTCTGCAAAATAATTTGCCTTGTGTAAAATCTGTTTTTGAGTATGAAAATACGTACAAAGCCACTGCCAGGACGTATCCTTGTCCCATTAAAATATCTAGAGACCTTTCTCTGATAAGTCAAATCTCCTTTTGCTTACTGAAAGCTATTTGTTCGCAGGCCAAAATATCATGTTTATTCAGCAGACTTCTGGTCTGTCATGTTTTTTCCTCTTTGTTAGTGAAAATTGTACTTGTTGGGTCGCCAGACAATATGGGACGATACTAGCTTAAGCTCATTAGCTGCTATTAGTGTGTGGTGCTTTTGTCCCCTGCCTTTCCCTCCCTTCCCCCATGCTTCCTTTTCTATAGATACGGTGTCATCTAGAAAAAGATAAGGGATTGCTTTTGCTTCTATGCGATATGGCTTTCCAGCAAGAGTGAAGTTAATTTAACTATAAAATCTAATTTTATGCTGAGCTGCTTTTGGACCTTACTCTTAGAATTCTGATCAACCAGATCTTTTCTGTGATCTCTCTCGCTTGATCCTTTAATGCCCTGTATTCTAGCTCTCCTTACATTAATTCTGAGCTCACGGTACTGCCTGTATCTGTTGCTGATCATTTTCTTTCATCACCCCTTTCCTTTATTTCTGCTCAATTGTCCTTTTTTCACAAAATGTCCAGTCCTTCTCTTTGCTTATGATATTTTACTACCGTCAATTTAAGACAGCAAAAACTGTGTAAAATTTAACTAGCTTCAATTTTGCCCTTCTCTCCTGAAGCCTTTTGTCACTCCTTTGAATGTAGATTTTCTAACATCTTCATTTTAACAGAATCCCACTACAGCTTATTTTTTAAGAAAAGGACAAAGATGTGACAAGGGAATTGACAATTTTCATCTCCTCCATTGGGTTGTCCTAGAAATGGTGACTGATGTGCAAGTTGCTCTCTGTGTATCATCTCCCTAATAGGGCTACTTGACTGTATTTGCTTCATCTTTTTCCACTGTTCTACCTCTTACACTACGTCTCTTTTCATTTGTCTTGATTAATTATTTGCATAAACATGGTCTATTTTCCATATTCTAAAACCTGTATGCTGCCAGTTCTCATGTTCTTTCTGATTCAAATTACCATCTTTGTCTTCGTCTCCCCGTTTACTATTGACCTGGCTGCATTGCCTTCCTTTTACAAATCATGCATCTCGAATTGTTCTCTCTGTAGGCTCCAGCAATTAGAAGAGCCTTTTTCAGTGCTCTCAGTTTTTCTAGTAATGCATATTAATACATACACCTGTGCGTGAAGTTTGGTTTATTATCCAAATCAAGGTAATACCTAAAAATGTAGGGTCTTTCACCCATGGTCTTGTTGGTCTTCTTATTTTTATTAATATGAATTTACTATCCTTGTGTTTATTAGCTATAGGGAGAGTAACTTGATTAATTTGTCACATCTTTTCACTTGATTATTTACTGGTCATTGTCCAGACATGGCCCTGAGAAGCTTGGTCTAAATTGGCTCTGATTTAAGCAGGGTCAACAGATGATCGGAGGAAGATGATCCAATGTAAGCTATTACTATCACTTGTGCAGTACATCCAGTGTTTTGACGTTGAGTATGCTACTAACACAGTCTAATTTGATTAGTTACTGCTTTTTGAGCTCTCCTGGTCTGCCTCAACCTTGATGGCTTTCTAGCTTAAAGAAATAAGCAATGAGAATAAGAGTTGTTATTGATCAGGAGAAAAAAATAGTAGTAGATTTACAGGTGGAAAACAAACAGAACAGTTACAAAATGCAGATGTCCTGATCCAGAAATCCAGACCCTGGTAAGCAGCTAATGGAGCCAGGTTATTATTATTATTATTATTATTTTACATTGACCGCATAGCTCATCAATTGGGGGTAGTCGCACAAGGCATTTTCTTTCAGTGCTGGTCCTGGTGTGGAAGCAGGGAGCTGCGGTGTTTGGTGCTCTGGCCAGTTCAGGTAGCCACTGGAGGGCGTCCACAGCCACGGAAAATCGAGCACTGAGTTTGCAGCTGCTCATTTGTAGGCTTTTTTTTTTTTTTTTTTTTTTTTTCTTTTTAGATAGAGGGAATGTAGATGCGTAGATCGAATCTCTGTTTTGCTTTCTGGTTTACTCTGTTAAGAATCTGAGATTTTGCAACAATTTGGTGTTTTAGTTTTGTTTTTATTTTATTTTAATTTTAAAGTATTTTAATGTTGTCTCAGTAACCATAAGCCCCACATGTTCTGTAATGGGTTCGTCTTTCTGTTGAGTTTTATAGAATTTGTCATCAGTGGTTACTTAAATGTGATTTCAGTTAAATCTGCTGAATCATAGTTTAAAACATTGTCATATTACTAATTGGGCTGAAGTATTTTTAAAAATTGTCCATGTTTTATGAGAAGATCTTGTGTAATTATGTGTGTTCTCTTTTGGTTTACTGAGTTCTTTGTTCTTCTCTGGTGGGGCTTTGAGTTTCCATTTACCTCTGACTCTATTTGAAAGGGTTAATGCAGTTGACCAGTTTCCACTCGTATTATCAGAGATTTTATTGATAATTTAGACTTCATCTGGCTAAAAAGAGACTGTAACCTTTTCTGTCACAGACTCCCTTGGTAGGCCCTTCCTACTTTGTTAACACCAGCTTTTCAGGCTGCTCTTTGTCCCTGAAGAATGCAACTTCCTTTGTCCCCATGTTTTCATCTCTCAAGTGAGTCAGTAGAGCTTGCATGGAGATGCACCCTTTTATCTTGTACATACCTTAAGGCAGTATGTTAGGGAGGATGGGAGCATTTGCTAAGGAGTCCTGGAGTTTGATTTTCAGTTTGTTGTTGTTGTGCCTTTTTGCATGAGAAGGTTTCATGTTGGCCAATTGCTTCAAGTTAAGCCTTAACACCCTCACAAAGCTTTACCAGGCTAGGGTAGCACTCCCTTGTAAGTATTTGTACACTGCTACTCCAGAAATAGAGACAGCAAATACGTGAGTTCTCGGGAATAAGAATTGTAACTGTGATGGTAATGAACAAGGTGGTAAGGTTTGGAAGATATTTCTTCCATAGTAATTGGCAATTCAGTAGTTATTCACCATGTTTTTAACTGCTTTTGGGAAGTAAATGAGACTGGGCTTGAGGAATCTTTGGCTTGGCATGGGAGTTGTTGGATTTAATCACATTGAAAAGGGTTACCTGATGCCTGGATATGACGATTATTATGCTGGGATTTTGTAACATTGATGACAATGTGTATATTGGGCCTGCTAATATGAAGAGTCCAAGTATATGATTTTTAAAAATGAAAGCGATCATGTTGCTAGATTGAGGAGATAAAGCTAGCACAAAGGAGTCTTTCTGCCAGATACATCTGGTTGTTAAGATGGTATAGAGTTGAAATGGGCAGGGCTAGATTTTAGAACCCTCAGAAAACACATTTAGGACATATTTGGCCTGTTGGATTTTTTTCAAATCTCTATGTGAAAAATGGCTGTTAATTGGTTGTTACTTATTAGAACCTGAAACTCCAGCAGTTGCTTTGACTATGTATATTTGGCACAGCATGTCCACTGGCTTGTAGGAAGATCTGGTTCCCTGTGGACTGGTGTTCACGTTCCAAAATGTTCACCTTTTATTTGTTTTCATAGCTTTTGAGATATGGAGAAGACTGAGCTGTATGGATTCCTCGGGAGGTGTGCTTAGGTGGAAAACTGGGGGCCTGTTCATACAATGTGGTGGAGAAGCTTGTGATGCTGCTGTCCATGGTGTAGTTGCACAGTAAAGCAGCCTGTAGGGTTTTACTCTGGCACAACCTCTTAGAATGAAACTCACGTTTTTTACATTGTTATTAACGATATTAACTTGTGTCTAACTCTTGTTTTAAACAGTGCAATACCTCTGAGTAATTCCTGTGGGTAGGACCCATGCTATAGAATGTTAGTATGTTATTAAAATGAAAGCTTTAATTTTTCTCTATGGTTTAATTTTAGTAAAATGATGATTTATCAATCTGTTTTTCTTGGAATCTTTCATAACACATTAACAGATACTAAAGTATTTTGGTTATGAAGTTTGTAAGCAACACTTTTTTAGTAAAACTTTTGAATAAAGTTAATTCTGAATGTTATGCTTGGTAGCTTTTCTCATTTCTGTATTACAAATATTCTGTCTTTGTCTTCTTACAGCAGTGTAAGACTGGAAACATCTGGCTGAATGGACTTTAGCATCAAAAGAAGCTCTCAACTGTTAACTCGAAAAATTAACTACATAAAAATGAAGCAGGTACCAGAGATCCTTGGAAATACCAATGGGAAAACTCAGAATTGTGAAGTTAATCGTGAGTGTTCTGTCTATTTGGGCAAAGCACAACTTTCTGCCACTCTACAAGAAGGTGTCATGCAAAAATACAATGGCCATGATGCTCTTCCATTCATCCCAGCCGATAAGTTGAAAGATCTAACTTCTCGTGTGTTTAATGGTGAGTCTGGGGCCCAGGATGCCAAGCTGCGTTTTGAACCCCAAGAAATAAAAGGAGTTGGAACACCACCAAACACTACTCCTATTAAGAATGGTTCTCCAGAAATCAAGCTGAAAATCACGAAAACCTACATGAATGGGAAGCCTCTCTTCGAATCTTCCATTTGCGGAGACAATGGTGCAGATGTGTCGCAGTCTGAGGAAAATGAACAGAAGCCAGCAAACAAGGAGAGGAGAAACAGAAAAAGAAGCATAAAATATGACTCCTTACTTGAGCAGGGTCTTGTTGAAGCAGCGTTAGTGTCAAAGACTTCAAGCTCCCCTGAAAAGAAGGTACTTTTTCAGAATGTTTTTATTTCTTTTGTTGGGTTTGTTTGTTAATCATACTGATATTTCATTTGTTCATATGTCAGTCGTTATTTCAAGTATTTCAATAGGAGCTTCATCTGAACAGGTCATATTTATGCTATTCTCACTCTATTCCAACTAAAGATAGATGCATTGTAGTTCTAGTAGTTCTAGTAGCATTGTAGTTCTAGTAGCATTGTAGTTCTAGTAGTTCTAGTCTTTTTGTCTAGACTAGGAGGACCTCCTAATTCTGTTTCCACACAAGTAAAGTAAGTCTCCAGTGCAGATCAGGGCATGTAGTCATGTGGGATGAGTGAAAGAGAAGCTTCATCCATGCAGCCAAGACCTAGCCAGCACGTGAGCAAGGGAGATAGGGAGGCTTCTAAATTTAGGCATAGCCTTTACCTGGTTTTGGCAGTTCAGCTGTAGTCCTTACCCTTAATTGTGATCTGAAAAGAGCTGACTTTGCTTGCTATAACTGAGCAAAGTGTTCTGCTTGCAAATGACTAGATACTTCTATTACATGTCATTAACTTCTGTGATCAAGGTAATCTGTTTTTTTGTTGTTGTTGTTGTTTTTATACATAGGCAGACGTGGAAGTTTCACTTTTTTTTTTTAAATCCACGCTACCACATTGAATGTAGGAGTGCTGCTAGAGCTTTTCCCTCTTTGTTTAGTTCTTATTGCTAGACTCCATTTAAAGGAAGGTAGCCTAAACCCGTTTTGTCTCCAAGAAAGAAACCTACATAGCAGGGATATTTTTGTGGATTACTCGCTGATAAATGTAATATATACAATAGTGTTGTATAACAACGGTGGTAAATGTTGATGAAGGCTTTGGCTGGTGAACAGGTCCAGTTTTTACACGCTTTAAATACAAAATGAATTAGTTTTCTTTCTGTCATCTGCAGGTTTACTGATAAATATTGATTCTTACTCTCTCTAAAGGTTACACATGCAGAGAAGAACTGCACACATTGCTGCTGTATTAATGATTTTTGCTTGCCCTTGTTTTCATTAAAACCACTTAAATTAGTTTACAAATATGTGTAAACACTCTTAAGTATTGAAAACAGTATTTATGATTTCAATATGTTATTCCTTGAGTGATCAATATTAGTATTTTCAGGATTTTTTGAAAGCGTTTGTTTTTCTTTAATAAAATCAAAGAGAATGTGTTAATGCTAATTGGTTCAGATTTTCCCAAATCACTTCTCAGAGTTAAAAAGTATGGGTACGGTCAGTGGTTGAAATAATTCTTTGTCCTGCTCGTTGTCAATGAGCGAGGGCAAATTGGAAGAAAAGGTGGTATATCTATTAGCATTAACAATTCTAGCATATATATTTGGCTTTGTTTATTAAAGAGAAGGCAGTATTTAGTATGCCCATCTCTGTAGTTTAGTTTGATGTCTTTCACATTGGTTGCCAGTTCAGGCTGGCCTTTAATTTTTTTGTGATGAGTGCTTCACTTAAGTTTGGTCTGGGTTCTCTCAGTTGTTCTATGGCCAGGAATTGTCAGGAAAAAAAAAAAAAAAAAAAAGAAAAGTGAATGCTGTTTCCCACAACACTTGGGACTTGATGGCTGGAGAGTGGTGCCAAACCAGTGGGCCACCAGACTGCCAAAACAGCCCAACCACCTGCTTGATCTCAGGCTTTGCAATATTATAACCCTGGTCTTTTCAGAACACTTAGAGCAGAAGGGTCAAGCCTCTGGTTTTGGTGGTGGTGGTGGTTTTTTTTTTTTCTAGCATGGTGCACTTTAAAGCACAAAGGGCAAATAGAAAAGCGTTTCATGATCACAAGATGTTGTTTTGTGATAAAACTCCTTAATTGTAAAAAGTTCAGGGCTTTCCTTTCTCTTACAGGGAGGATTTGCAACTGTGCAGGTTTAAAATAAAGGAAGAAAATCCATGCTAGGTAGCATGCAGAAGGAGATTTTTCTAATTTGTTCACATGCGGGCTAGCAATATGCAGGTGTTCTCTGTGATCACAGCTGTAATATCTCAGTTATCAATGTTTTTTAGTTTCAAGCCCCTGCTCTGTGTTATTTCAGTGCTGGCATCCCAAGGCTTCATGTTAGTGCATTGTACCGTGGTTTTGTGTAGTTGATTGTGACTGCAAAGCGGAAGTTAGAAAAATGTCCTTGGAATAAAAGCTGATTAATTTTGTTCTTAGATAGTTGTTTACTGTAGGTTACAAGTTAATGTAGAACCTGATTGTCTGGTTTGGTTTCTGGGCAGCTTTTTTTCTCTCTGTTTCTTCTTGTCCAAGCCCTTACTTTTCTATTCAGCAAAAATTGCCACCGTTCAAATACTGCCTTTTGTGCAAGGTAATTATATCTCTGTTTGATGGACATACCAGATTGCTATCTTGCTGAGGTGAGAAGCATATCGTTTAACAAATGTTCCACTGCTCTGTTGTTGGGTTTTCTTGTTTGGACATTTTGCATTAACATAAAGGAAGGTTGTCCAAAACTTTATCTGTGAACCGTTCTGCAATTGGGAATAAATGTGATCTCCTCAGCTCTGATGTGATTTAGGTTTCTGTTGACACCACAGCTTTTTCCAGGCCTCCAAGGAACAGCTGTGCTGCTTTCACTTTCCCAGTTTGAAGGAGATGAAGTAGTACAAATCATGGCAAATCCCTCCCTGCACTGCATTTCACCCACTTCCCTCCGCCTCCCTCCCATACCTCTCCATCGGAAGAGTTTGCTTTAAAGGAAATAGAGCAAGTACATAAATCTGTAGCTCTTATGCTGGTGGTCCCAAAGCAGGGCCGTGCTCTCTAGCCCTAAGAAGAGCTTGGTGTGTGATGCAGACACATTTGAGCTTGTTCTGCAGACGCCAGTTTGGGCCTAGAAGTAGCAGTTTGTCCTTTTGGCATAGCCTCCTGGCATGACTTCCTAGCATGGGTGTAGTAGCTCCGAAAAACAGCAATGCTGTGTCTGTAACAAACCTGGACAGTCCACGAGCTGCTGTACTTCCTAGCTTAGGGATTCCAGCTCTGCGAGATGTACGTGATCCAAAAGCTGTACCTTCCACTTAGCTTTCTGCCCAGTTATCTTGCAGCCCTCTTGTAGTGTTGTACCAGAAACTTGGCAGTTTGTTGCTCTTCCTACTCGACAGAGTCTGTAACGACTTTGCAGCAGCTGCCCGGGGACCGTTGCAAGTTACTGGAGAAATGTCACTAGTCTGCATCAAGTGTCTGTGTTGCCAATTCATCTTCACAGAGAAAAACTGTTCTGGCCAACTCCAGCATATCTGATGACAACATAACCTTATAGGTCCTTTCCCAGTGAATGGCAAAGATCTAGAAACTGAGTAAAGGTAGAACAGAAGCAGTCTGAGGATTATCTGCTGTTTTTCATGTTTCTGTGCTAGATACTGATAGGTATGGACCACTGAAGGTGCTGATGTTGCTCTGCCAGACAGAAACCCACAAGTTCCCTCTGTTAGATGGGAGAGCTGTGCTCATCAAACACTGATTATCCTGTTTATAGCTGTGAGGAGTGGAGGAAACAGCCAGATCAGAAATGACCTGTTCTAATTACCAAAAAAAAAAAGAAGAAAAATTCAAATAAATAAATCTTTTCCAGGAGGAAGACTTAATTTATTGTTTTTCAGCATCAGTTATTAGGAATCCCTTGTCGAACATGATTAAATAACTTGCTGTGAAACGTGCAGCTAAACTGCCACAGGAGCTGGGATCTGCACTTGTGGGGTAAAATGATATCTTGGAGTTGATAACTTTTCTTAATAGGCTGTTGTTGAGGTATCAGAGCCTGTCTTCAGGCAAGTGATAAGACAGGCTTCCTGGCTGCCGTCACTAGAAACCCAACGGAGAGGGAGTCACCTTAAAATCTCTTCTGGTAATCCCTTCAGGAGCAAGAGAAATGGCTGCTTATCTACTCTTTTGAAGGGTTCCCCAGCTACAGTTTTGCAGTAAAGGATTATGTTTTACAGTAAAGGATTATGTTTAGCTATGCCTTGAAAATTTGTTTGTTCTAAGCAGTTCGCAACATGCAGCAGTAATTGTTACTTTGGAATTTCAAATCATTCATTCTTAATGTCTCACAGGAAAAGTATTTTAAAGAACTACTTGAAAGCTAAGTAGCACCAAAAGCGTACAGCATCAAGAGTATACTTGTTTTGGGAGAGATTAAAAGCTGCGGAGAGTCTCGGAGTGGATACAAAATTAATTGCAGAAAGCTGAAGTCTTTCATTCAAGGCTCTCTGTACCAGGCTTTCTTGTTCTTGTGTGTAAGTGTCCAAAAAAAAGTATTTTTTCTGCTTAAAGCTGTCGTCTCTATAAATATTTGTATATTTGAGTGGAAAAAATTGTGAATGTTTTTTCCCCTCTATTCATAAACACATTGGTAAACGAATCCAAGTCAAATATGAAGTACCTTGGTGTGATGACAGAAGTGATGCATACAAATAGCCATAACAAGTCAGATCAAAGACCCATCTAATTCGGCACCTCTGCTTGGGCAGGTGAGGGTCAGCAGAGGCTGCACAAGGGAGGGTATAGGCATGGCAATGCACGGAGTGGTGCTTTCTTTGGACACAGCCTCCAGCAGCTTGTGACTCAGAGGTTTCTAGAGCTTGTGGCAATGACTTTGAATTTAATAGCAGTAGATGGCTGAATTCTTGGAAGAAAAGCTCAGCTGCTTTTTGAGACGGTATGAACTTTTTGCATGCATGACATCCTTAATGGAGCAAACTATATATGATGTTAAGGACCAGTTCTTTTTCCTTTTTGGTTTGCCACCTTTTTCTCTTGATGATATTTCTCATAATGCTAGAAGAAGGGATTGTGAAAAAACATCTCTCTTACTAATAGCTTTATAGATTTCTGACAAGCGTGGTCGTTTTTTCTTTCAGCTTGGAGAGTCCTAGTCCATTTTTCTACATAGAGAAGCCAACCCAGAATGTTACTTCTTATCATCCCTCTTCTGAACTTTGATGCCCTTTGGGTTCCACTGTCTCTTTGTGTGTGTGTGTGTGACTGAGGGGCCAGAACAGTACAAGACATTCAAGATACAACTGTCTTGTGGATGTATGGATGTATATGGTAGCATGATAATGCCTCTATATATTGTACTGTTACATTATAATGTTATATTTAATTAAAAAAAAATAGTATTTGGTTGATTCTTGACTGCTTCTGTGCACTGAGCCTGTTTTCTGTAGAATATGTCTTGAAAACATGGTGGCAGAAAGAGGATTTGTCACAGAAGTACCTGAAAATCCTTGACTTGGGTCCTCCCTGTATCCAAAAATACTCTAATAAATTTGATTCCTGGACCGCAGATCAGATCTATGCATTCCTCTCCCACCCATGTCTTACACAGGGTAGTAAAACACAGGTGTGGGTTTTCTGAAGTCTTTATAGAGCCAGCTTGATCAAGATGGGTCTGATTCCTAGAGCTTTCCATTCAGCATCCAGTGACAGTGACCCTGAGCAATGAGCATTTGCTGCTTCTAAGCCTGGGCTGCTAGTGTAGAGGTAAGCTGTGAAGCAGGGCCCTCAGTTGATTTTTTTTCAGCAAAATACATGGTTACTTCTTGTGGTGGTTTCATCCTGCTGGACAGCTAACTCCAACACAACCAGCAGGGGAGGGATATGATGAAAAGAAAGAGGCTCCTGGTTTGAGATAAGGATAATTTAATTAACGGGGGAATGAAGAGAGAGAGGAAAAAAAAAAAAACAGGCAAAGGCCATGGGGAAGCAAAGCGAGAGAAAACAGTTACTCCCTGCTTCCCATCAGCGAGCAATGTTTGGCCACATCTTAGGAAGCAGGGCCTCAATATGTGTAGCAGCTGTTCAGGAGCAAGCATCATCTAATTTAAATGCTGATTTCTGAAACGTGGAACCTTTCCAGCTGCAACCTTTGCCACTTATTCCCTGTCACTGGTGTCACATTCAGGTTCTCCATAGTTCGTTACACTTGTATCATCCAACATACAGCTGTATGCATACTCATCATGACTGTTTCCTGTCCCTTATAACGTACACAGATACTGTTCCTGTTCTGTGTGCATCTCCCAGAATGTCCATAAGAACCAGCAGTCACTTAGGCCTCAGGACAGGAGAGGCAGCCTGTTGGCTTGCTGGCTGCCAGCACCAGCTTAGCTCGAGTCATTGCTGCGCTCACCCAGCTGCTTGTGAAGTTGACCTGTTGTTGGCTCTGCAGTGCCTTCCTACAACAAGTAACTCAGGTTACAGATTAGTTTTTCCCAGGGTTGAATCTCGTTGAGGCATGCAAATGATATCCCCGTCCTTTTGCATCACCCACTAAATGCACCCAGGTCACTTGTGCATGAACGGGTTTGCAGCTTCTCAAGGCAGGAGCAACCCACGCTGCCTTCCCCAGCCTCTTCCCTGTGTGCACTACAGGGACTTTAGCTCCTCCTACAGTGTGCAGGGAGTTGTTTAAGCAGGACCAGGATGGTTGTCAGATCCTCTGGTGTTAAGTAGCCGTGTGGCTTCTGCTAAATTTGCATCCCTGTATTTCCATGCCCCAGCACCCAGTGCTCCTAGTGTAGTCTTTCAGTCCATCATATCTGTCAACCTTTCCAGAGGCTTGCAGGTGATAGGGGGTGTGATGCACCCAGCCAGTGCTGTCCCTCTTAGCCCAGGAGATGAGGTTATTTGGGAAGTGGCCTATCTACCCCTTTTCCTTATCCACCCAGCCCAAAGGGCTGGTCCAGGACTACATGAGCATTGAAGAAGCAGGGCTTAGTTTTTAGGTTTCTTGCATCTCCAAGCTACAAGGCTACTTGAAACAATCCTCAAGAGCTGGCAGATGTAAAGGAATCTAACTGATTCAAAGAAGGCTGCCAATTGTCAAGTTATTTTGTACTCATCATTGATTTGTGCAGTCCTGGACTTGTTTTTGTTTTATTTAGGTCCTTGGACACTGGTGTGGAAATGGTAGAGCAGGCAAAGTCATAAATAAGTTCTTCCCGTTCCACCTCGATGGCCAATGTAATGTAGTTAAGAATTTAATGACATTTTTTGTTTCTTTTTGTGCTTTTTTTTTTTTTTCGTTTTCCTGATAATTTCCTTATTTCCAGTCATTGCACTGGCAGTGTCATGATTGAAATGAACACTGTCATCTCATCTCCACACGTGCATTGGCTGGTACTGGCTGGAGCATCGAGGAATTTGGTTATTTCATTGCTTTGGTCCAAGCTACGGTGAAGCCTTTCTGTTGCTGTACTCAATTTTCTGCTTAAGCAAAATAACGCATGTCTAAGTTTTGCATTTAGCTGAGAGTCAGATCTTCACTTCAGGGCTGTGCTACTTGGACAGATTTACAGAGGGATTTTTGGGAAACTTCAGTGATCTGTCCCAGATGTCATTTCTGGCCCTCAGAGCCCCCTTTTGTCAAGAAAGAAAGATGCTTTGTAGTAACTTTTACACAAAGTAACCAAAGCAAAATATTTTTGTCTGTCGTGTAACAGTGGTGTCGGCCTCCTCTGCAAGTTCCCTCGTTCTAGAGTAGATTTCATGTAGGGCACGTGAACCTTAAGACCTCTGAAGTTCTTTGTTTGCAGACAGTAATTGTCGGTTTGCCCGTTGCCATTGTTTAGCTATCCTGTTGTAAATAAATAGGTCCAGCCAGTCTAACGTTTATATAACTGCTTTTAGGGAAAACTTAACGGAATTGTTTCCTCAGGCATCATAAAATGGACAGCAGCTAAAAATGTAACTTGTCAATAGTAAGGAATGAATTCTTCTCTCACAAAGAGAGTTTGTAAAATGCTTCATTTTAGAAGCCCAGTGTGAGAGGGAAAACTGGATCTTGCCCAGACAGTTGTTAAGCAAGCCCTGCTGTGCTTGGGTGAAGAAGGGAAGCGAATCTGTGGCCTCAAAGTACCTAATGATAGAAAAGTTTGAGATATGTATATATGTTTGTACATAAATGTAAACTCAAATGTATGTTGAGGATGTTTGCAAAGAACTAAAATAATTTTGAATCTTAGATCTTGTAGAATTGACAGCACTTTGGGCATGTGCTTGATGAAGTTTTACTGCGATGACCAACGTTATTTGTATGGGATTAGAGTATTCCCTGTTGGGGTTTCCCAGGTTTTCTGCACATATCTATTGCTGAAAGTAAGGCATGTTTCAGGAGTATGCTTCAGCATTGCCAAATCAAGGTAATTGATACTCTTTCTTGCATTTCATCTCCAGAACAGGAGGACCTACTAGTTACGTGTAACAGCACAAAGGAAATTGCTTGCCTGGAAACCTTTAATGTATGGGGATTCAATTTAAAGATCTACTCAAAGCAAAGTGGTATTTAGATTATATCAAATTGTAAGTTAACTAACAGAGGCCATGTATGCCGAATCAGCATTTATTTTATTTAAGCCTAGACTTCAGAAGTGCTCTTGTTGCAAAAAAGAATTGTAGAGATTAAGGATCTGCCTTCCCCAGAAAGCAATGTTCTGGAAATGTAGTTGGCAATTGGCAGTATTACCTGGGCTTGTTTTTTCCTACCAAGTGTAGGAGGATTCAGGACATCTACCTGCGCTCCCTTGGATATTTGTGAGCTACCAAGAGGACGATACCTGTTAAAAAAGTGCTGTGGGAAAACTTACCTACTGAGCCCTACAAGGGTGTAGGAGGTTGCTAAGGATAAGGCCCTTGTTCAGAATGTAATCTGAACCATGTGTGAAACCATCGTATGTGCAGATAACAGAACACATATGGATGTGGTATTCTGAAAACCTCTAGGTATGCTGAGATGATTCAGCTTTTGCTCTGTTGTCCTGTGTGACATCTTTATGGAAATTCTGCAGAAATAACTGGTTCCTGTGCTAAACTTCCTCCCAGCTCTGCAGTCGTGCTTTTCCAGACTTGTGCAGCATCTTCTGTCCACACTGTGTCGTATGCTGAGATACAACAGTTAAACTTCTGAGCATGGGCAAAGGCTAGAGAAGTTGGATGTGGGCAGAAGTCTTTTTGTAATACGCTCTATGAAAGGTTTTATTCATTCTGAACAAGCATCATCTAATTTAAATACTGATTTCTGAAACATGGAACCTTTCAATGGGAAGCCAGTTACTTATGATTTAAGAGGTCATCTAAATGTAAATGCAGAACTTCAGCAGAGCTGCTGCATGAAACTGCTCTTCACGTTTGCAGAACGATTGAGGATTGGGAAGTGTTCCAGAACTTGGGTCTCACTGCATCTATCTGTGAATGATTGAATCTGTTTCTCTTCAACTCTTCACTCCAAAAAAAAAAAAAGGGTTGTATCCTAGTTAGTAAGATACCGTGTTAAGAGTATTTCTAAAATACTTGCTCATGTAGTGTTTGTGTAAAGGGAGATTGCTGATTTGGATAGACAGATTGGTTTTTAAATGTAAAAGCATCTAAAAAACATCTCATCTGCTTGAAACTTGATAATGAGGGAACCAAAGCCAGAAGAAAATAATTGAAATGTAACCAGAAGCTTAGTGATTGATTTGAAATACAAATTTGAGCTTTTATCGTATTTTAAAATCCATGATCTACGTTATGAATTCCTGTCTAAACTTAAATGGATTTCTATTGTCTTCTGCCTCCTTACCATCTTGGAGGGAGTGTCCTGCGTGGTGAAAGGCAACGTGCTGTCCATCAGCTGCTTTAGATGAGTTTGTGGAAAAAAATGGTGGAAACAAACCTACCATCACTAAACTGGTATTTGATTTTGAAGAGCCTCAACCATCACAGAAAAGTTTTTAGGGGATCTGCAGGTAGAGCAGTGATTTCTTTCATCCTTTTTTGTCTTCTTACTCGATAGCTTCACCAACTGAGCACATCGAAAAAAAGATAAGTAAGTCATGGTTATTCCACAAAGAACCAAATATAGTGTCTTCTTCAAAAGTTAATTTTTCAATGTCGTGACTTTGATCACCCCCTTTTCAGGTGCTTAGTAACAGAAGAAAGGATAATTTGAAGATAATTGTTCTAGAAACTGAACGTGGCAGGGTTTAGTTAAATCTCTGGGTTACTATAAAGCAATTAGTCGTTTGAAAATCTAACAAAACAACCCCCAGGATAGTTTGTCCATCTTCTTGTTCTGAGCTGAGCTTTTTGTCCTCTTAATTTGTGAGGGTGTTGCAGGTGTTCAGAGCAAGATACCATTTGGAGAGGGGTAGATCGAGGGATTTGCACTGATTTTAGTCAAATGTAAGTTTTGGTTTTAAGGTGATTTGATTTCATGAGATTTTTGCCCTCAGTCACAGTATGAGAAGAAGCCATTCCTCTGTCCCAGATGAGAGGAAACATAACACATTAGGAGAGGAGCATCCCTCCATTCCTTTGCCTGAGGATTGGTCAGTAGTTTGTCTTTTGTCAAATTATATTCTTGATTTTTAGGAAAGCAATAGCTTTCCTAAAGATGTAATTGTGATGGTTGTTTTCCAAGGAAAAGAAGTTTGGAATCTTTGTCCTTTAACATAAATTCTGTCTTTAGTTTGTTTATAATGCGCTTAGTCATTGGTGAACTTAAATGACAGAGCAACCTTACCAAAACAGTCTTTTCGGCTCTGTTCCTCCCTGTTCTCCAGACAAGCTCCCAGCTCTCCTGAACCTCTCAAAGGAATGGAGTTTGTCCCACAGCCACTTCCTTAGTTCAGTGTCTTTCCTGGTAGAGAGGCAAGAGAAGACTAAACATTTTTACTTCTATTTTTATTACACAAGTCCACGATAGAAATGGGAGTATTAGTGGATGAAACGCAGCACAAGTAGGTAGCAGCACCAGAAAAACACGTGGTCGTGGTCAGCAAGCGTTTTCATATTGAAGAGACAGGTTTGACTGTCTATGTTTGTGTGTTTTAATTTTGATTTGAAGTACGTTTTAACTGCATCTATTCTGTTTCAGAACCTTGATTATTTTGTTCTAGTTTCTTTGTAATGCTAGTAAATTTTTATTCTGGAGTGCAGGTTGACCTCCAGCAGTCTGCATATTTGTAGTGTAGCCGATTGTAGTGCAGGCTAAGAGAAATTATTTGATACAGGATTGCAAACTGATATTACTTGGATACAAAATGAACTGAAAATGAAGACAGAAGGGAAGATATCTGCAAGTTGTTCAGTATGTGCTTACCCGTTAGGTTATAGAAGAGAACATTTCTTGTCTTCATCTGTCTGAACTGTTCTTTTTTTTCTTACCCAATATTAAATCTCCACCAGTTTTTAAGTGTTCTTTGTCTAATCCCCCTTTTGACAGTTTACAGTTAGATGAAGTTTGTCATGATTTCTGTAGCTTTCTAAGTTTGTTTAGTGAAATACTATTTTTTTTCATGCTTCATGTAATTTGCAGGAAGTTTGAGGGATTATAATTCTTTGCACATAAGTGCACATATAAACAAAATAGATAATTATTATGTTACCGCCTCTACTCTTTACCACTGATCATTTTGTCTCAAGTCTAACATCACCAAGAATGCCTTGTAAGTGGTTTCAAGAAAGCAATACATTTGTCCTTTGCCAACTTAAAACTGATCACAGTGTATTCGTAACATAGTCTACAAGCAACTGTAGGCTCTGTATTCAGTAAAGTGCTCTTCTTAAATGCATTACTCTCTGTAGTTGTTCAAAAATGATTATAAACTTTGAAATTACCCATCACACACAATATGTTTGTCTCCTCGTATTAGACCAGAATTAAGGGAAAACTGGATGAATTCTTTTGATGAGCTGTAGGCAAAGTTAATTAAATACAAATGTTTTCTATGACCAAACCATCACTTTTCACTTCTTTGGGCTGGTTGAATGCTGACAGCATCGTCAGAAATTCCTGTCAATCTGCCTGTCACTCATCGCTTGTGAAAGTGCTGAGAGAAGTGACAAACAAATCTTGGAAATGTTAAGGGAAGAGGCAAAGCATGTTAAATATTCCTTTCTTTTTTGGTCTCTCTCAGCCTATTGCGTTGCTGTCCCAGATGAATTTTTAAGGATGCTGGTACTATGCGAGGCATAATTTCTCACAGAAAAACTCAGTTACCGTAATTGAATCACTCCATTCCACACCCCACAGTCCCCCCAGACAACATAAACCTAAGATCTGTCTAGCTATCTTTCAGAGCAAGTCTTTGATTAGGATACTAATCCAGAGAGCCAGGGATTTCTGTTGAAACCAATGTCTGCAATGTGGAGGAGCATGGAGCCTGTCAAATGGTCTGTGTGTACAGCACTGGGACTGGTCCACACGGTCTGAAGTCGTCACCTGCTCACCCAGTTTTCAGCCATCCTGTCTGGTTAACTTCTCTGTGGTCTAGTGTTTGAAAAAAAAAAAAAAGAAAGAAAGAAAGAAAGAAAAAAAAACACCCACACTGAAATTCTTGCCCTAAGTAGAAAAGAAAGAAGCTCCCAGGCTGTTTCCTCATAGAATCGTAGAATCATTAAGGTTGGAAGAGACCTTCAAGATCATCTGGTCCAACCATCACCCTGCTTTTTTCCTCCTTCCTGTTCAGTGTGGCTAGTTCGAAGTCTGGGGTGAAGGTAATTGAGGAGGTAGCTATCTCAAAGGCCACAGAACTTAATTATAATTAATGAAGGAGAAGTAGGGGAAAATCTGCAGCTAAATGTGTGTGTTTACTTCTGTCAAAACTACAGGAGAAGGTAACAGAAGGGGGCATAACAGAAGGGGCCAAGCCAGACTTAGACTTATTTTAGCACTTACAGTAAGCAAAGACTGATCTATGGTCCTCTGCAGCAGGGAAAGCCCTACAGACTTTTCTTTGTTGACATTTGTGGGTAGGGTATCTCATAGGAAATTAGAACTATTTCAAGAAGTAAAAAAATGTTATTGTTAGAGGCAAAAATGGAGAAGAAAGTTCTTTAAAATAGTATGACTCGCTCGAGCTTCCTTTCTTCACTTTACAATTATGGAGTCTTGCATCTTAATTTGCTTCCTTAAGTGTAATCACAGAAAGAGTTGATCTGCTATTGCAGTAGCACATATCACCTGTCTGCTGGAGCACAGAGACCACCACAGGTGTGCTTCCCAGTCTGCCTCTCCATCTTCCACAGATGCAGTCAGATTCCCTGTTTTATGTCTGACTACACATGGTTAGAGATACTCAGTCATTAAATCAAAATTCACTGAAAAGAGCAATCCCAGTTTTCTTCTGAAGTAAAAACACCTGGAAGCCAAACTACTTCTTCCTCTACCAGTTTGTAACTTCAGTGATGATTTCCCATTTTTAAAAATAACAGTGAGTACAGGTGTCTCATGAAGAAGCTCCAGCTCTCATCATATGGTAACATAGGTGCCATCAGGGGACTGGGTGGAAAATTTGCGTAGCCACTCTCTCTCATCCCATCTGATTAATAATTTCAAAAAAAAAAAACACAACAACAAAAGTGAAAACTGGAGTAAAAACTGCATGACTGCTGGCCAGTATCTACCATTTCCTGATGTTTTTAAAAATAATTCTAATTCTTCAGCTTTCTGATGCTACGTGTTCAAGAAATAATGTTCAAAAATAATTTTGAGAGGAGATATTAAAGAGACCGTTTATGTCACAAAGCTGCTTGTCTTGGAAGTACGTGCCAGGAATTTTACCTCTCTGTTTACTGTAGAGATACGTCTTAAAGGGGTCAGTGTAATTCCCAGAATGAGGAAGTCAAGCTAAACCAGAATGATATGGGAAAGTAAGATGGAAGAGAATGAGCTCATGGCAATATTGTATATAGGCCTTTGAATAGCTTCATACGAGAGGTCTTAAAAAAAAATTATGTATTTAGAATTCTGGGCTGTATTTCCCATCTTTGAAATCATGTGCATTTTATCAATAAAAGAAAGCATAAATACAGAAAATGTTAGAATGATTTGCAGATTTTATCAGAGGGCTGTCATTTTCAGGTTTTTATCATGATCCAGTAGGATAACAGAGCTCTTGAGATTTGCGAGGTGCTCATAGATGTGTTGAAATGCAATATTCACCCCTGTACTGCCATCCCTTTCAGATTATGCTGCAGTAAGAAGCACTGCTAGAGCCTTTTCAATATTCCAGCCAGCTCCCTCTCAGATTGTAGTCATAAATCTTTTCAGCCTAGTTGCACTTTCTGAAGAATACAGGGACTCATAAATTATAAATGAGTCGTAGCATCCTGAATAACTTTCACATTTCTGAAAATTTAGCTCATTAAAAATATTTGCATCCCATCTATTTAGTTTAAATGCCAAAGTTGGTTTGTGTATGTTAGGATTAACGTTTTTCCGGATCTGTTCTCAGCATATGTGTTTCTTAATTTGTTGCCTTTAAGCTTTACTTTTCATGTCATGTTTAACTGCTAGAAGGAGCGTTTGATTTTTCACATCTGCTTGGAATCTTTTAGGTCTTTTCAGACTGCTGGACTTGAGGCAAGCTCAGCGGGAGGGGTTTTCTGATGGTCTTGCAGATTCCTTAGAGGGCCCAAAACCTTGAGACATGGGAACATGGCTCTTGCTGGAGGCACATGAACCAAGCCTGAATTCATCAGAAAAGCTGAATCACTAGATGAGTAACTGAACCTAGCAATCAGATGACATAGCATCATGTGTGTTTACCAGGAGCAGCTTTAAAAGTAAAAGCTTTGAGGGAAGGAGTTGCTCAGTACAGTAAGCTTTAGGTTTTCTGACTGGACGTACCTCTGTGTTGAATATTAAAAAATCACTGTGCTGTTGCAGCGTGTCAAAGATTTGTTGTTTGAGCTTGGAAAATAATGTGAGCTTGGAAAATCATAGTAGTATTGTCTGGGTTTAAAAATCTACATACAAGGTAACCGGACATTTCCACATTGTAGATTTCCAGCTTCTTAGCAGTATACCTTCTTTCCTCTTGCCACTTCTATTAATTAAAACAGAATTTTTTTCCTTCTCTAACATTAAATCCACTGAAAGCCTGAAGCTCTTGAGCTGATACTACAAAAGATGAATGATATAATTTGTTGTGCATACATATAGTATTGGAAAAAGATAAAAGCGAACAAAAATATGCCTAGATAGGTAGTTGCAATGGGACATGTTCTGTGCTTCCTCACATCCAGTCTTAATGTTTGAAAAAATAAGGGCATTCGTTATTGACATAAAATAGAACAGATGAAGGCAAAAAGACAGAATGTAACCAGCTTCATCAAATGTGAAATAGTTTTAGCTTGTGAATAAATGTCTGTGTTGCTGAATTTCATTATGATGCTATAAAAATGTGTGCCTATCACAGGAGAACGTAAAACTCCCTTGTAGTTTTTAAATCTATCCATTGAACGGGAAATAGTTGTGTAATAGTTTTCCAACAGCAAGAATAGCTTTAGAGGACCAGCTGGACACACACACTTGTACTGCTAGAACTGGAACAGCAAAACAAACCTAAAACCTTGAAAAATAAAGAAGGTGGGGAAGGATTTTTGTCATGCTTTTCTTACTATGTAGAAATAGAGCTAAAAGGTGCAGAATTTTGTTTTCTTGACTGGTTATGTATGTAGTTACTATTCAGACTTAAAGACGGTGTTTCAGTCTATTCTAGATTCTAACCTCAAACAGAATTTTTGTTTGTATAGCACTTGATTGATAATGTTCAGTACAAAGAGAGGTTGGCTTTTTCATCAGTCGGTGCTCCATGAATTTGGTTGAAATAGAGTTAGCCTTCCTGATGATCTCTCAGCAGTTATTCAAAGAGATAAAGGCAAAATACAGCTTACTTGCCAATATTTCAAGCTAAAAAGAAGAACAGAAGTGGAATTAGGAATTTTATGCTGAACAAGAATTGTGACCTGGTCTTTATTACACAAGAAATATAATTATTGTTTGCTAGAAAACACTATAACCCTTTTTCTAGCATAATATTTCTTTCTTTCCTCATTCCATTACCATTGTATATGTTTATACATTTAACTAGGATGTTTAAACAGAATACAAACTGTAGTTTGTTGTTTATTTTTTGTGTGATGTTTAGTAATCCGAGTGCATATCTGAAGGAGAAACATGGTGTTAATTTTTTTCTTCTTTTTTTTTTTTTTTCTTTTTTTAAGGCTCCTGCTAAGAAAGATTCAACTCAAAGTACCATCAAAGATGACAAAATCCATCTGTTGAAGTATAATATAGGAGATCTAGTGTGGTCAAAAGTGTCTGGTTTTCCGTGGTGGCCATGTATGGTTTCTGCTGATCCTGTTCTCCATGCCTACACTAAACTAAAAGGTATGTCAGTGATCCCACAAACATCCAGATTTTTTTTCATGATTATATAAACATTATTTTGGAAAAGTTCTGTTCTTCATTCTGTCTGTTCCATGGTATCAGTAACTGAACCAGTTTGTCGCTGTCAGGAAGAACGTTAAAATGATGCAAGCACTGTTCTTGAGCATATACCGGCTTGAGTTTATTTCACTGTGTTTTTTTGAAACTCCAAACATTCTCTGAAGGATATCAAAATTGTGATCTGTGAAATTGGTTGAAGTCTTATTAAGAAATGATCGCTGGTACATACTTCCCATTGGTTTTGTGGTGATGTTTGGAGAAGTGACACAGGCTAAAAAACGTATTGAAAGCTAATGGGAATTAAATACTCCTGATGATTATGCTTTACTAAAAGCAATTCCTAGTTCAGCCAGCTTAATTTTCTGTGATTCATAGAATCAATAGGTATCTACAGACTTTAGTTGATTCTAAATGCAAGCATGACTGAGTGTTAATGTAATTCTTAAGTAGAAACCTGTACCCATTTCATCATCTCATTTGTAGTTTCTTACTCGGTTCTAATACCTGAAACTTTTAAAGTTTATCTGTGCTGCTTGTAGAATGATTAAGTAATGTAGGTTGGAAAGGACCCATAGAGGTCCTACGTTCTCCAAGCTAAACCAGGTTTCATAGGGTTTTGTCTAGTGAAATATTTAATGTCTTCAAGGATGGAGATTGCACAGCCTTTTTTATTAGCACTGTGTGAATCCAGGGACAGTCTGGCTCAGCCTTCTCTGTATCCTTCTCCATTAAGCTGTTGAAGACAGCAGTAAGATCTCTCCAAACCTCATTGGGCTGTTTGCTTTGGTTTAGTTGGTTTTGGTTTCCTGAGATTTAAAAAGCTCCCTGAACATCTTATTGTACATATTGTGCTCCAGCTCCCTAATCGCCTTGTTAGCCCTCCACTGGACTGCCTGTATTATGTCAGTGTCTTCACTGTACTGGGGAACCCAAAGCTAGACACAGTATTCCAGATGTTCTCTCACAGGTGCCAGACAGAGGGGAATAAGCCTGTTTGGTTTATCTGACTTGCTGACTATATTCTTGCAACTTGTATATTCTACAATTATGTGGCCTTCTTCCCTACAAGGTTATGCAGTTGGTTCATGTTCAAGTTGATGTCCACAGGGACCCCACATCTTTTTTGCATAGCTGTTTTCTAGTCAGACAGCATCCATTGTGTACCTCTGTGTCAGCTTATGCTGTCTTGGGTGCAGGACTCTGTGTTTGCTTTTGTTGAACTTAATGAGGTTCCCGTCAGCCTGTTTCTCAAGCGTGTTAAGTTTTTCCTCATGACAGTAGGGTTGTTGACTGGAATTATTCCCCAGAGGCACTCTGCTCTGGTCCAGGTCATTTTTCAAGTCATCTCTCACCCATTTGGTGGAACCAAATCTCTCCACCAATGTGGAGGGACTAGAAATGTGTAGGGCTAGAAATAATAGTGATCTTGACACTTTGAGGGTGTGTTCTGAAAAAAATGCAATTCAGTTGGAATAAATGTTTTTTTTCGGTGGTAGAAGATCATGCTAGGAAATGAGTGGAAAGCTGCATTTCTGAAGAATCTGAGAGTCATAATAACCCCATGTGGTTTTCCCTGCAGAAAGACCAAAGTTACACTGACATATAAAAAGTGCTGTTTATAAAATGCATGAAGTAGATCCTTTGCTTTTTCAGTGGCAGCATGGCCTCAGCACGAGTACATTGTTCATTTCATCTAGTTTGGGCCATCTCATTTGAAGAGATGTGGACCAAATGGAGAAGGTGCTGAGGAGAGCATGAGCACAAATGTAGGTGTCTGCGGGTGAGGACAAAGAGAAGGAACTGGGGCTCTTTAAGCTGACAAGGAGAAGCTAAAGAAGAACCACATAACGTGCCTTAAATAACACAAGTTACGTGCAAAGAAGAAAAAAGCATAAATTCTTCTTACTCTGAGAACAAGACAGCTTTGTAACAGTGAATATTTAGACTGCATACTAAGAATGACTTGGAAGTGAAAAAGATTGTGACACACTGGAATGAGTTGCCTGGAGAGACTGTGTTTTCTCATTCACAGTATGTTTTTAAGAACAAATTGAAGGAGGATCTCTAGGATTATAGATAGACTCAATGTTCATAGTAAACTAAATGGTTTCTTGAAATCCCTTTCAAACATGCGTGAAATTGCTAAAATGGCTGTTACAGACTTCTCAGGCAAATATTTCATGTAGCAGTCTTTCAGAGTTGATCAGGCAGTTCCTGCGGTTGTAGTCTTTGACTATTTAGTCTACTGTGACATAGAAGAGCTGGATTTTGAGAGAAATAGAGCTGTTTTATTTCCTAACTAAATTGTTCCACTCCTTGAAAGGAGCAAGATTCATGCTTCATTATCAAGCATGGTGGCTTTTTAAAGGAAACTATAAAAACAGATTTAGCAAACAAACAATGTCATACCTGTGAGTGCAACCTGTGGAGTGCTAACAGAAAGAGGAGCCCACATGCTTTAAATTAAATTCCATCTCTTTGAAATAATGTATATATGAGGAGCATTTCAGGTATTTACTCTGGAGTTGATTTGGAGCTTGCCTTGACCTTCAGGAAGTACACATGTATAAAACTCAACCAAGAACCTCCACCTTTGACTCATGTTCAACTTGCTGTCAACCAGAACCACCAGTTCCCTTTCAGCCTCTCATACCCCACTCTGTACGTACAGACGGGGTTGCCCCATCCCAGGTGCAGAATCTAGCACTTGCTCTTGTTAAACTTCATGTGGTTGGTGATTGCCCAGCCCTTTAATTTGTCCAGATCTCTCTGCAGGGCCTCTCCACCCTTGAGGAAATCAACAGCTCTTCCCAGTTTAGTGTCATCCACAAACTTAGTATACCTTCGAGTCCTGCACCCAAGTCATTTTTGAAAACATTAAAGAGAACTGGTGCTAAAATGGAGTCCTGAAGAACCCCACTAGTGACTGGCTGAGAGCCTGATGTAACCCCATTTACTATAACCCTTTGAGCCTGACCCATTGACCAAATGTTCACCCATTTCATGAGGTCTTTGTCTAGCTGTATGTTGGACATTTCATCTAGAAGTATACTGTGAGAAACAGTATCAAAAGCTTTTCTGAACTCCAAAAAAGATTACATCAGCTAGCTTCTCTTGGTCACCAAGGTGGGTGTCCTTGTCATAAAAGGAAATTAAGTTCTTTAAACAGGACGTTACCATCATGAACTCATGTTGGCTATGACCAGTGACTTCATTGTCTTTCAGGTGTTTTTCAGTAACTCCCAGAATAATCTTCTTCATAATACTACCAGGCACTGACGTGAGACTGACAGGCCTGTAATCACCAGGGTCTTCTTTCTTGCCCTTCTTGAAAATTGGAACTATGTTTGCCAGCTTCCAGTCAACTGGGACCACTCCAGATTCCCAAGACCATTGCAATTACAATGGCAAACAGTATCTCTGTAGGCCTCCTATGTTGCCTGACCTTGCTTCCAGTGGCAATACACCTTTTTTCCGCCTAAGCTCTAGAAGAGTTTAGCTAAGCCAACCTTCTGCTCCACCTGCTTGACTTCAGACCTCTTGGAATTGCTTGTTCCTGTGCTCTTAAGAGGTGGTACTTAAAAACTGACTGGCACTGACGGACCCAACTGTTTACAAAAGCAGTTTCCCAGGGGATCTTACTAACCAGATCCCTGAAGAGCCTGAAGTGTGCTCTCCCCATATCCGGGGTTGAGGTTTTGATGGCAGTTTTCCTCCTATCACCAAAGATTTTAAACTTGACTACTTCATGGTCGCTATGGCCAAGACAGACGCCTGTCACCACTTCACCCTGAGACCTTCTCTGTTCACAAGCAACATATCTAGGATGGCACCTTTCCTAGTCAGCTCCCTTAGTACCTGTACCAAGAAATTATTGTGAAGGTGTTTTAGGAATCTCGTGGACCTGTTTGTATCAGCTGTGTGGTATTCCCAGTTAACATCCGGCAAGTTGAAGTCACCCATAAGGAAAAGGGCAGCTGATCTAAAGGTATCTCTTAGTTCCTTACAGAATAACTCATCCTGTCTGGGTACCTATAGTAGTCTCCCACTACAACATCTCCACTTTTTTGGGCGACATTTCTTGTCGCCCTTACTCAGAGGTTCTCAGACATGTCATCACCACCTGCAATCTCTGTACAGCCCAGCCCCTCCCTTACACACAGCACCAGCCGCACCTGCCCTGCCTATCCCTTTTGAAGAGCCTGTAACCATCCATCATAACACATCAGCCACAGGACTCTTCCCACCAGATTTTGCTTACGCCAACAATGTTGTGGTTTTGGGACTGAGCCAGGGCTGCTAGCTCCTCTTGCTTGTTCCTCATGCTGTGTGCTTTGGTGTAGAAACATTTCAAATGTGCTTCATTGTACCCAACTCCTTGTGGAGCAGACTGAAGAATCTCACTGGCATGCAGTCCCTCTAATTTTGTTGTGCCATCCCATAGCATGCCTGGTTTTATCCCTTTACCCCTTCAAATCTAGCTTAAAATTTTATCAGTCAGCCCTGCTAGCTCCTGTGCAGAAATCCTTTTCCTGTTCTGAGAAAGGCAGATCCCACCAAGCACCTGCAGGCCAGGTGTTGTGTGGACCCCCCCATGATTGAGAAACTCAAAATTCTGCCAGTGACACCATCCTTGGAGCCATGTATTGATCAGCTGGGTCTGCCTCTTCCTTTCAGTATTGTTCCCTTCTGCAGGAAGGATAGAGGAAAACACTGCTTGTGGACCTGATCCTTTAACCAATTGCCCCAGGTCCCTGAAATCCCATATGATTGCTATTAGATTTCTCTTTGCTACCTCATCACTGCCAACATGAGAAAAAAATAATCAAAGGGATGTACCAGGCTAGTCACTTTTCTAGCAACGTCTCTTACTCGGACACCAGGGAGGCAGCAGGCATCCCCATGGGTTGGGTCCAGTTGCCATATCAGTTTTGAGCACCATGGAAAGAACATAAAACTATTATGTTGTGTCCAAAGAAGGGCTACGAAGATGGTGAGGGGTCTGGAGGGCAAGATGTGTGAGGAGTGGCTGAGGGCCCGTGGTGTGTTCAGCCCAGAGCAGAGCAGGCTGAGGGGAGGCCTCATGGCAGCCTGCAGCTCCCTCACGAAGGGAGCGGAGGGGCAGGCGCTGAGCTCTGCTCTCTGGGGACAGCGACAGGACCCGAGGGAACGGCATGGAGCTGGGACAGGGGAGGGTCAGGCTGGGGGTTAGGGAAAGGTTCTGCACCCAGAGGAGGTTGGGCACTGGGACAGGCTCCCCAGGGCAGTGGTCACAGCACTGAGCTGCCAGAGCTCAAGGAGTGTTTGGACAGTGCTCTCAGACACATGGTCTGATTTTTGTGTGGTCCTGTGTGGAGCCAGGGGTTGGGCTCAATGATCCTCGTAGGTCCCTTCCAACTCGGGATATTCTGTGATTCTGTGGTTCTCCCTGCACACCCAACTGTACAAACTGCCGCACAATGCCCTGTTAGCCCACCCTGATCACAGCACTCCCTGAACCTTCCTTGTAGGAACCCCCCTGTTCACCACAATCCCTTTCTGTGCTGCAGAACATGCATGCACCAGAGGTGATCACCTCAGCGAGTGACTAACAAGAGTGGTGGGTCCTGCAGAACGCTCTGCCAGAACTTCAGCAGCTTGTGGTTCAAGAATTCTGTGAGCCCAAAATGGTGACTTGGTATTTAGCAATCCATAGTGATGTCCTTTATTTCATCCAGGAATGTTATGAAATCAGACCACAGAAGATACCTGTAGATTCAAAAATAGGTTCAATTTTTCTAATGGTAGACACTATTATTTAGACTAATTAATTAGGCAGTTAGAGCCATCCAACATTATATTGCAAAAGGAAGAGAGCGTGTGCGTCTTCTTGGAATTGGGCTGTTGGATGATCAAAGGCAGATTTTAACAGGTGGTCGTAAATGTAGCATGTGCCATCTCTCTGTCAGCAGCTAGGACATCCTGGTTAAATACAAAATGTATCGTTTATTTCATCCAAGATTAATTCATTGGAGCTCAGTAGTCCCTAGTTAAGAGGAATTTTCTTGATGGGGACAAAATAATTACTGTTAGAGAATTGTTCCTTATTGTGCCTTATTGGAACATGTATTAGGCCACTGGATTGTGTCTTTGACACATACAGTTCTGAGACCTTTACCTATGCCATTCTTTTAGTCTCATACCTGATCTCAAATGAGTCATTATCATTCTTGTAGCTCTCCTGTATGTAGTATATATGGCTGCAATGGTTAGTAAAACTTCTGCTCATACCATTAATTAGGTTGATTTCATATTACTGTTCCAGATGCCACATTTTGAGGCAAGATCAAACCTCTTGAAACATAATTATTGGCTGAGTAATTACAAAAAGAGAGTAAGTCCAGAAAACCCAGTAATAATAGTGTATGAGGCAATCAGCTAGAAGTATTTGCTGACTAAATCAGAAGGTATGCTGTGAGTGAATAACCTAACAAAATCTAGACCTAGTTTGAAAACATCTGTTGCAGATGACCATGACTGTTACTTGTTCTTACCACACAGAAACCCTTCCCTGATTTCCTCCCAGACTACATCTTAGGCATTCTAACATGGCAATACCTTGAAGAACTGTATACAGAATACTGTAGGGTGGATAGCTGATGCTTTCTAGCAGGATTGACAAACACGAAAGTGTAGCTCATCACAGTAAAACTTTTTTTAGAAATGATACCTTAATTTGAAGACTTAGCAGACAACAAATCTGCAAGATTCTATGAAGGAGGTGCTAGAGGACCTTTCAGGTCTGATTCTCTTACCTGTGCCATCTGTCATTTAGAAGTTGGTTGTTAAGTCTGAACTCCTCCATGAATTTTGAAGGTGTTTTCTTCCCCCTTCGCTGTAGAATAGTTGAGATCTTTAGCAGGGGAAGGTCGTATGCCTATTTCTTACTACACTGAGCCAGTATTCCTCTTTACGATCTTAGAAATATACTTCTTGTCTAGATTTCAGAATTGTTCTTTCATCTTCCCACTCTCCCTCTCCCTTCCACCACACAAATCCTTTTCTACTCGTTTTGATTCCTTAAAAGCTTGGTTAAAATGAAATAGTGATCACAATTGTTAAAATTAGCTGAAGTGTGTGTTTGTATTTAAGAATATTAAAAAGATATGATTTAGGTAGATTGCAGATGAGGCTTAATGTACAAGCTGTCCAAGCTTTGAAAATCTGAATTTTGTATTGATTTTCACATGTAGCATTTTCAGAAAGATCCAGGCTTACATATAAGTTAATATACATAGAAAGCACTGACAGATGATTGTAATCTTAAGGTAATTTAGCGAAGCTTATTGTTGTTTGTATTAAACAGGTTGGGTTTTACGTCAAACTTAATAGCTTAACTGAGAGACTTTCAACCCAGTAAGTGGGTTTTTGAAAGGCAAACCAGTTGTGTTGTGTTTTGGTCATTGTGGTACTATAGCAGCTTATAAGTATAGAGAATAACATAAGTTGGATCTTAAATACTTTATTAAATTATTTTTCAGGACAGAAAAAGAGCTTTCGTCAATACCATGTTCAATTTTTTGGAGATGCCCCAGAGCGAGCCTGGATATTTGAGAAGAGCCTTGTGCCATTCAAAGAAAAAGACCAGTTTGAACAATTATGCCAGGAAAGTGCAAAACAAGCCCTCACTAAAGCAGAGAAAATAAAGGTAAGAAGCTTCCAAATAAGGCAAGATGTGCACTTTAAAAAAAAAAAATCTGTTATGAGAATGTGTAGATGTAAATAGGTATTCTAGGGAGCTTTTAAGATGGCTTGTTTTACAGAGTCTTGTAGTCTTACATTTCAAGTACAGATTTGAAGCATGGTATGACTTATCACTGTTAACTATTACTTATTAAATATGTTAATAAATAACTATTACTTATTAAAAATGAATACTGTTCTGCTTTGTCGTTGATTCATACATGGTACCAGTATTATCAAATACAATTCCATTTGAGTGTCTGAATTGTAATTATACATTACACTTACTGTCTTGAAATTGTTTTTTTGTTAATGTTGGTATTCTGGAATCAAAAGCGACCAAATTTCTCACACAGTCTTCTTACCTTGCAGATGTTAAAGCCTGTTTCAGGGAAACTGCGGCCGCAGTGGGAGATGGGTGTTAAGCAAGCAAGTGAAGCAGTAAGCATGACAGTGGAAGAACGGAAGGCCAAGTACACCTTCATCTACATTAGGGACAGACCTCATCTTAATCCTCGAGTCGCAAAGGAAGTTGGCATTGCTGTGGAGCCGTTAGAGGAGATAGATGAGTCATCTTACTCAAACGAAGAAACGACTGAAAATCTGAAATCAATGAAGGAGTCTGGCATTCCTAACAAGAGGAGGAGAAGGACATCAAAATTGTCTGCCACTGATGATACGCAAGAAAGCAGTCAGTCGGGGACTAAGAATACTACTCCTCAAAAGTCATCTGATCAGGCAGAATCCAAAAGAGGGATAGGTTCCCCTCTCAATAGAAAGAAAACTCCAGCATCTACTCCACGAAGCAGAAAGGGCGATGCAGTATCTCAGTTTTTGGTCTTTTGTCAAAAGCACAGAGATGAGGTTAGTCTCTTTTAGCTCTTACTTCGCTTTAGTTGACAAAAACTAATTGTTGTGATAGAATCCATAATATTCTTGGTTTGATGAAGTATGCCTGCATGAAGTCTTGGTCCAGACAGTAACAGAGAATGGAGGAAATGTGGATGAGTAAACAAAACAGTGATAGTGCCATTTTATTTTAAGCATGTCACATTAGTATCTTCCTACATAATTTAACATTCCTTTTTATTAGCCTTATATTTTTTTTTAATATACATAAGATTTAGTAGATACTCATACATATGCTTAGGCAAATATAAACAAGGTTATGCAGTTTATTGCCATCTACTTACAGTTAGCTTGTGCATTCTTTTTGATGACGTGGCTCAAATTATACAGTGTGTTCTCTTGTATTCAAACTCCTCAAAAACTCCATTTACCTACCTAGAATCCTTTGCTGAACTTCAAAAGAAGCTTCAGCAGTTACCAAAGCATATGAAAATGACTGTCAGCGTGCAATCAGCTGGGACAGAAACTAGGCCTTTTTGAGAGTATTACACTCCGTGGCAAGGTAGATTCAATAACGACTTTAATACCAACATTTCTTATGAAGACTGCTAGAGGCACAAAAGCAGTACCACTGTTCTAGCTCATTACTTTAAAATTATGAACATCTGAACAATAATCATGAGCAAGCCTTTGCAGTACAATTCCATGCACTGGAAGAATCATCAGTTCTGATGTTTTCTTTTAGTTGTACTCTTCTGTAATACTCACAAAGGGATCAGAAAGTTAGACTTTAATTGTCTTTAGCTGTTGATTTGTTGACTTCCTTGTAAAATATCCATATTAGAAAATATTAACAAATCTGAACTTTATGAAGAGAAATGGAAAAACAGATTTTGTTCCAAGGAAATAAATTAGTAGTTCAACTTAAGGATCGTTTTAGATCATTGCAACTCAAGACCGTCTTAAGAGTTAAAATGAACACAGTGTACGTATAGCTTTTTGTGGATTTGGTTCACTTGAGAAAAACATTAGCAGTTCAGTTTGCTGGCTCCGGAAACAAGAGGGTTTTGTACCCAGACTATTAAATACAGATTTTGAAATATTCATTATGAAAAGTTGTATGGGTAAAACATCTGTCTCATGTTTGAGAGAAGTGAGTTCTGTTTCCAGTTCTTCTGTAAGTAACTTGTGTAATGGCAAGAGGGCATTTCCTTGGCCTTTAAGGTAGGTAGCAAGAAGTCTTGTGCAGTATTGAGGCATGTGAAATTACTTCTCTGGAAGAAATTAGATTTTTATGATTGGTTTTATGGACTCTTAGCTGAACTCATCCTACTACAGAAGAGACATGCTATGTCTCTGATGTTACATTGCTATTTTCTGTGCCAGTTATCAAGTTTCATTCCCTTCTATGGTTATACTGTAGCTTTCAACGTAATAGATGAAAAATGCAAAGAATATTACAATATTTGACATTGAAGAATTGATTTGTCTTCAGTGTCACTTTGGGAAACTGAGAAACTTACATAAACTTGAAAATCACACTGATGATAATGTTTAATATTCCACAGAGTTATAAGTAAAAGGCAATACGTTTCAAAATACTACATATATCCTGAGAGAGGACATCCTACCATTTCTGCCTAGAATACCTTCTAATAAAATCAGTCATGAAAACCCAAATCCAGGATTATGTGATTGATGCTGTTAGATACAGAAGCAGTTCTGTGCATGGAACAGATGTAGGTTATAAAAACAGCAGATAACGGACAGCTCTAGCCAACAGTCCCTCTAGCAGATTAAGATCATTAGAGCCTGTTTTTTCCTTTCTCTTGATGTGACGACTACTAGCAAAGAAGGTAAATAAAATTTTAGATATTTACTCTTCTTGCACCAAACCTGCTACCTAAATTTAGTGAAGTCTTCAGGCCTGTCAGGTTGCTTTTAAAAGGGCAGTTTTGTGGCTTTGGTGGAAGGTGGAAATTGTATGCAAACGAACATTCAGTGTTTTCCCTTCTCTTTGGCTTATCCAGTTCAATTTGCGTAGTTTGCTTTCCACCCAAGAGACTTCCCCCCCCGCCCCCCCTTTGTTAGGTATTATGATATTTTAGATGTAATGATAACATCAGCTAAAAAACAGACCTCTTTTTGATCCATTTATATTGGTGGCATCTGAGAGATCAGAGTATGTGTCCTTATGTATTTACATAAATATATTAAGGAGGAAGTAATACTGGATCCAAAAGAGGTTCTCTGGCTCCCGGACTTGGGAAGAGATGGAAGGGAATGACTAAAGACGTCTCATTCAGGGCCTTTAATAATCACATGGTATCTTAAAAGTAGACATGTTTCTGCTGTGTTTTGTTTGCAGTCCAGATTTGTATGGTAGTAGAATCTGTGTATCAGTTTGGTTTTATTAATTATACTTTTTGTGTTACTTTTCTGAGGATAGAACAGTGAGAAATAGTTGAAATATTCAGAAATTAATGATGGCTGCTTGAAGACTAGAATTACTGCTGGAGAATGGTTTTAGTAGGCATGCTTCCCTGAGGAAAGGAGACGTTGAAAGCTTGGAGCACTTTCATAAGTGTAGTGATATGATAAGTATTTCATGCTGTCACCAAAGGAGTTCAGCTGTATCTTGAACTGTTGGCATTCTTGTGGACTTCCTCTGTGAAATACAACCACCATGATAGTTAAAAGGGAGTGTCTGACTTGGGATAAAAGTATTGTTCAGTGAGAGACGGACAGCTCTACTGTTCATATGAATTCATTGATTTGGGCCTTGAGACTGTTTAGAGATAAATTAAGAAATAATTTCATTAGTAGGATGTACATTTGAAGATTTCTGCATATATAAGGAGCTGTTGAACATCTAGACAAATAAGAGTGAACATAATATGCTTTGCTTGGCTGAGCTGCTACGTGCCTGACCTAAGTACCATGTTTTCCACACCTATATTAATTCCAAGATCCAAGAAAAGATCATCAGTTTTTTTCTGTATCATACTTAGACTTGAAGAAATACTGTGGAGTTCATTTTCACATGTACTGTTTGCACTGCGTATGCCAGGAATTGAGTATTACACCGTAAAGACTTTGGAGAAGACTGTTGGGCAGTCCTTTGTGCAGATTCCCTCATTAAGAGCCATGGGTTTCTCTTGCCTGCCTTCCAAAGGTAGTTATAGGCTTCCAAAGGTAGTTATATTCTGCTAGCAAGTATGTTGTGCCAGATAGAAGAAGCAGAAGGACTCCACTTGGGGAAAACCTACAGCATGAGTTTCCTTCCTAGACCCTGAATAATCCCAACGGGAGGAAGGTGTTGCAACTATTCCAGCTCCTGGAGGAGCTTCACTGGTACACTTGTACCTTGCTCGATACCAGGAAATGCAACGTTAAAACACGTTCTTAGAAATTAGGTTAATTATTTCCACAGAAAGATTGTCTTTCTGTTCTGTTGAATGGTGTTACTGTTGAAACATTTGGCTCCATTGGCCTGCTTTTTATTTTGCTCTGTGGTTTTGGGGTATTGGTTGCATCACTGCAGTAATAAATTGTGGGACTTTGGAGAATGCTGGGTAATGAGATAGGGACGGAGGGCTGGTTTTAAAGCTACTGTTTCATTTCTGTAGATTTTGGAATCTTAGAGCTTTCTGACTTCTGTGATTTATCAAATCTGTTTTTCCTTAAGTGAAAGTATGAAAATACTGAAGGAGTTTTTTGTTTGTTTGTTTTTAGATACTGCCTTTTCTGTTTGTGTTGAAAAAACTTCCTAGCAAGTCTCTTAACTTCCATAATGATAGCTATTACATAATGTGCTTATATTAAGAAAAGATTCACAGCTTTTTGAGTTCCCGGTATTTGTATAAATAGTATAAAGTGATAATACAGAAAAATGTTGCATAAGATGCTAGCTTGTGTAAATCTCTCTGCTAAGATAGGTATAAAGGAGTATCCCTATGTATAACGAGTTCTCCTGTGGACTGGTGTATGTCATTGTAGGCAAGCATTTATTCCAGTATTGCTCGTCTGTTTTCTGTGGGACAGAATTAAACTTCATCCAGAATTAATACAAATTTTTGGAATCGCCACACCACAAGATTTACTCTTACTGAATTTTCTGAATGTTAAAAGGCAAATAGATACTTCCAAAATGGTACCTAATACTGAATCTGCTAAAAGATTCTTTTTTTTAAAGAGAAGTGGTTATTCAAAAAATAAATACAAATCAAAACTGGATACGAAATGTTTGAATGTAGTTCTGTCTGCAGCAGATCTTAGATAACTCGTTTGTATCCAGTTTTCCAAAGCAATAGAAGAATATATGCCATTCGCTTCAATGGTCACCTTTTTTTAATAAAACCCTATTTCTGCATGTATAGGTGGTTGCTGAACATCCAGATGCGTCAAGTGAGGAGATTGAAGAATTGCTTGAATCGCAGTGGAACATGCTTAGTGAAAAACAGAAAGCTCGCTATAACACAAAGTTTGCCATAGTGACCTCTCCCAAATCTGAAGAAGACTCTGGTAAACGTAAAACTGTGCTAGTGTACTCTAACTAAATTTGATATACATAGTGGTGTTAAACTAAGCACATATTTGAGACCTGTAGGGAAAACAGCTTTCACTGTTTTCCAGTTTTAATTCTTGGTGTTTGTGCCAATAGCAAAGGAATGCCAATGGTTACAATAAAAGCAACCCATGAAGTCTACATTTCTTGCTCATTGTTCTGAAAAGTTGTTATATGTAAACCTACTGTTTAGAGATTGCTGATTTCTCATTCTTCTTCTGCCCATAAGCAGCTGCCATTGCATCCACTGCCTGTTACTAGTGGATGGTGGGAAGGGAAGACGAAGTTTTACTACTAGTAAAATTTGAGTGCTTTTTTTTTTTTTTTTTTTTAATAGAAGATTTAGGAAATGGTTTTAAAAGTGTAATCAGTGCTACACCTTTTCTTCATCTGAATACCTAGAGTATATTACCTCATCAGCATCAACTCAGGAAGAAGTATTCCAAACTTTATTCTGAATCTTTCATCCACTTGGCATTTTATTGTGCTACGCAAAGTTTTTAGGATGTTGTACAAGATTTCAAATACTTTTTTTTTCTCCTTTTTTTGTTGTTTTTGTCTAGCATTTAGTTTTGATTAAGAGTCTTAACTATTTTGCAAAATATTTGAGGATTTTGGAGTCATGTATTTAAGAAAGGAAGAAGATAGTTTGGCATTTGCATGGACTTTATCAAATTTTAATAGATATCACTTTCCAAATTAAAATAGTTTTATAACACTGTAAGAATGCATACTATGGAAGTATTAGAACCAACAGGTGCTGCTTTGGGCAATGACAAGAATGAGAGGGAGTGTTTGAAAGTTTGTGAGACTTGGAAAAACTTGTATAAAAATGGCAGTCAGTTTTGTTAACTATCTGTGTGTGTGTGAAATAACATCATTTTGTGGAAAATTGAAGTTTTTAACTTTAAAATTTAAGTGTCAAATATTTGGATATCAGTTTAAAAAAAAACCACATTCTGTATCTCTCAAGGTTCATCATTGAAGAATATTGGAGAGGCCAAACGTAAAGTGTTTCAAGACTCACCTAAAAGGAGATCAAGATCCAGAAGTAATTGAAATTTGTGTTGTGTGCAAATAGTTCATCATTATAAGTAGCTATTGAGTGTATTTTTTTATGTAATCGCCCACGTATCATAATCTCTTTATTTTATCTCAGATGTTGTCTTCCTTGACGTTAGAATTTTAATGGATCCCAAATTAAATATCTAAACACTGTAGTGCTGAATTTTGTTCACCTTCCTCAGTGTCATACTGCAAGAAATGTAATTGAAATTGTACCTGTACCAGGTGTTTCTAGTACATATATTGTGTACATTTATAGTTATCTACAGATGAAAACATGTCAGTTGACTCGTTCCCTTACCCAAATCCTCTTATCTTAAACTTGGAAGAATATTGTGGGATTTCTTTTTCTGGCTTTTTATAAGTAGCAGGTTCTCCTGGAGCCATTTCAGTTTGTTTTTGTGGATTCAGAGTTTGATAATAGAATATGTCCTAGATTGTTTAGATATGAACATTAATTCGAAAATTATTCGTATTTTCAAGTTACTATATTTTTAATATTTGTAAGTATTTGTTCCCACTGGAATAGAATGCTTGTAGCTGTAGGGCAATGTTCAGTTAACATAGTTGTGCCCCTGGAGCTTCCAATCATCCTACTAATAATACTCTGTAGCTTCATAAACTAGAGAGTACTGGAAAGTGTAAAACTGTTGCCGTTTCATGTTGATGAACCAGACCACTTCCTAAACCTTCATCTGTCTTTTTGAGGTAGAGCAAGTGTAAACAATTGCTGAACCTATGGAAAGGGTATGTAGCTTAGTCACTGAGCTTTCGTAATTTAGCCAGCTGCTTGAACTTTACAGTGAATTATCATAAAAATGTATGAATAAGTCCATTTTGGTTTAAAATGACCAAAGTGAATCTGTTCTTAGGATTTTGGTTCACAAAGGAAGGGGATTTTATGGTCTCCTGTACAACATAAGTAAGCTTGTTGGAAAGCATCTGGAATTGCCATACCAAAAAGAGAGAATTAATCTGTACAGTTGGTGATATATTGTCTTTTCCAGAGGCCCCTTAATACATGTCTCCAGTAACTTCACCAGTATCAACTGGAGAACTCTTGAAGGAGACGTATTTATTCAGTGCTGAGACACTATTATAAAGTGGCAGAAGAGTTAAAAGCTGTATAGATCAACCATGTGTAGTCTAAGAGTACGAAGCAAATGTTGGGCAGTGATATTCAGATCTTAAACTAGTGCTTTAGTCTTTCTAAAATGAATATTAAGCAATTGATTTGGATATGTCTAGAGCTTGCCTTCAGAAAGAGAAACAAGACCTTAGGCATTAAGAGGTCATCAAACTGTGTTAATGTTTAACCATGTTTTAAAAATAATGACTGAAAAAAAGTAACTTAAATAACTAGATCAGTTCAAAATAATTTGAAAGTGGGTTTTAGATTATTTTTCATGTAAGTTTCCCCCATCCCCCATCCCAAGGTAACTTACATGGAAATAAAAGAAACCAAAAAAAGAGGACAAAGGAACCTACAGAAGATTTTGAAGTTCAGGAAGCACCTAGGAAAAGACTCAGGATGGATAAACAGAATAATCGGAAGGTAATTATGTTGTTGGTTTGTTTGGGTGGATTTATAGCAGCACCAATCACATTGCTGTAGTTAAGTTTGTCAGCATTTCCATTTTCAGGATTAAAAAAGTAATGTGTGTATATCAAACCAAACTATGGTAAATATTCAGAGAAACATGAGCTTGTTGCCATGGGGTTTCTTCTTTGGTTTTGAGGATGGAGATATAACAAGTTGCTCTTGCTACATAGACTGTGGTGAAAAAGTATGCTGAGAAAGTCTGTTTCCCAAAGGAATGTGCAGAGGCATGACCTTTCAGTATTGTCAGCTTTATAGTTCTTTTTCTTTCCCCGTGAATAAGAGTTCATGAGGGTATACAGGAATGTATACAAGAATCTTTAATATGTTAGTGAATGCTGCTTGTAGACTCTCTTGCAGGGAGAGAGGAAAGCAAGTTTTTTTTTTTTTTTTTTAAAAAATGGAAAACTACTTTTCAGGAACTGGAATGAAGCTTATAGTACATTTTAGTGACATGCTGTCCAACTGCTTAAGTTAACAAACAGCAGTAAATATTACTGTGTCTATCGTGCAAATCACAAGCTTCTTTTCAGTATAGCTTGCTTGTGACAATGAGAGTTTTCCTTACGTAGGTCACTAAAACTAGGTATACGGATGTCAGCCCAAATCTTTGAGATGCTCAAGCATAGGTGCATTTCGACCAGTGAACTTCATTGGTTTCACATTTGTGGAGAGTTTAACTCATGGGTGTTTTCAGATGTGTTACAAGAGCACCATACTGTAGTGTGAGTATTGCAAACCTTGCCTCAGGACTCAGTGGCATGTTGGTTAAATAAAGCAAGCTAGTATAAGGAAGGTGGTAGATTTTTTTTAAATCAATTCTGGAGGTCATGTTTATATATGTCAGTTTGTTTGATAGGCTGTTCTTTTAGTTGCTTCTATTGATATGGTGGATATCCAGACAATTTCTTTGGTGTTCAATATAAAAAAATATTTAGAATTTCAGATAGCCAGGCTTATTTAGCTTATTAGTAAGGAATAAGGATAATTCTTAGAAAAGTTTTATTACCTTTGCAGAGAGAAGAGCCAATAATGTTTTTTTTGTATTTTTTGCTCTAAAAGGTCAGTCATCAACTATCCATTTTATATTCTAGGATAAATTTTTGTACCCCTTTTAAACTTGTCTAATTGATTTGAATTGACTATAATGCACTAGATACAGGGAAATATGTAAGTTTATTTATTGCAGTTAATTCCTTCTATGAAGTCCCTGTTTTGACTGTTACCAAAGTTCCTTCTTTACTGTCTGACCTGAATTTGTTTGCAACAATTGGCAGAGATTAATCAGAAGTAGAAAGAAAGGTGGTTGCAGTATAGTTCATGAAGGGGAGCTTTGGGTATCTTTTGATACCATGATGCAGGTGTGACAATTAACACAAAAAAAATAGATTATTGAGATAAGTGATTCTCATAAGATACATGCAACCAATCAAGCTGACTTAGTAATTTGCTATGTACGTTTAAAAAGTGATGTCCTTTGTCTGATCAGCTTATCAGAATTAGTTACAAGGCGTCTGGTATGTATAAAAACTATGCAATTTGGAAACTAAATGCATACGGCAGTGGTTTTTGTGCTTCTGTCCACAAATGGGTCAGTTATCATAGAATTGCTGCCTTTCCAGTTTTTAATGGTTAACCTCTTAGTCTTTTTCCTGCCCCCACCAGCTGTGGGTACTTCTAGCCATATATGCTGCTAGTAAAAATGTAGTGAACAACGGCAAAAATGTCTACACAGTAATTCAAAAAAGCAGACCCTAACTACACACCTTCCTTCCTCTAGTCCCAGTTTGCTTGAAGGCTTATGTTAGAATTGCTTTGGATAGGTGAAACTTTAGTGAATTTTCATGACCACTTCTTGCATGAGAGTTGTGTGTTATCCTATCCTTTTTGCCCTCAGCTCTTATGTATGAAATCTGAATGTTGTTGCACAAAGTCATAATAGGTATATGAAAATTCTGAAAAAAATCTTTAGTTCGTTGGTGCTTTCATGACGTACGTAAAATGCCCGTTAACACAATGGGAGTTCTGTAAAGCCTGCTTTAAATTGAGTGAACTGTACTGTACATTTTCATTCATTTTACACAGCAGCATCAGTGGTAGGGTGGCTTAGACATCAATAGAAGTGCATTGTAGCACATCTGTGGTACGGTATCCATTCATATTTGTTTTTACAAGGGAAACCAATCGATGGCTTTCAAGGTGTTCACCTGGACATCTTTTATAAAATTGTCAGACACAGAATATGAAAAAGTATCTAATTCTTTAGAATTTTCTTATTGATTATCTGAGCATTTGGCAGGGTTAAACACTTGGCTACAGTTTTAGGGATGTACTATTTGAATGAATTTGTAATATACAAAGAAAAAACAGTGGCATCATGTGTAAGGAATAGTGTCTAATTTTGACACAGTGTTGACAAAATTTCCCTAGTTTCTGGCCTAAACATTTCATGATAAATTCTCAGTCTGGAGCAACTTTATGCACTCTGTATGCTCCCTTGAAAATAGTGTTTATATTTTGGAAATGCTGGAACAATCTTAACCATAGTAATTTTAAAAATGGCACTGCTATAAGTTGTGGAGTTGAAAGCAAGCCTCTGAGACTTAAAATTCTGCATTTATTCTCAAATTTATATACTATTTCTGCAGTTTACCTTTAATAATTAAAGGTTTTAATTTGACCAGTATAGACAAAGAATAGTAAGGGTAATTTACATGTTTTATTTTCATATAGAGCTCCCCTTTTTGATATGCTGAGTTTGGGATGGATAAGTGGGATGCTGGAATACCTTGTTCTTTAATTTTTCTCATTTGTTTATGGGTTTGTACCCTGTGCTGTAGATGAGCTTTAAAAAAATCAGTTAAATGGGGCTAGCTTAACTACATTACCATTCAGATATTTGTAAAGACACTTTCTTTTTAATAACATAAATCCAGAAGTAATTGCCAGTTTTGTCCAACCACTCATAAATTAGGAGTTTTTTTATTTTTTCATATTTTTTTTTGTGACAGAGGGAGACAAGCAATGACAAAACAGCAAAAACAAACTCTACTAAGGTCACAGAAACCTCCTCTTCACAAAAGAACCAGTCAGGTAATGTGGTCAGAATAAGTTTTAATGTAACTTTTTCAATTAAATAATTTTAAACTAAACAGGTTGTCTGAGGCAGCCGCCTAAATTTGCTGACGCAGTAACAAGTTACAGCCACTATGCCACAGTTGGGGGGGGGAAATGTGCCCTCTTCCTTCACTACCACCATTTTGCAGCATTGTACTTGATTGAAATTGTGTATTGCTGATTTAGAGCAGCAGTTCACAAGTTCACCGTTTGATGGCACCAAATTAAAGCTATTGCCCTGTGATCTTGGAAAGCATTGATACAAATCCTACTGCTCCAATTTGTCATTCTTCATCTGCCCAACAAAACAAGTGCAGTGACCATCAATGTAATCAGTTACTATGTGGTTTTAGACCTTGTAAATGATGCTTGATGGGAGGCAGTGTGGCGCATGAGAGGGAATTCTAAATTACCTTGGACCAAAATCCAAAAGTCAGACTTATTAATGATGTTCAAGTTTAAGATAACTGCTGTAAGAGCATGTCTCTAGGTATTTTAATGAAATGCCAAAGATGAGTAAGCTTCAGAAAGTTCTGAGCAATGTAGAAGCAGTGACATGCCATAGATAATGTCTGGTACCTGGTCCCTGTATGTAACCTTTCTCTTGGCAAAGTATTAGTGATACTCATTGAGATGAGATCACGTAGGCCTTCTAGAGTCTATCTGAGGATGTAACTGTTACCTCTGCTTTAAAGAGGTGATAAGTCACAAGTTGTTTTGATTTTAATAGAAATTTGTAAAATAACTTGGGGAAAACATTTGTAGTACATATTTGCTTAATAGAAACCTTCATTTTTAAAGTCAAGACAAAACATGTGGTTTCAGAAACTTCTTGTTCTCTCAGCCTTATGTAGGTTCCCAGAAGACCTACCTAAATCATTCCTTCCTTTACATGAAGGAATATTTTAAATGGCTTCAGGGAGATAACGTTTTAAAGTTCCAAACTTCACTTTGTAAACCAAAATTATTTTACAGCAACGAAAAATCTGTCTGATGCATGTAAACCTCTGAAGAAGCGAAATCGGGCTTCAGCAGCAGAATCTTCAACTCTTGCTTTTAGCAAGAGTTCATCTCCTTCAGCTTCCTTAACTGAGAATGAGGTAAAAAAAAAGTGGTGTTTGCACACAGCCATTTAATTACAGAAATTTTCAGGTGTGAATCTTTTTGTTTAAAAACAAAAAACAAAGGCGAATTCTCTAACGTTGGTGCTCTAGACAAGTTACAGTTCTGGCCTCTGTGAAACCTGTTAATGTGTGCATTGCAAATTCATTTATTGTAACAAGAACGTCTGATTTGGGGACGTCGAGATATTATTGTGGTTTTTAATGTATTTACCAACAAAGTTTTAGAATTGTAACCTTCTATTAGAGGCAAAGTAAAATGCCAGTGTGTTCTGTATTTTCTTCTACAGACTTTATGTAAGTGTACTACATTAGTTACATTATGTAACTCAATATTGTCATGTTGCCATAGCTTTTATATTGAAGCAAGTTTCCTAATCCTCTGTTTGATCTAGAACTGGACAGTTTTCTGAGCAGAGCCTCTTTAAGCTCAAATTAGTTTTCAGGCTGTTTAAGTGCTATTTCTCTGTGATGCAAATAGCTTCATCGCCAGTAGAGTTAAGCAGGCAGTGAAGGATGTATCTTTTTGATACTTACTAATCATAGTCTTAGCTCTGCATATTTGGAACTGTAATTCTTTTCAACTGACATACAATAAATGAAATGTATGTACCAGAAGTGTATTCATACAATCCATTAAAACCGTTCCCCAAGTCATCTACACTATTAAAACAAATCAGCCAAAGAATGGCAGCATGAGGGTGAAGTATGCATGCTGTTTTGCAGGTGGGTTCAGAAATGTAGTTGGTAGAATTTAGTAAAATATCCATGGACAAACAGCTTCAAGCAGTTTGTATTACAGAAGTTGTAGAGAAAATACTTGCCTGCTAATGAGGGAGTAGGGCTTCCAGCTATCGTAGAGACTCTTTCATCTTCCCTAACAAAAGCATGAGGCGCTTAGACGCTATAATGAATGCAGTTAAAATATCTAGACTATGTTCAGTAAATGGTTTACCTTTGGGGTGGGGGAAGATTGCATGTTAATGGCTGTATATCTTACTGTAACTTGAAAAATTCTATCCAAAAAAAAAAAAAATCCCCGCATTCTCTCTCTCCTATACCCTAATAAAACAAACAACAAAAGTCCCACAGGGAAAAATGTCCAGGGCAGCAGTCAAGTAAAGTAATACTTGTTCTCATTTTGTTCTCTCAACCGAGAGACTCCTGAACTGGCTTACCAGTTTCTGCCACTTTGATTTTTGTACCAGCACTTGCTGTCTAAGCTGTTTGTGTTTGGGACCATCTATTCAAGCCAGACCCACTTAAAAGGAAAATGCAATCTTTTTGATTCTAAATATGCATCTCTAAATACTGTAATCTCAGGAGAAAGATTCTCCTATTTCTAGATACTGTGTTATAAAAACATGAAGTCTCCAGAATTTTTTCCCTATAAAAGGTTAATTTTTGTAGGATTTTGGGTTGTATTTTAACAGTTCACATGTAAAAATGGATATGGTTGTATAGGCTAATATGATTCTATGATTCTATGAAAGTCTTAGAATTTAGCTCTTAATTTACTTAGCTACTGCTAAACAGCAAAAGATGTGAGAGAAATTAACATCTTACACTGCTTGTAAGACACAGATATACAAATCAGAAAGGGAATTAATTGTTCTCAAAGGTTTAAAATGTTTCAAAACAATCACAGTCAACATAACAGAAATGTACCCTGTCAAACAGTAGAGATTTGGGGGGTGGAAGGGAGGGGAACTGGGTAGGATGGGGAGTAGATAACAGTGGGTTGGATCCTTAGATGGTTTAAAGCTACACTGACCTGAACTTGTACCAGCTAAGGATTGGACCCAGTTTCTTTCCTATGATATTAGGTATATTTTGCCTTTAAATAAAACAGAAATAACAGGCATGTGTTTCTGAAGTTACTGTTGATCTGTTCTACTGAACAAGGAAAGCTCTAAACCTTGAATTTTGTGGGTGGCTTTAAAAACCTTTTTCCCTTTTGTATTGTTATTTAGCACTTTTCTAAATGGCTTAATTTGTGCGTGCCCTGAGAGTATTCATCCAGAGAGAAACCTTCTCCAGAGTGATAAGGGAAAGAGTTTAAAACATAAACACAATCATGCAATGCTGAAAGCCTTGCTCAGCTAATTGAATAGGATGTAATTCTTCTCAACATTAAATACATTTGCTGACTAACTTTTATATTTGTGTTCACTATTATACTATAAATGTTGACTTAAATGATCTTCTAACAAAGGTGAAAAAAAATACTGCATATTCCACAAGCACATACACCTTCACAAGCAATATTAAGTGGATCCTGGCTGTTTTTTCTCTTTATTTCATTCATTATTTTTTTTTTTTTCTTTTTTTCTCTTTTTTCCCCCACACTACTTGTGGACAGCTGGTTCCAGAAGGGAACCTGTATATGACTGTTATTTGTCAAGGACTGTTGCTAGTTGCACACCTCTTAAATGTCACTCCATTGCAACTGAAGTCTAGGAAAGGTATGTTTAGTAAGAAAGAGGGTGCTCAGTTTTTTCTTGTTTGGAAGATCATCTTATGTGACATGTTTTTTAAATATTTTGGATGGTTTTTGTTGTTATTGGAGGTATTTTTTTAATGGTGTTTACTTGAAATGTTACAAAATGAATATGAATAGAGGCCAGATCTGCAATCAACGAGTTGCTTTGGGTGTCTAAAAGGGAAAGAGAAGGAGGGGGTGGACTTCTGCCTTAGGAACAGACGAACGTTTATAGACCTGACATATCAAAAAGTAAAAGGTAGACATTCGCTCCTTTCAGAAAATTGGGTTTTTAATTGTATTAAGATGGATGGAGAAGAATCAGTAGAGTTTTTTGGTATGTCACTGGGCAAAAGTTAGCAATACCTTATTTTTTATTTGGTATGTATACAAAATGAATAAATTTCATACCTGCATACCTTGAAACAAAATACTTAATTTTACTTCTAGGCACTTTGCATCAATAGTGATTTCCTCCAGTATCTTATGTGAAATATAATTTTGCTTAAAATCCAGTTCTTAATAAGCAACTGGTGGGGCCTGGTGTAAGGCAGATACTCAACACTTCCAAGTCTGCAAAAGTTCAGAGTAGTTCTGTACTGCTGATATATGACTTGGTGTAACCATCCAAAACACAATACTTGTGAGAAGAGATGCAGGTGGTGTATTCTTGTTTCACTTTTACTTTCTCCTTCCCCTCTCCAGTAATGTGTTAGGTGCTAGTAGAGTGTAACCAGTATTTTTTAATAAATAAAAAAGGCTTTGCATTACCATTGTGGCTGGATTATTAGCACACTTTGTGTGTTTGCATAAGACATATCTGCTTTAGCTTTTCAATCAATTTTTGTGGTTATTGGCTAGCTTCATTAAATTGGATGGATTTGTTGACAGCAGATAAGTGTCATAGCATCCTGCAGGGCCTAGATACTACTTCTGAACTTTGTCAAAGAATTGTAATATTTTTACGAGAGGATAAAATAAAGAACATGTAATACTCTAAATTCTTAGCTAGTCTGTCATTCATCATACCCTCATGAAGTATGAGCTGACCAGCAGATGGCAGTTTAAAGAAGCCCATGAAAGATTTTGAAGGTGTTGTTTTTAATGTAAGTTCCTTATATTCCCTAGAGGGAATTCCTTCCACTTTCCTTAATATCCAGTGTCAAAGCAAGCTCAATTGCTGGTTATAGCTACAACTTCTTACATTTCCAGCACCTAATAATGCAAGACAGTATCCTTAAGTTGTGCTATTTTTGTGCATATTAAATGATATATTTTTTTATTATCAATTTGAGGCAGATTTTTCTTTTTTTTTTTTTTTTATGGGTATTAGTATGTATGCACAATGGAGAGAACACATACAAATCTTAAAAGGTAAGCTATTTGATGAAGAAGGCAGTCATGAGACGTGTACAACTTGCAAACAAAACAGTATTGTCAGCTCCATTTTTCAACCCTGGAGACTAGTTGTCCTACACTATACAACTGAAATATTCTAGGCTTGCTTACTAAAGGTAAAAATAACCACCTTTGAGTTTCTAAGAACAGGAAGGAAGAAAGGAATTCACATTATTTTAAAGAAACTACTGCCCTAAAGAAAAAAAGTAGTTGAAGATAACCTCACAGGTTGTTAAACAAACAAACAAACAAAAAATCAGTGTGCTTCTGGCATTTTATTTTAGCTTCCTTTGAAGATAATTTTCTCTTCAAAACAAGATTTAAGAATAATTTAATATTTAGTGTCACTTTGAATCCTCTGTGACTTAGCAGACAGTTGTTTTCTGTTTGTTTCTGTATGCCTATAGTTTTTCTTTTTCCTGTTTCAAAGCACCAGTAAGCTGTCAGGGGTTCATTTTTGTGGAATGCTGCAAGTATTTGGACTTCTTTCATGCTAAAGCCTCTAACAGTTGAAATGACTTGCATTGCCCACCAGGTCATACAGTTTTGTTACGATGCTTCCACTTTCACATGGAAAAAAAAGTTCTAGGTTTGAATCTTGTTCTTTGGCAGCACATTTTGTGTAGAAAATTAAGTTTCTTATGTAATTATTCTCATCTTGTGTATTACCTAGGCTTCAGAGTGCAGAGAATCTGTTTACTGAATGTTTATCTAATGTAGGTTTTTATTCCACGTCCCATACCAAAGTATCATGAGTATCTGTAGGCAATTTTATAATGTTTTCAAATGTTCTCAGAGTTTTAATTAACTTTCCAGGCAAATTCAGAAATGCATAATATCCTTATCTGAAACGTCTAACTACTGCTAATAATAAAAATGAACCTTGTCCCAGGCCGTCTTTTTGCTCTTATAGTACTGTGTACACTTGTGGCACCGCATACTTAAAGAATTTATCTAGTCTAGCAGTATGGGCCAAAATACCATTCTTCAGTTCAGGAATTCTTATACTGAAATAAAGGAAATGTTAACTGTAACTCAATTGGCTCTGTCAGTTTTTCTGTCTCCGTGTGGGTGCACGATAGATTGTCTTTTGAATACAGTCTGATCTACCTGTATGTTGCTTATTGACTTATTTTTATAGAAGTTGTGCGTAGATTAAACAAACAACAAAAATCCCAGTCATTAAGCCTTTGTTAAGAAGAAGAAAATGCAGTTGGTGTTTCCCTGTGGGAAGACTAAAGAGTTTGCTTATCAGAACATTCCTACTCCAATCTTTCTATAGGAAGCTCTTAGCCAGACCAGACCACTTCCTCCTGGATGTCTGTGGTGTGGAAATTACTGACCCTGAAGTCACTTCAGGAAGTCTGAGCTTGTAGCAGTGTCCTTAGATTCAAGCGTAGTGGAACTTACTAGCCAACAGCATTCAGAAGTCATGGAAACATGCTTCTAAAATGCTTATAATAAAATGAAATATCTTTTTAAATAAAAATGTCTGCTAAAGATAGTGGATGACCTGAGAGAGGATGCCACTTAAGCCAGCTGAGTACCTTAAGACAACTCTGAAGGAGTGGTAGGTGATTTTTTGTTTGGGGGCCTTTCTCTTATGGATCCTGCTGATCCTGCTGCAAGGGTGACTTGCTTACCAAACAAGAAAGCAGAATTTTTTACATGCTGTAGTTTCATTTTATATACCCCTAGCTTTAAAATAAGTACACATTGTGGATTTTGTTTCCATTTTATGTTCTACAGACTTATTAAACGAGAGATGCTTGAGTAAAACAAGGGAAGCGGGAGGGTTAACTTTTCTGGCTCTGGAAAAATTTGCCCTTTACTTGATTTTCTGACTGTTTAAGCACATGACAGAAGAGCAACATTGTCTTGAGTATGACTAAAACCCTAAGACCACAATTTGTATTCTTAATGCTCACATGCTGTTAAACAAGCACACGTGAGTAATATAAGTGTTTTTGTAAGACTGAATGAGTTGATAAAGTAAGTGTTCTGAGGAAGAATATGTACATTTTAATGAAATTGCAGTTTGGTAGGTAGAAAAATCTGAAAGGGTTTGCAGCTGGTAGAGTGGTGACTATTGGAGCCCATTCCTGTTTGTGATTCATGGATACATAAATGCTAGCAACTTTCTCACATTAAATTTTCAAATTCATTTTGAACCTTCATACACTGGGCAGGGAAAGCTCATCTGAATTGGCTCTAGAAGAGGAGAATTCATAGTGAAGCCCATAAGCACTGAAGAGTACTTGAACCTTTTTTCATTTTGCAATTGCTAACACACAGTGAATAGTATTTGAAACTCTTCTGCTTTGTGGGGTATATGTTTTGGCCTCAACAAATATTGATGTTCTAGTCCTTTAGGGCAGGAGGTACTTACAGGGAAGAAAAAAAGTCACCACCTACACCCCCTTCCCGCCGCCAGGATAACATGAACCAGCAAAGACAGTTTTGCATATCAGCTTTTAAAAATGAAGACTTAATCCAAAACTAAGAAAAAAAAAAAAAAAAAAAAAAAAAAAAAAAAAAAACACATTTAATGGGCAAGTCAACAGCTGATTGAGGGATTGAGGATCAGGCTTGAAAAGCAGAACAGTTGTATTTTGTGTTCTTACTCTGGCAAATATTTTTTTTATTATTATTATTTTTATTTTTTTTATTCTTGGGCTGCAGATTGGATGAATACAGCCATTTATTTTCAAATCTAGAATTTCTGAACATCTTTTTCCTTGAAATTGCAATGTAATGGTTTTGCTGGCACTGGTATCTGCTACATGTATTTGGAGCTGTCTGAAACGAAGTGGAAAATTGTGAATGAAGTAGAAAATTTTAAATAGAAAAAAAAAAACGAGTGGACGAAGAAAACGTCCACATAAATATTTCACTTCATCCTCACCCACTTCTTTGAAACACAGAGTCTTTTGACTCCTTAAATTACAGACTATCCTTTCTTGTATCACATTCTCAGCTGGTAGCCAGTCATACTGATATATGTCGGTACCAATTTTGATTTTCTTTAAATTACATGAAATTTCAACTATCCAGGTGTGGAACTAATGATGCCACTTGCAGAGTTCATCCCCATGATCCTAGAAATATGCAAGCTGAGTACACATACCAACTTGCATTTAATAAAAAAAAAAAAAAATAGAAATGCCAGAAGGATGAGGAATTGGCTCACATCTCTGCTGTAGTGCGTGGCTGAAACTGGAATCAGGTACCTGGTTGCAAACATATTTAAAAATTGTTGTAGGATTGAACTCAACATTTAGATGTACTGAATGATGTGAGAGTGAGAGATGTTTTCGTACATTAATGTTTGTTCCTTCACCTTTGAGCGATTTAATTGATGGAGCAGTGAGCCATGCACTTAACTGAAACTCTCAGTCTTGCAGCAGAGGAAAGTCTCATAGTAGGAAAAACATTTGAAAAGTGATTTTTCCATGATGGTTCTGTCAAATCCTCTTCCTTTCCCTACCCCACAAATCTTTTTAGACAGATTAAATGAAAACAAAATTAAGAATATAAACATAAAATCACAAAATGCACATAGCTGACTCAATTTATTTCCATTTTTTTTCCTTTAGTGTCTTATTTTAAATGTGAATCTGCACACATTTATTCTTTCTTTCTTGGCCTGCCCACCAGCCTCTACCAAATCCAAATTCTTTATTAACGTAATCTTGAGAAGGAAATGACATTATTCCATAGGCTGTCCTTGCATCTCTGTGCACATTGAATATCCGTTTTGCACAAACGTTGGGGCAGAGTAGCTCAGGAAGTGATAGAAAATCTCGTCCTGCTGTTTAGCAGTTAAACAATTGCCCGTTACGTAATGACCGTTATGCAAAAATACAATACGAAACCAAAAGAATTTACAGAGATGCCAAAAATTCTTTCCCATCTACTCAGTAACGTTTTTTTTTTTTCCAAGAACAAAGCTATAGAAGACTTGTGTTAAAAAAAGGGGGAAAAAATAAGAATAGTCACGTGTCCTTACGTGTTCTCTTTGAGCCTTACACGTGTGAGCAGTGAATAACAACTGATGTACACGGGAGAGGAGAGAGAGCCTTGAGAATCCGACGGTGAAAGGAAGCAGGGCTCCTCGTGCTTTCGGTCAGACCAGGTTTTCAGGCCAGTTTTATCCTTATCCTCTCCCCTGTGCTCACAGATGCACCATTTCCAGTAGAAAGACGTGGATTTGAGTTCTGAAATGCCAGCCGGTTGCTCCGTGTTCAGCCAGTGAAAGCCTCTTACGGGAGCTTCTCTAAAAATAATTGAGAGATTTAATAATTGAAGGCGATGGTAAGGGGAGCCTGTGTGATGTGTAAGGTTCGCCAGAGCTTGTGGCGATACTAACTGCAGCAGAAGGACGGTGTCTTCCGTGTTGCAACATCTTTAATTGCTAATGAAAAATGCAAGTGATTATAGAGTTTGGGTGTGATTTCATTGCCGAAACTTGTCAGTCGCTATACAGCTTAAGTGAAAAACTCTTTTTTTCCTCTAAATTTGCTCTTTCTTACAAGTTGTACTTTGCCTTTGTGACAAATAAGAAATTCCTCAAAATGTAAAAGACCAAAATAGCAAACAAGCAATGACTATAAATTACTAATTAACAGCTTTTGCCATTAATCGAAGTGTTGGTTCCTTTGAACCTTGGCCTAAATATCAGAAGAGGTAATTACATGCAATTTGCTTTGCTGAGGAGATAGTGTTACAAAAATAAGAACAAGACAAGCTCTGGCATGATCACAAGGAAGATTGAAGTTTGCAAAGTAACAATTTTTGAAAAAAAAAAAAAAAAAAGACCCCAAAAGCTGTTCCGGTTGTTGCAGAACAATGCTATGACTTGGACACTTGCATACGACCTGTCAGACCCTTCGTCGTGCTAGCCGTGCTACCAAACCACAGGAGCGTTAATGTTTAATTTGAGAGGTGGCTCTGTTTTACTTTAGGCACTGATTCGCGCCAGTTGTCTTGTAAATCACCTTTCCTTGGTGTTTGTAACCTGCAGGTATTTGTGTTGTGAGACCCGGCTGCTCCGGGGGTGGGTCGGAGGCCTGGCCCTGCCGCCGCGGCTTGCGGAGGGCAGGCGTGGCCTTCCCAGGCCTCCCGTGCCCTACGTGCCACCGGGCCGTAAGTCCTCTCCGAGAAACATTTTCGGCCAAGATTGCCTCAACCCCTTCCACGCGAGCAGGCGTTTCACTTCACTGCTGTCTCCCTCCGCTTTTCCTGAGGGAGCTGAGCTGTTGAATTCTGGCTCTTGCCACAGAGGGAGCTGACCCAAAAGAGGGCCGCGTAGAATGGGGGTTATTTACACAGGGAGGTGGCCGGTAGAAAGTGTTTGTCCTGTGAGATGAAGCGCATGAGACTAGGTTCAAACTCTGAATTATCCTCTAGAATCTCTTACAATTGTATGGGGGAGTCTGCTAGTTCCCACCCCCTTCGTTAGCTCCCTGAAATGAGCTGGTATAAACCCTCAGCTGGTGATGATGGTAGCTTTGCATGAGTTACGTGCAACGTGACTGTTGGATACGATAAACCTTCGGTAGCGGCGGCAGCCAGGCAGCGATTTGCTCTGTAGCAGCAGCCTGCACAAGGCAATTAAAGTCTGGTGCTGAGCTTCTGCATGTATTGATTCTTAGGCACTGCAGCAGCCCACGAGCAGGTATCCCTGCTTAGAGCAGGGCTGGCGCTTGGTAGAGCATCTCGTTTGTAACAGGGGGGGCTCCAGGCAGTCACAAAGGGCAGATCACACTCGTCTCACAAGACCCTCAGCCTGGTTGCGTTATAGCTCTATGACTAAAGGTATTTGGTTCATGCTAGGCATGTCGGTATTCAGGCTTGAAATCCGGCATTAATCTATAGGCTGCTGTAAACTGCCAAGTTTGTCTTAAACAGGCTGCTAGAAATTGGGTTTTGTGGCTATGTTTGGGATGTAGTGTTTAATTCTTGCCAGTGCTGCTTTGGCTCAGGAGCTGTTTAATGTAAATGAAGGGCTATTGCATTAACTCTGAGGAAGGCAGTAACATTTCAGGTTTACAGGAAAACGGTTTTCAACTTAAGATTTGTACGTTTGTGATTTTGTGCCCCATATCGGAGGGGTTTCTGAAAGGCTGTCATCTGTCAACAGGATTACCTTTCCTTATAGTTACAGCAGTGCACGGCTTATACTAATTAGCGTTTCTAGGGCAATAGTTTAAACAGAAATAAGCGTGTTGTGTAACTTCACTGAAACCCTAAGGGAAAACATTTTTTTTTTTTTGCTTAACTGCAGTACTACCTTTCTTAATCTGCCGCTTCCCAGCAAAAACTGGCTGCTCAGGGTACAGCTGCATTCACAGTTTGCTATTTCCACTCTCCTTCCCAAGGACAGAGATTTCCCCGTATCTGAACAGAGCAATGATTTTACATGCAATTTCTTTTAACTCCCTGAAGGATACCACTTCTAAAACCCTCTGGCAGAATCTCAAGATCAATCCAGTTGTAGAAATATTCATAGGTAAAGTGTAGGCAGGAGTCACTTCAACAGCATGCATTTGCACAGAGAAAATGCATTTAAATCATTGCAAATAATCTGAAAAAAAAAAGTCAATATGATCCAATTTATGAAATATTCTTATACAGAGTCAAAGAGAGCAAATGTTAAATTGAGGAATGCAAGTTAGCTGGAAGCAATGGTGAGAAATAATTGCTCAAAGCCTGCATTTCTAAAGGGATTTTATGAAGACTTATGTTAGGCCTGATACATCTTTATATTTTTATCTCTGATTTCAAAGTAAATCACTTCTAATAAATTGTCACACGATGTGGGGATTGGTCTCATAGGGAGGTTGCATGTAGCTGTCTCTATTACTTGGTGAGCACGACAGGTTTTAATCAAATATGCTTTATAAATATAAGATCGTAAGTCTGAAAGCAGAAAGCAAATTCTTCATATAAAGTTTGTCTGTGTCCTGACAAACAGCTATTGGCAAAATGATCTCTTGAGCACTCTGGCAGTTTACAGTGAGTTTCCGTGCTGTGTTGAGAAGGCTCGGGGAGAGCCTTAGCCAGGAGGAACAGAAGTAGTGAAGAGCAGGATGTTGATTTGCTTTGAATATAGTACTTGGGAGGCTTGTGGTGTTCTCATGCCTAATTTTTCAATAGCCTTTGTAAAGTACAGATAAGGTTTAGAGAACCCCACTACAATCCTCTTGAAGCTGGAAAAATTTCTGTAAGTGAGAAATTTAGACCTCCTTCTGGCTAAATGTGGTCTTCAATCCAAATAGGATTGAAACGGGCTTAATTGCAGCTTGCTTCCACAGGAGGAAAAAGTCTGGTTCCAAAGGACGTTTAATGTAGGTGAAACACCTTGAGAAAGCATCATCAGCTGTGATTTGCAGTTAGACAACTCAAAAGGGGCATGAGGCAGTATTTTTGATGGTATGTGTGAATAGCCATTAGAATAAGCTTCAAGAGAGGTGGCAGGTTTGTTTTGCAATGCAAATTAGGATGCTCTCTTAGAGAATGTACTTAGCCAAACAGTTCTTTGAGTTCAGTCTGGGGGCAGCAATTTGAAATTCTGCATTTTTTGCTGTAACAACAGATAAGACAAATGACTCATTTGTGCATTCCAGCCCTAAATTCTATTGAACTGAAGAATGCCCTATATTTTCTCCTAAGTATTACTTTCTTTTCCTTAAAGTAAATTACGGATATTAAATTAATCCTCTAACACATCTAGATTTGTTATATAAGATTTATCCATAACAGAGTCATCTTTTGTAGTATTTTTTATTCATTTTTAGTTACAACATTCTACAAACATATTTTTTTTCTTCTTCACCATATTGTTCCCACTTTCTAGAAGAATATTTGGGTAGGAGACCTTCATATGCAGCTTAAAGTTTTGCCAGGTTTCTGAAATGAACTATTAGTGTCTCTTAAAGCATATATTCAAACTTTAATCCAGGGATCTGAGAATGTCCCCGTGTTACTGGCTGGGTACAGAGCTGAGTATAAATAAAATGCCATATTACAAAGTCTTGGTGTTTTGCTTTAGCAGCTGTTGAATTTGTGAAAATGGTTGTTATCACAGAGACTTGCACAAATACATACTCTGGTTTTAATCAAACATTTTCTTTAAAGGTGGGAAAATAAGCCCAAAAGAATGTGCCTCAGTCTGTTAGCCTGAATTGCCGTCTGCTACTTCCTTCAGTTGATATGCTGAACAAACTGCACCATACGTGACTGCTTTCTCTAACACGTATGTTTAATCTTCAGATCTCCGATGGCCAAGGAGATGAGCGCTCAGAGTCTCCCTATGAAAGTGCTGATGAAACTCAGACTGAAGTGTCTATATCATCCAAAAAATCTGAGCGAGGAGCGGGAACAAAAAAAGAATATGTGTGTCAGGTGAGAGATGTTAGCTGGGGCAGGGTTTCTGAGGTTTCCTAGAAAAGGTCTTTTTAAAGATGTAAATGACAACATTAGGCCAGAAACAGGTTTATTGTGCATGTCTCACAGAGGAGATGTTAGTGATCAGGTCCCCACATCAGTAAATGGAATTCTTCATTCCTAATTTCTTTCTCCTTGATCTCAAATAAGTGACTTAGCCTTTCTGTTTTAGTTTCCAGGTCTGTAAAATAAGCATAATTTGTACCTCAGAGTAAGTGCATGAATGTTGTTGGGTAGCTAGTTAAATGAGTGAGAAGAGCTGCTTGCTTACCTGTTCATAAAGTGAAGGAAATATAACACAGTTGCTTTTGCACTTCTGAGTGAGCACTGCATGAGGAGCAATGCCTGTATATTGAAAGCAGAACCCTTCCAGAAACTATTCTAACACTGTTCTTAGATTACGAAAGGATAACACAATACCTCTGGGCAGATTATATTTGGTTCCAGGAGACTGGACAAGCAGTTACATTTCTATTTCTTCTTGGACATAGTGATGATGAGGTTATATCTGTCTTTAATTGTTGGCTAATTGCTTAAATTCTGCCAGCATTATGGTCGAGTTCATTTTTAGTTATGCATGTGCCATTGCTAACAGCCTGGGCATAGAAGTATCATTGTGCCTCCTAGATTAATTTCTTGTTGCCAAAGAAAAGGAAAATAAGTGATGCTTTTTAACACTACTCAGATGTATCAGTGTGCACAGGGAAAAATTTCTTAGAGCTTTCTTCTTTTCCTTTTTTTCTGTCAAATTGTATTTACCTATGAACCATATTTCTATGAGTGGTGTTTCTAGCAGTTTAATGACAATTGTTTCAACTGGAAGCGAGGGCATGTGATGATGCTTGTAGAACTGTCTTTCGCTTGTTAAATTTGATTTCAAACATGGGAACAGGGATTTTTGAGGAGCAATATGTGAAAAGGAATAAAGAAATCAGTTTTTTCCACATATGAACTTTTCTTTAACATTCAATGCCTTTGTGTTGTAAAAGCTGTGTGAAAAAACAGGTGATCTCCTACTGTGTGAAGGACTTTGCTATCGAGCCTTTCATGTAAGCTGCCTTGGGCTCTCTGGAAGACCTGCAGGAAAATTCATTTGTAGTGAATGTACATCAGGCAAGTTTGTCCCTTTCTTTTAATAAAAGAAAAAAAAAGTTGTAGTTTTCTCATACGTTGTTACAGGAAATCATCCTGGACGGAGTATGTATCTGTGAAGAAACTATACTTATCCTTTGGTGCCTGACAGGGTGGGAATTCATTAGTATTGTTGTAACTTTGCCATGTTTTAGGAAGCTCACTCTGTTTCAGTAAGAGCTCTCTTGCAACTTGGCTGATGTGCTCTGAATTCCACTGCCTTCATAATTGCAGATTCTTTGCTGAGTACAATTACAGATTAGATTTAAAGGTCACAAAGACCTAAGAAATACTAGAAAAAAAGCAGCAAGTGAAACATTTTAAGTCCTTTTTCAGTTCTTTGTTTGTCTATATCAATCTCTTGCTTTTCCTATTAAAAGACTACCTTATTGCTATTGATTTCCTTTGCTTTTAATCCTATAATAACTGATTGGAAGTTTTTAATCAAAGATAATACATAAAACATTTGTGTTCTTCCTCATAAGCTCAGTTCAGAACATGCGGTGAGCCTTGCTGGAAAAAGACTGCTTCAAAATAAGGTTGATCCAAGCAATCCAGAGAGAAGACTGACAGATACTTGTCCTTGGTTGGTGGACCTGCTTCAAATTTTACAGGATCACAAACAACCAATCATCCAATTTCATTGCTTTAACAAAACATTCAGTTGTCCTGGCATACTGATGCTTATGAATAAGAACATAAAAGCAGATCAGTGAGGCTTTGGGTGTTGTGTACACTTTAACAGCAGTGGGTTTGCATTGTAACTTTATTCTTTTGCTTAGTTTGATTTTATTTTTTCTGTATCTAAATAGATCAGTATTTAACACTGAAGAGTTAAAGAAAATAAATTGCTGTATCCAATAATAGAATTTGCTTTGACTTTAAAAGAAAAAACAACACCTCCCCTACATGTGATTATTTTTTAAAAAAAGCATTTTAAATACACAGGTTTGGATAAAAAATTAGTTACATTACTTTCATTACTTTTGCCACTAGGTGTGCATACCTGTTTTGTGTGTAAAGAGAGAAAGGCAGATCTGAAACGCTGTGTCGTCTCTCACTGTGGAAAATTCTACCACGAAGCCTGTGTGAAAAAATTCCATCTAACTGTGTTTGAGAACAGGGGTTTTCGATGTCCTCTCCACAGCTGCCTAAGTTGTCATGTTAGTAACCCCTCCCATCCACGAATTTCAAAAGGTAGTTTCATTTTTACATTTTAATGCCTGATAAATTAAGTCTGTTTATGGTCTGTTAAGGTAAGGAATTTGTTCACGTAGTAGCTCCAAGCTGCAATTTCAGGCATACGTGTACCATTGATTGATTCAGATTTTTTAAAAAATAATAATAATAATAGCATAATTGTTGTCAACGTTAGTATTTACCTTGTTAATGTTCATTTTAAACTAGATTTAGATTAGCTATGGCTAGGCATGTTTTCTTCTCAAGAGAGAATGAAATGCTTATATGATAGTCAGTGAGAGACAGGGCACGCAGAGCAAGGGCAAGATCGGCAAATGCGTATTGCAGCAAGGCTTGCTGAACGTGAAGATGTGATTCCACGTGTATTTTTAACTTGGGGCAACATTTGTAGACAAAACTCCATGACTGAGGAAATGTTGTCTACTTTGTTGTTCACAGCTAAAACCTTCACGTTTAATTATTGTAGTGCTTTAAACTCAGTATAAAGTTATTTAAAAACGTTTTGTTAAATCAGCATTGTTGCTGAATGTAAATATGCAGATGTTGACAATGTAACTGATATATTTTTTGTGTATATAGGCTACCTCGGGTAATAATACAAGTTTTTTAGATGGGTTTTGTTCAAAAATAATATGGCAGTATTCTGCTTTGCTAGGAAAGATGATGCGTTGTGTTCGCTGTCCTGTTGCATACCATGCTGGAGACGTTTGCATTGCTGCAGGATGTGCAGTCATCGCTTCCAACAGCATTGTTTGTACGAATCATTTCACTGCCATGAAAGGGAAAAGTCATCATGCGCATGTCAATGTGAGCTGGTGCTTTGTGTGTTCAAAAGGTAAACTGATGCAAAGCTCTTACGTATATGTAACAGCAAAATGCTTTATTCTTCAATTTACATTTTATTTTACTAATCTGTCTACACAAAGTTACTAGAAATGTGTTTGACTCCCTTAGATATTGAAATAACTTCAGGTTGGCTTGTGCTGCTTTAAGTTTTTGAGTATCCTTTTTTTTTTGCAGATATAATTTACTAAAGAATGTTTTCACTTGGACTTTGTCCAGCAACCAGAAGCCTAATTTAGTTCTTTGCCAGAGACGCATAATGAGAAGTCCTTCTCTGTTCTTTCCTGTGTGCAACGTACTGAAGCTCTTTTTGTGTTTCTTTATTGCTAATATGTAATATTAAAACATAAATATTTTAAGAGTTGCTTTCAGTTTAATAGCAGACAGCAAATTGAATCCGTAGTAGCTGTTGCCAGGCGGGCCACTAATTAAGGATGTTTTCCTTTATGTTGTATAATAAATTTATTTCATATTGAGAACCACAAAGTGCGTAGTGCTGATTAAACTGTGGCAACGAGAGTTTACCTGATTTGTTAACAAATTAACACGCAGCATAGCAGCTTGCTAAGCAGCAGCTAACTTCCTACTTGTTAATTCACGGAACAAACTAACAATCTTGTTCCCCACCTCTTCTCCCGAGGAAAAAAAACATCAGAGAAATCTGATTAGGCTTAATTTTTGTTGTCCAAATTTTACATACAGTAAATTCTTAATATATATTAAACTATGTTAAATATATTATAATCGTTAAAATAAAGTAATTTTACTTTGTGGTACATTATTCTGGCTTTTTTATAATTAGCTTGCTTGTTAATCTGTATGTATCACTAACCCGAGTCTGCCAGGCATTCAAATGAGTCAGGATCCTTTGGTTTCGGTACACAACTAAATGATATGTTTGTTGCAGACTGGCATGGTTTTAACCATTTTTTTCTGGCTGAACCTACCACATATGTACCGCACTGCTTTGAATCTGGTTGGAATGCGAAACTTTTTTTTTTTTGCCTTGATGTTTTTCAATCTTTTTTTTTTTTTTTTTTTTTTTTTTTTGGGAGGGGGAAAAGTTTTTTGTGCTGCGAGTCATGTCCTGCAGCGTTTCACCCAGACTGTTTAAACATTGAAATGCCAGATGGGAGCTGGTACTGCAACGACTGCAGGGCAGGGAAGAAACTCCATTTCCAGGATATTATTTGGGTTAAACTGGGAAATTACAGGTCTGATGAACAATTTATTTTCTTTTACAGTAATAGTAGAGTGCTTTAATAAAGTGTCATATAGCTGGCTTCTTCTGTATGCCAACCTTGCTGCACAGACTTGTCATTTCTCTGAACGAGGGATCCCATCTCACATGGAGCTGTTCCTGTGCTTAGCACCCCAGTCCCAAGACTTTAAAGCTTTGCTGTTGCTCTCTGCCATGGCAGTATCTTCACAGGACTCCTGCTGAGTCTCCTGATGTGTGCTTCTACTAAGGATGCCTTCAACCCCTTTTGTTTCAGAGATCTCTTCGAATAATTAAGCTTGGATAACTTGTAATTGGCTAAATTGCTACCTTCCTGACTGGCAGATAAGTCAATCAAGCTGTCGAGGTTTTACACTTCATTGAGATTTGGGTGAGATAGAGCTGGGTGGGGTTTACCCTGGAAAGCATTAATAGCTGTTGTTAGCTGCCTCTTAATCTGTGACAGTTAGAGAGATCACAGACTTTGTTAAAGACGCTTTTGCTAACCAGATGTGAGGAGCTTTATGTGTATGCTTATCTTGCAGGCAAGTGAAAGTCCTGCCGATCTGAGTGTGGGCTTTTGTTTTCTAGCCTTATCTTCTTCCTCTGCCCAGTGAGTTGGAGTTTGGGGAGGAAAGGATTTAAAGTTTGCTTCAGGGTGTTTTGGTTTGGTTTTCAGTTTGAGGCATTTTGTTTTTTTTTCATCATATATTTGGAAATAATTATCAGTTGCTGCTGCTCAAGGTGATTTTGTTAAACTTGCTGAAAAAGCTTTACCTAAATTGCTGTGTTTTTCTATTTGTACTCTGTGCTAGATGGTGGCCTGCAGAAGTTTGCCATCCGAAGAACGTTCCGCCAAATATCCAGAAAATGAAGCACGAAATCGGAGAATTTCCTGTGTTTTTCTTTGGTTCCAAGGATTACTTTTGGACACACCAAGCACGGGTGTTCCCGTATATGGAGGGAGACAGAGGGAGTAGATACCAGGGAATTAAAGGAATTGGAAAAGTCTTCAAAAATGGTACATAGCTAAAAGTAAAGAAAAACAATCTTGCGAGATGCATGCTTTACTTTCTTCACATGTAGCCTCAGGACTATTTCTGTGCATTTGTTTTACAATATTGAAGTACAAAAGTTTTAGTTTTTCGACCAGTAGTCACCATTACTAACTTTGAATTAAAGCGTTATTATCGTGATTTGTAAAAAACTAGCATCTGATTAAAATTCTTTCTAATGACTTAGGCTTTTTGTAAAGCAAATGAGTATAACTCAGGCAGTAGAACTGATAAATTTGTTAAGAGCATTAATACTCCAGAAGCATTGGTTGGAAGCTAATTAGCGTTTTAGCTAGGAAATAGATCATGCTTCTCTAACATACATGGTAATAAGCAGGTCAACTTGACAGGAGTGCTTCTTTCTAATATGTATATATTTGATCTGACAATCTTTTTTAGCCTTGCAAGAAGCTGAAGCTCGATTTCGAGAAATAAAGTTACAGCGAGAAGCCAAAGAAACCCAAGAAAGTGAACGTAAACCTCCACCGTACAAGCATATTAAGGTAGAGTTTGAGGAAGATACATTCTGTACTCAAAGGTCTAGGCTAGCACTGGAAAGTAAGAGCTGAATGGTGTGATGGGGAGGAGAGGTTGTAATGATGTGCTGGTAACTGTGCTTTATTTAGAGCCAAGTAATTATGAAATTTTGTTTCTGTTGGAACATCTAATGTTGCAAAACCAAATTAGTAACAGCTGTAATAACTCATACAATATATTCAAAGTTTTGAAGTGATATTTGAACAATTTTAATGTCTTATTCAGGTGAATAAACCTTGTGGTAAAGTACAGATATATACTGCTGACATTTCTGAGATTCCCAAGTGCAACTGCAAACCCACAGATGAAAACCCTTGTGGCTTCGATTCCGAGTGCCTCAATCGGATGCTGATGTATGAGTGTCATCCACAAGTTTGTCCAGCAGGAGAACGATGCCAAAACCAGTGCTTTACGAAACGTCAATACCCTGAGACGAAGATCATCAAAACGGATGGGAAAGGGTGGGGTCTGGTTGCAAAGAGGGACATTAAAAAGGTATGAATCATTCTTGCCTAGCAAAGAGTTGGTAACTTGTGATGTCCTTTGTGGGTTTGGTATATACTTTACCAGTGGTACTTGGTATCTTTCAGGGAGAGTTTGTGAATGAGTATGTTGGTGAGCTAATTGATGAAGAGGAATGTATGGCAAGAATCAAATATGCACATGAAAATGACATTACTCACTTCTATATGCTTACTATCGATAAGGTAGAGTATTTTGAGTCTCTTTCTGTTGTTTAGCTGTAACATTACTTTGACTTCTCTTCCTTCTTTTGATCACCTCGCAGGACACTCGGTGTACCCGTGTGTTTGAACAGACACCTGTGACGTTCCACTGTTACATGTATTTACAATGTTGTATCTTCTGTGCCCGCTTGCCATATATATGAAAGTATCCCCAAACAAAGAAGAGTCGGCTTCATATTTTTGCAGTCCTAATCATTTCTTTTGCCCAAGATTGTACTGCTCTATATTTCTACAGCTACAGGTTTTGTTAGCCCTCTAACCAAGGAGTTATTGCACTGCCTAAGAAGGATGAAATCATGTTTCTCTAAACACTTAAGTTTCTCACCCCTGTACTAAGCTGGCACACGATGTCAGCTTGTTAAATATCTGAACTGAATGTGCATTTGACTCTGCTGTAGTTAGTAAATAACCATTGTGGTTCTGCCTTTCACAAATGTCCGTGCCATTTGTAGGTTGACCTATACAGGCAGTTCGGGTGTCTCAATCTATGTGCATGTAGTCGTGAAAATTCTGCATGTGCATTATAAAAATGAGTTGGAAGCAAACCTTAATAATTAAAATACTGTCGTTCTGCCTCAGTGATAGAATGGTGCAATATTTTTCATAACTAATCAAAGGTCTCTCAAGCAGCTCTGCAGTGAATCACAGGTTCAAAATTCTGGATATTTCAAGGTGTTATTTTATTTGTTTAGTATCTGGTATGTTTGGTGGAGGTAGAAATTAAAAGGCAATAGTGTCTAGGGATAGGACTTCTTTAGTTTACCAAGAACTTGTTTTTGTTCAAAATAGGCTGATCTGGGGAAAGAAAGCTGGTGAGAATCTGGTAATATCTGCAAGTAGTCGTGCAGTGACTTGGTAAATACCATAAATCACAGTACTTGTAAATGCATAACAGCTTTTTGAATGCAAAGTAGACGGAGTTTGAGTTTTGGAGCTTTTTGGAGTGAGGGGGGCTTTTACATGACCAGCTGAGTGCTCACAAGAACACTTATCCTGCCACGTGGCTGAGATGGGTTCTGGGACAAGGTGAGCTAGATCATGAGTATTGCTTTGGGAGTGTCTCATTCCAGGCCACCTGGGACACTACAGTTTTCAATACAACATGTAATATTGGTTTGCTTCTATGTTGCTGGGTAGCAAAACCATGTCTGTTTTGAATGTAACTACTGAAATAATTTATGGAAATTCTTTTTTATTATTATTATTTTTTTGTTTGTGAGGGGAGGGCGAAAAGCATTCACTCTGTTGCTGGTTTGATCTCCAGGACCGTATCATTGATGCTGGCCCCAAAGGAAACTATTCTCGTTTTATGAATCACAGCTGCCAACCAAATTGTGAAACTCTAAAATGGACAGTAAATGGAGACACGCGTGTCGGCCTTTTTGCTGTGTGTGATATTCCTGCAGGTACTTCAGTTTGTGTTGGTTTTGTTTTAATTCACTAAGCTAAACGTTTTGCATGGATATGTTAAATCAGTGGGAGGTCGTGGTTTAACTGATTCAGTAAAATATTTTTGTGTAGAACTGGACACATGGAAGCGATGTTTTGTGGTGTTCCTTTTACTGTAATGTTTCTTAGTAGTGAATTGTATGTCTGCTTTTTGTTGCTTACTTCTAACGATACACCAAAGAGCTCCTAGTTACTATCTGTGCAGACACTTTGTGTTGTCTGTCAGAAAAGTGGAGCAGTTTCTGTTTTAGAGATCTCAAGCAGTATTTCTGCATTTTTTCTTCAACTGAAGATAGTGTTTAAAATATGTTTGAAAATATGTATGTTCTGGTTTGTTTTACAATATTGAAATGCATGCATATATGCACACGTCTGTATATAGCTGTATCACCTATATCTATATCTACAGCTACATACATATGGATATCTATAACGTGCAGACTATGCACATGCAGTTTTGTGAAGTCAAACTAGTTTGCTTTAAATGTAACTGCGTAAGGCATCATGCAGTACTGGTACCTAGTTAATCATTGTCAGTGCTTGTGAGCAGTAAAGGGGAAAAAACCTTACAAAAATAAATCGCCAAGCAAGTACAGAACCAGAAGACAGATAATAAAACCTTTATTTGTTTGTAATAACTTTGATAGGCTTCATTACCTTGTCCTTCATAATAAAACAGTGTGTCTCATCTCACCCAGGGACAGAGCTGACTTTCAATTACAACCTTGACTGTCTGGGCAATGAAAAAACAGTCTGCAAATGTGGTGCCCCAAACTGCAGTGGATTTCTTGGGGACAGACCAAAGGCAAGTAATATATCAAGATAACCTGACAGTGTCTTGTCAAACTAGTAGCCTTGTTTTTTTTTAGGGCATGTCTAGGTAGACCAGCTTTACGTTATGATAAGGGATAATCACTTTAGGTCCTGAATAAGAAACATTGCTAGCTACTGGCACTAGCTTTTGGAATCAGAAGCATATAAAAGTGGTTGCAGAGGGGAATAACCTCTGGTTAATCCCAGTCACCTCTGAAGTATGAAGGAGGGGAAAGGTTATAGGAACTAGGATTTAAGAACAAACTCTGACCACAGGTGCTCAAGTGCTTCATTAGAGTGAATTCAGGGAGAGATGGTAGGACAAAACTGAATGTTGGGTAAACCCTATCCTGCAGAGCCCAACTACAGCCAGCAAGGTTTTTCTGACTTTGCAGTTTACATCTAAAATGTGCACTAAAGTCATTAAAGATCTTCCAGTTGAAGTTGAACTAAAGAATAAAAAATGGTGAGTTTTGAAATGTAAACATAATGAGGAGAGGCAGGAGAGATGTAAAACTCTATCATGAAATGGCCTGTATAATTCATGTCAGGTTACCTTAAAACCTGTCTGCCAGTAGAAGGACGTGTACACAGTCCATACTCCACGTAATGCACACAGTTACAGTTCATGAAACTCTGCTGCGTGTTTTTCAAAGAATAGAATTGGATGCTGGTTTTAATAATTCCAGTGTAAATTATGCATAACTGGAAAAGAAAAAAAATAGATATTGAAGTGATTGGTAATGCAACTACAAAATGGAGGCAAATTAGCCATAAGTAGATAAGACTGGAAATTGGAAGACTTTTTTTTTAAGTCATAAGAAAGTGGAAGAACTTACCAATAGGTACTTGTGGGGACAAGAGGTGATTTCAAGTTGTCTTTTTATAGGTTAGTGTGGTTTTTATGAACATGGATAGGCACCATGAGGCTCTGTACCAAGTCAAACGTTTGCCTGTGTGTGCTGTCTGACAGGAATGCCAACAGTTTTGCTTGTTTTTGTAATATTTTTCTTTTGCAAAACTGGCATTTACAGATTTGCAACTTAATCTTTTAGAATTCTTCCACTAATGCCTCAGAAGAAAAAGGCAAAAAGACCAAAAAGAGAACACGGAGACGCAGAACGAAAAATGAAGGGAAGAAGGAATCTGAAGATGATTGTTTCCGTTGTGGTGATGGAGGCCAACTGGTGCTGTGTGACAGGAAATCTTGTACTAAAGCTTATCATCTCTCCTGTCTTGGTTTGGTGAAACGTCCTTTTGGTGAGTCACCTCTCCTGTTAAGTTTGTGTAAATAAGGAACTTGTAAGTTCCATGTTTATTGCACAGAAACCTTCTCACGAGTGTCTTTTTTGGAAACATTCTTTTTATATGGTGGGAACTTCACTCATGAGACTGTAGTTCTTCCTCAATGTGGAGGCACAATGATGGCCTTTCTCCTGCTTCTCTGTTAAAACCAACCTTTGGTTTTATGGATGTAGGTAATTGCTCCTGTTGGGTGATGTACTTACTCAGTGTGGCTCTGTCACAGGAAAGCTGATTATATCTCAGAAATGCATATGAAGCCAGTTGAGTTCAAGCCAGAAGAATACCAGCAGCATCTGGAATAAGACGCGTAGGAAAACTTTAAGGGCAGTAGACATCAGGTAGCAGTTCCAGATACTACTGGAACCACCTGGTTCTGCAGGCAAAGCCTGTTATCCCAGAAACAAGTGAAAGGATTACTGCTAAAATGTGCTGGCACAAGAATTTGTGTAGATGAAGCACATTGGCCACCCCTGAGCAAAACCCGCAGCAAGCAGGTGAGCATAATGGTAGGCAGCAGATGGCTAGATGTTGAGTATTCTACCATCTTGCAAGTTCTGTTAAATGGTATTGAATAAAGCCAGAATAATTTCTTCTATCAGGAGTTCGCTGCTGCATTTAAATGAAAGGATGTCAAGTCCACTAATTATCGTTGTCAGCTGAGCTTTAGAATTACGATTTAGCATTTTTATTTTTGAGATTAGCCACAGTAATTCCTGTTTCATCTGGCTTTGTAGGAAGTCGTGCATTGTTCAGATGCTAAAACACAAAGCTCCTTTAAAAGACTGTGACGTTTTTACTCCCTATTAATTTGTTCTTTGGTTTTGGTCACAGGAAAGTGGGAGTGTCCTTGGCACCACTGTGATGTTTGTGGCAAACCTTCTGTTTCTTTCTGCCACTTCTGCCCAAATTCTTTCTGCAAGGAACACCAAGACGGGACAGTACTAAATTCTACATTGAATGGACAGTTATGCTGCTCTGAACATGTTATTGGGGTGGATTCTGTTGAAACTCAGAAGACTGAGAAACCCCGCAAAAAACTGAACAAGTTGAAGCCTAAGAGAAAGCAGAGAAACAGATGGATGAGAGCTGAATGCAAATAGTCATGGACTGCAGTTTCTACTGCCAACACTATCTTGTAGATAAGTTGTGAATATGACCAGGGAAGGACACAATTTTACATATATTCTGTAAAGGTTACGTGGGGGGGGATTTTTTTGTTTTGTTTTATTTTTTTTTATAAATCCACTGAGCCAACCACAGCAGTCTTCTGCTGCTTCTGCACTGATAACGAACTGCATAGTTCACAAAATTTCAGGACAAACCAAACTTATTACTCAGCATTACAGTTACACTTGAATTGTTACGAATGTAAAAGGTTCCCTCCAATATTCTTTCAGATTGGAGGTAGGTTAAAAGCAAACCAGGTAGGCGTAAACATAGGTTTTAAATAGTATTTGTCAACCAACAGATGTTTAAAATAGTATATCCTTGAAAGAAGTTATTAGCTTGAGTCCTTTTAAGTAAGAAATAGCTTGGTCCGTGGTCCCAATGAGATTTGCTTGCCTTGTGTGTTTTAGAGCAAGTGCTTGAATGCCATTCATGATCCAGGTGCGTATCTCGCTGTCACCACACACAAAACAATTTGTTTGTGCTCCTATAAAATTGTTCTCCAGTGATTCTTAAAAAACATTTTTTAAAATATCCTTCCACCAAGAAATATAGTGCATGGTGGGAAAGGCACACCCTGTACCAGAGAGGGGAAATTTTACATCGTAAGAGATTTTTTTCTATACTGTTTTTTCCTATATTTCATTCCAGCAAAACAGATCTTGCAGAGCTGTACAAGTCTGGATTTAAAGGGATATCGTTTTGCATTCTAGGCCCAATACTCTGTGATTTTTGTGTCTTAACAGAAACAAATCATACAAAATCTATTATCTGGAAAAAAAAAAAAAAAAAAAGGATTTTTTCCTTAACGTCAAGTAAAATGCAGAGGCAAACATTTCTTTGGAATGCTTGGATTCCAAGCATTGCAACTTTGTGGCAATGCAAAAAATGCCCTACAAGGAACAAAAAGAAAACCAGGAATTAAACCCTGAAACAGAAGGTGCAACTTGACTAGCTACTGAAGTCCAAAAACTAAGTTATCAAAACAACTAATTAAAAGTGAAGTCGATTTTTGAAGAAGCATGTAAGGAACAATTTTGGTGTGAAATTTAGCCCAACTCTGTTCCTTTTTATGCAGTTTATGTAAAACTGGCTACTTGACTTGGCAGGCTGTTTGAAATCATTCCTTACTTTTTTTAGGAGTTCTGCTCTTGACTATCTTATCGCCACTGTGTTTTGTCAGCAAAGCTCTTTTGAATGCTTTGCTCCCAGTAGGTTCTCACAGTGCACTGCGATGAACACACAAGATTTAGTTTTAACGGAAATAATGTTAGAACTAGGAAAAAATGGTAGAGAAAAATGTCTTTACCTGTTTTCTTCCCAGTGCATGTCATTGGTGTGTGATTAGGCAGCATTACAAGTAAGTTTTGACTTGTGCCATTGTTATCTAGCCTATGTAAACACAATGTGCGCCTTCATGTCCATTTAGGATTTGTGTATGTTCTAGCTTAGTTTGCCTTTACTAGTGCAGAAACTCTGTGTAGCCCTTTTGAAATTGAAGCCTTGCTATATCTTAAAAGTGTATGTTTCTTTCCAAACGTATTTTTTCAGGATTTGACTGCAGATTTAGTTGAAATTAACTGAAATCCCCATTTGTTCCCAACACTTAAAACTTTGGTTTTATTAGGAGATATTAACTGAAACAGGTTTTAAATGTAGCTTTGCCCTGTCCTGAACTCTTTTAATTTCTATTTTGTAACCAAACAACTGCTTTGTTCTTTTAATCCATTGTATAAACACTGTTGGAAGATGTTGGTTTTTATTTTCCCCAAGTAATTATGAAAAAAAATAGCACAGTTAAAAGTAGGGGGAAAGTGTTAAATATTTGTATTCTAAAACTGGTATACCAAGCCTTGCACTCAAGGAAGAAAATGAAGATTTCTTAATTGAGTTTGAGAGGAAACTTTTCCTCTGCTATCGATATTTGTAATACCGAGATTGAAGCATAGGCCTGTGCTTAAAATCAAAACCAAAAAATTATGTAATGTACATTGCTATTGCTTTTTGAGGGGAGGAAAGTGAAATCAGGTAGTAAAGTAGAAAGATTTTCCTCATCACTTTTAAACAAAATGAAGGAATTTTATGTCATTGGGACCATTATTTGTTTGAATACTATACCATGTAAGGAAGGCTTTATAAGAATACCTTTAAATAAGTTATTATAAAATCTTACCTTTACATTCCACTGCTTTTATAATTTGTTAAATTTTTAGTTGTTTCATTGCTTTTTCTCTTCATACATAGGTATAACAGCTCTGGCACCCTGGAACAGTTATGCCCAAAGTCCTAATAGGCAGATACCCACTTCCAGAAGCCAATAGTTACTGGTTGGCACTGTTGCAGAAACACCATCAGTTTTCAGATCGGTCGCGGAGCCTACAACTCCCCGCCTTCCTTGCAGGTGGGGCCACAAGCACATTTAGTACGGCAGGATGCAGTACAGCCACCCATTTTGTATCTGTCTGTGGGTAAATAAAGACGTCAGTGTTCAAAGCAATCGCTCTCAGCACTCCTTTCACAATGTTAAATTTACACAAACAGATCTTAGCGAGTGGCTGTTTGACTTTCTGCTTCCTTCTACCTCTTCTCTACTCTGTTACTAAGCTCCTTGGGCCAATGAAGGCTTGCATCGCAGACAAAAAGACTCCAAACTAGAGGTTTGCTTTTGAGTTACTAGGACTTTGTTCCTTCTGCTGATTACATACTTCGGAGATTGATCTTTAAAAGAAATGTGGACCATGTTCTTCCTTGATACGTACTGACCCTCTGAGCTCAGCTCGGTCACTCGGAAGGTGATCTGGGAGAATTTTAGCGTCTGATTCAGGAAGGGTGTTTTTTAATGAAGGCTTCTATACCTTACTCTGCAGCACTGGGAAAAGAGACTGAAGTATTGTTTTAAAAAAGACAGCAAAAGAAAAGTTGTTTCGCTATTTTCCTTCTCCCACTGTTCCAACACAATCTTGGAAAAATTGAGCTTTCTCATGATGCAACTCAATACTTCTTAGCATCAACAGCTTAAAGATTTTCTGTTTTAAATTCATCTAAATAACACCTAAGTATGGCATATTATGTGGCATTAAATTATGTAATTTGTGTCTCACCCATAGAAATAGAAAGATGTCTTTCCTTTTCCAGCAGACTTGTCAAAGCTGGTACATAATAGGCAAATTCAAAATTTGTTGTTCCTTCATCACGTGAGTAAGCATGGAAACAATTTTCTTTTGAGTATGTTAGATGAATTTGCTTACAGTCTAGGAAGAATAATCATATTAAATGTCTGTTTTGTTCTGTAGCTTTGTGTTCATGGTCAATTTTTAGGGGCTTTTTTAATTTGAATTACTTTGAGAAGCAGAATACGTTGAGAGACACATTCATGCAATTTTTCCACATTGTTGAGTCACATTATTCCATGTCTGACTGCTTGAGAAACTTCAGTGTCTTATTAAATATTAAAATTTATTCCTAGTTATTTAAGAGGTTGCTAATTCTTTTTTGGGGGGAAAAAAGTTTTTGCAGCTTTTTAATTTTTTTGTAATTATTTTTAGTCAAGTACATGATCTGCAAGCATGGTTTGGCAGTGAGAGAACTGGGTGTTGTGCTTTCATAATAAGTTGCGCTCCAGGATTTCCTAAGAGACTTGCTGGAAATAATACTTAAAGCTTATGTGGAACTGGTGATGATTGTGCTTTGGCTTGTTTCCACAGCATTGCTTATCTTATAAATATTGACACTTCTTGCAGTCCAGTTTTTCCTGTTTCAGTGCTGTTTTCTGTTGCTCCTAATTTTGCAGACTTGCAGCATCTCAAACTTCAGTCACGCAGTCCCACCGGGTCTGGGCTCAGTTGGCTGTCGCTGCTGCTCCTGTTGGGCCAGGTTTGAATTCAACTGCGTTTTTCCTTTTCAGCCAGATTTTAACTTGGGTCTGGTTTGCCTTGTGGGTGAAATGTCCACGTGTGCCAGCAGCTGTCTTTAAGAACACACCAAAAAAGTGCTTTGGTACTCAAGGACTACTGTTCTGCTGAGATAACCTGGTACCGTGCTATCACATCTGCATCCTTTTGCTGCTCCTGGGGCCCTGATGGCCATGCTCACCCCATCCCTGAGCTCTTGGGGCTGGAGAACGGAAGAGGGTTGCGGGCATTATTTCCCGCAGCCCCTGTGGACCGCAGCACATAAGCCACAGGGAGGAGACCCCATCCTGTCCCCAAGTGGTCACTGCTGCCATTTCTTAGAGCTGGCAAAGCCCTGAGGGACATCGGATTTCAAGCAAGTAGCTGGGAGTGAGGAGGAGAGGGGGGGAAGGGACTGAAGAGTGAAGACAGGAGGTAACCACGAGTAACCATTTCTCTCTTCAGTGAGAAATGGGGCTTGGGAGCAGGTGGACAAAAATGAGGTTGAGGGATGCTTCTAGGACAGAAGGGGACTCAGGCAGTCCTCAGGGGAAGGATAACGAGGTGGGATGGGATTGAGCTTGGTGTATGGTTCAGAGATACCGTCCCTGCTGCTGCTGAGCCAGGTGACAGGGTTGCTGTCTGCATCCCTGCTGCCCGCAAAGAATGACACCTCTCTTCCAGTTCATTTACTCATCTGACATAGCCAAAAGAGAGCAGAGAACTGATTTTTTTTTTCTTTTCCTTTTTATTAAAAAGCACAGTAACCTCCCCTGGGGTGAGGAGAATGAGCAGGGCAGGGCAGCAACCACTTAACCCCCCGCCAGCTGCGTTCCTTCAGCTGACTGCAGCTGCCTTAGCCCAGGGAAAAGAGTGAAGTGAGAAGTAACACCTGCTGCCACCTCCATGCACACTCATTTCAAAGCCTAGCTCTTTTAATAGTAAGTACTGCTTTCACTGGGGCTCTCAGAGCTGATGAAGCATGGCTTTGTGCACGTGTCACAGCTGGCTGGTCGGTGCAGGGCTTTGCAGTGCACCTGGTCTGTGAATGAATTTCACTCTAGGAGAAGGGAAGCAAGAAGGGGAGAAGGGTAAGGGAGCTGTCGAAGCTGACCCCGTTACAGCTGATGGGTGTTTCTGAATTCCTGATAGGCTGCTGAGATCAAATGGCAATGAGGACAAGGTACAGAATGCAAAACATAATGAGGAAGAACATAATAGGAAAAATACAGCAGACACCAGTTTTAAAAAGAGAAGAGGTAGCCAGCCACACAGACACATACACGACTTTAAATTGTTGCTGTAAATTACAAATCACATCTGCGTAGCCAGCTGGGATGGTCACTTGGGCTGGCTGCACTGGAGAAGGTTTGGTGTCAGGAGCTGTACCCCAAAGGATTGCACTCCTTTTGGCTCCAAAGGACATGGTGCAGTTTCATGTCTTACCTGTGTGGCTTGGCTAAGAAAGAAAATTCCCGTGAGGTTTCCCAAAGTTTGTCATTGCTTCTGTAGGACGAGGCACTGCACTAGAGACTTCAGCAGGAAACAGAAGGGGTGTATTTGTCTAGGAATCAATCATTAGTTCTGTTGCATGTGTTTTCCCACAGCAGAGAGGAAGGGGAAAGCTTTGGGATCCTTCTCCTTATTTTACCTTTGCTTAAAGTAATGGTAAAGCTTTGAGAATAGTAAATAAGTAAATGGATGTGCATATTCTTTAAAGGAATCCATTCATCTTAGTTCCTGCTTAGGTGGAAACAATTGTGCTGTGGAAACCTTGGTAACTGGAGCAGTCAGTCTTTGCTCAGGTTGTTGAACTGACTGCTGAAAGGGGGAGTTTGTTTTTTCCCCCTCTAAAGAAAAGGAGAAAACTATTTATTTCTAAGTGAAGCCTAGAATTAAAGGGGGAGACTTGTGCTGTTCAGCCTGTTTTCAAACATCACTCAGCTGAATTGATTAGCACAAGTAGTCACAGCTGAAAATTATTTGAGTTGTATTTTTCTGCACATATTTTGGCTATATAGAAATGGGTTGGTGATTGTTAAACATTTTCACATATGCAGACACGTGCTTGCCGCTAGCAACTCCTCTGCTACCAGCCAGCATACACCGGCTCTGTGTGCTCCATCACGCCGTACGTTGTGTGCCACCCCGAGTTTCTGGGTAGCAGCAGGGACTTCAATGAGTTCTTGCTAGATTCGTGCCTTCTTTTCAGTATTATCACAAAGATGGTAAGGATTCCACCTGGAACATAATCAATGTTGGTTAATTTTCAGATGAGAAGGGAAAAGTGTCAGGTGAGGTTTGTTCTAGTGCTTTTTGACTGCTGTATTATCTTACATTAATGAAGTTTTTTCTTCTCCTACACTTGTGCACAGAAAAAGATTTGGCTAGCAACTTTAGCATTTCAGCTTTACCCTGAATGGCAGCGGGTTTTAATGAAATAACTGTTACTTGTTTTTCTATTCCTTGTTACTCTCTGCTCTGTGGCACTGTCGTTACCCACCTGGCATCTTATCAATGCAGACTTGTTGCACTCGTGCCACCCCTCTGAAAGACCTTGTTGAGAGATGCATTTGCTCCGTGCAGTGCTTATAATGAAGCACAAGAAGTATCTGACCTAGATTAACTTTGAGTCTAGACTGAGATCGGGACTGTCAGAAAAAATTACTTTTAGGTTGGGCATAGACACGGAAATAATTGGCAAATATCAAGTACTGTGACATTTTTTTGTTTGTTTCTGGCATAAGCATAATCAAGGAAAAGTGATCTTAACAGAAGAGCACAAATCTGTCGCTGTGATGCAATATGTCCGGACAAATACATCCAAATTTAGGTTGTGTGAGCAGACAATCTCACTGTAAACAATTGATCTGTTAGCCCAGCCGTGAAATGCTCACGGGTTCCAGCGTGGGCTGTTTCTTTTGCTCCTTTTCTTAGCAAACACTTTGCCACGCAGGACTTGACTAAGGAATGCTGTTCTGTGACCCTCATTCTTGTTTGTCAGAAATGCTGGTTGATTGGACATTGTTCCTGCATGGGTACGCTTTTCATATGCTTCATTTTAATCTACTTTTTCTAATTAATACTTGCTTCAGATGGCATCTGTCTGGGCAGATTTTTGGACTGCAGCCTGGCACAGCAGAATCCAGGCTCCCAAGGTGCGGGAGCTGTCCTGTGGCTCCAAGTCCCAGCTGAGAAGGACCCTCATCCACTCTTAGTGGGGAGGAGCCCCATAGCTCCTCCGGCCTCTGCTGCCCTTTTCACAGCCTCACGGGATGGCCGAGGCTGGCAGAGTCCTCTGGGGCCTTCTGCTCCAAGCCCTGCCCCAGCAGGGCCACTCCAAGCAGGGGCCCAGCCCCACGTCCAGGCAGCTCCTGGAGTTCCTCTGGGCAGTGTCCCTGCACAGTAAAGTGCTTTTCTCCTCCTTATATCCATGTAGTCCTCATGTGCCAAGAGAGGACTTTGATAGGAGCTGCTAATGCTGCTTTGTAGTTGAAGCTCTGCTCTTTTTTGCTCATAGCAGGGTATAACGTATCTGCTTGATCTCTCCTCTGCCTTTTAACAGCAGTGAGCCACACCGGAGGATGCGTGTTCAGAAGGCACCTAACTGTGGGGTTCAAGCACAGACACTCAGGGGTAGGTGGCTTCAATGCCTCAGACTACCAGGAGCAGATGAAAACACTGGCAAAAAAAGTTGTTAGAGGAAGCAGTATTTAACATGAGGATTCCTTTTCATGTCCCTGCACACATATCAGCCTCAGCTTGAACATCCCTCTTCCAGCTTGCTCTGCTGATCTTTTCACAAGCAGTAACAGTTGCTCAATTTGCATCATCAAGTTTGGGGAAAAGTTTAATCAGAGTTAATAAGTGACTTAAAACTCCAGAACTCTTATTTTTCCTTTTGCTAAGATTACAAATGCCTACTCATCATTGTGGGATGCACATTCCTGGTGTAGCTCCCGTGTGGAGCACTCATCCACCTGCTGGCTTCCTGCCTGGCCCCCTCTAACGAGCTAATTACAGCAGGTGCCTGTTTTCAATGTCACTGCCTGCTTCCCCCACTCACTGCACTGAATGGATGGTCTTTGACTGGAAAAATGCCACAGAGGCAGAGGGGATGCTTTTAGGAAACCTGAGGTCTCATACATGGGAGGAGATCGTCCATTTTCCTACGTCTGGGCGGCCAAGATATTCCTGCTTTGGAGGCTGCACACACAGCTGCTTCCCAAGGACAAACAACAAACGTTCATTATCTCACTAGCTGTACTGCCCCACCTAATATTCAGCAATATCCCTACTTACAAACGGGGAAAGGACGAGCATTTGCACAGAAACCAGTACATGAAAGTGAGAAGCTGTGCGGGGCGAGAAGCACCTGTTAAAGGGTGGTTCATGCATCTAAACCACACTCAGCCTGTTCACCACGTTACTGCAGTCTGGTTCCAGCACTGACTCCGTATTTGTGACACCGTCGGTCACTGTGCTGTAAGGATAGAGGGAAATTAAGGAATATGGGGCAATGGGATAGCTTTGATCTCCGCAGCCACTTTTGATAGCAACAGAAGGCACACCAGCTCACTGCTTCCTTTTAAAGGGATGAGCAACCAGAAGGACCTTCACTAGAAACCCAGGTTTCAGGAACTGTAACGTACACCAGCCAGAGCCTACTGCTGGCACAACCCGAAGCTAGAGAAGATGATGCTCACCTGCTGAGAGAAGGGCCAGGAGGACGATGGCCAGCGGCGCCAGCTGGCAGGAGCTGCCCACCTTGTAGAGGAAGGCCTCCATGCAGTACTGCGGCTCCGTGCTGCCCGCGGGGCAGAAGGCGTCAGGAGGGCACTTGGTTGGTTTCACGTCCGGGCTCTAACCGAGAGAAAAAGCAAGTTCCTCAGCAGCAGCAGCTGACAGGGAAAGCAGCAGTAGGGTAAGCATTGCCTCTGCCCTACGCACAGCACAATGAGAGCTCCTGGGCCTGGGGCACACTGTGAAAACCTGCTTTATAAGGTACTTACTGCCTGGCTGGCTCAGAAGAGAGATTAGAAGTGACTCAAGCCCCCACATGAAGCCCTTAGTGGACACAAGCTGGGGCAGAGGCAGAACTAGCAGCTGGCCATCTGAAACTGCAGCATCACCAGCATCAGGTGCTGGTGGTGGTGCTGCTGCTTTGCCTAGACGAGGCAGAGCCACCTGTGTGACTGCAGCCCTCTGTCCACCTATATAGCCTCCTATATACAGGCTATAGGCTGTGGTGCCTATGGGCTTTTGGGTGTATGGGCTGGGAGCTGTGCTGAAACCAAGGTGCTAAGGGACAGAGTGCTGCAAACAGCTGGGAGACACCAACACCACCCCCAATGGTATTGATGGTGAGTGTGAAGGGGTGGTGCAGCACTGGGGAAAAAAAAAAAAAAAAAAAAAAAAAAAAAAGGAAAATAACCAAAAAAATGAATCTGCCATCATTTAATTCAGCCTGCAAGGCCCTGTGGTGTTACTAGGGTGAAGAGAGAAGGTGTCATTATACAGCCAGTCCACACGCCAAACAGCCTAGTTAATGGATACCCCATCCTCTGACTGTCCCCTGACAGCCCACCGAGGCCAGGCAGCTCCAAGGGTGGAACAAAGCCAGGCTCCTGGTGTCATAATTGCAACCGACTCCCTCTGTGAGGGCTCTATCTGTATTTAAGAAAAGGAAATAGGCTCAGCTAAAAACGGTGTTAATTAAAAGTGCATTAGCTCATCAGGGGACATTTGTATTTGTTAAGCCAGGCTGCCAAAGCAGCCCGAGGAGACTCACAGGGCAGTAGTGGTTCTCTGGGCACAGGTCACAGCTCTCCTGGCCCTGCTGCAATTGGTATTCTCCTGGCTCGCAGAGCTTGCACGCGGTGTCATCGGGACCTTTGAACATACCTAAGTAGCAAACAAGCACAAAATTAAGAACTGGGACTAGACCCCGGGGCCTTTGCAAATTGCATATGGATGAGTTTGCTTTCAAAGCGACATGGAGAAAGAGCATGAAATACGTGATGTGCATGACAAAAGCTGAGCCTGGACTTTGGTCCTTGCTGGGTGGCAAAGGGGCAGGGAAGGGAGAATAAATGCAGGGAAAGGGACCAAATGACACCTGGTTTCAGATCTGGAAGCAGTACATTTGAGCAGGAGTACAGTGGGAGCTGGGTTCAGTGCTGAGTTGCGGCTTTAAAGCAGAGGGAAGGTTGGAGCTGGAGGTCAGCAGCATTTCATCCCCTCTAATTTGGGATTCAAACACCTTTTCCTGCTGTTTGAAACTTGCCAAGCAAAGTTTAACACACAGCTCAGTTTCCTAAACTCTGAGGGAGTGACAGGTCAGGAAAGTCACGGGTCGCAGAGCGATTAATGCTGCTTTGCATGATTTAAGCGTGTGACTGCAGCATCCCTGGTGCTCCCTCTGTGGCACAGGCTGGCAGCAGCGCTCTGCAGCCCAGCATTAACCACAGCAGCAGTAAGATTTGGCACAGCACATCCTGGCACACTAGCAAGGGCCAAAAAAAGACCCCCTTCCTCTCCCCCCAGCACCTTACTATCACTGCCACAGCAGCTCTTTGCTCCACAGACGTCAGCTCAGGCACTCATGGTGGCAGAGAGTGATGCCCTCTGGATTAAAGGACAAAAATTTTGGGAAGAAATCCTCCCTTCTGCTGCTGAAGTCACGCATGACCTGCTTCCTTGCACTGCCCAAAGCCGTGTACTGCACCAAAGTTGTTCACCACCTGTGACCACAGCCCCCCCGTGCTACCCACCTGCCTGGCACGGCGCGCACGCCTCGGCTGCCTCACGCAGAGCCTCGTGCCCACCGGGACAGGCCAGACACATCGTGCAGCTGGAGGTGCTGGGGGAGGAGCAGAGCAAGACAACACCATATGACCAGCACTTTGAGATCAAGCCGACCCACTGACGCCTGCTTTTATATCAACACGCAGCCAGGGGCTGAATTCTCCACTGCCTGCCAGCTTTTGCCATTCTGTAGGCAGCGGTGGTGTCTCTCTCCAGTGTGGTTTCCCCCATATGTCTAATTAGGGTCAGGCACATGATGGCATTTCTGCCTTCTCCTTGGTTGCTTGTTTGCATGAAACAAGTCAGAACTTGGCATCCCAGCTATTGCTGCTCCCTAGCAAACTCAGGTGGAGCTGCTCGATGGGATTTAGGAGTGACAGACCCACCATGCAGCCATGTAAGAACCAGAGTCCATTCCTGTGGCAATTTACTCAAAGTTCAGCCGAGATCTGCTGCAGCACATGGGACAAGGGGGTGCAAGGTGACATGGGCTCATCTGCCTTGGCTACAAAACCTGCACCCAACTGATCCCAGGACACACAAGCCAACAGCCCACTTGTTCTTCACTCTGGGTGACACAGCTGTCAGGATGCCCCCCCCATCGTACAACCCCTCTCTCACCACTGCTCAGCACCAGCTGGGAGCCACGGGGACACCCCCCTGGCTAGTACGTTGGCTCTCACAGCTCAGTGGCTGCTACCAGATATGCCACCCCATCCCGTCCCCAAGGTCATGCAGGGATTTCTTACTTGCAAAACGATCCAGGCAGGCAAGGCAGACAAACAGCTGCATTTTGCTGGGAGCTAAAATAACCTGGAAGAGAAAAAAAGAGCACTTTTTCAGGGTCTTTCCTCCGCCATCCTTGGAGGCACAGAAAGAAGTACTATGGGCTACAGATGAGCCAGAGGAAAGAAAACTTCCTCCCCCACCCTGCAAGGAAAATGCATCTTTTTAAACCAGTAACTGCATGATATGGGGGCCACGTTCACAGAGTCCTCTTGCGGTCTAGCACGCTGAACAAATTTGCCAAGTGAAGGCAGTGACATACTGCACCATTGTCACCAGTTGACAGTCTCCAACTGCTGCCTAAAACGCTTTTTTCCTCCCAAACTCCCCAAATGATAGCCAAGAGTGAGGTGTGAGCTGAGAAGTTTTGTGCACGGCTTTTCAAGAGACCACTTGTGCATGTAGAAGGAGCTCTTAATTTGTATACAGAATAGCTGCTGCGCTGCATGTGTTAATTAGGTTTTTGCATAAGTAAATGCTGGCCCCTTCTGAACATGTTGTCACGCTGTCTGCGAACACGCTGTACCAGGCTCGTGTTGCATACGTCCAGGTACAAAAAGGAGCTTGCTGAAAACCCAGCTTGCGATGTTTGGGAGGTAAGGGGAGTGTTACACTTAATATTCAGACTGCAGGAGAGAGCCTAACAAAACAAAACAGAACAAGAAAGAACACATCACAATGTTTTATACTATTTTTTTTTTTTTCCATTGAAAATAGGAGAAATGCTTTCCTTTCTTAACTCCCCCTCACCCCTTGTGCTATAACCAAATTTCATAAAATTTATTTCCTGGCTTTCAGGAATAGGCTTTCCTTGCGGTATTAGTATTAGCTTGTTGAAAACAGGAACATGACTTGGTCTGAGACCTGTTTTTTTCCTTTTTAATAAAAACATCAATAACAGTACAAGATGAGATCTGCTATTCTATTTTTGGCCTGAACAAAATAACCTGTTTATTCTTCGGTGCTTTTAAGTTACCTGGTAATTGCATCTGGCCCGCAGAAAAGCCTTGCCCAGTCTGTTGTGAGCTCATCTGGGCTGAATACGAACCAAACTCAGACTTTACCTTTCTGGCACGCTCTGCAGGCTGCGGCCCCAGACTCGTTCGTGTAATGGCCGGGCGGGCAGGGCGAGCACATGGTGCTCCTCGTGGCACTGGGGGGAACCGAGCAGAGGTTAGCATGATTTTCACTCATCGGGGCTCCTCTCTGCTTGAGACAGTGGAGCACGGCTCTTTTTTGGCACTAACAAGTCGAGAAGTAGGGAAATTTCAATTAAACAGCAGGGACTGTGGGAACAGGGATGTAACACATCAGGCCTCTGGGAGGATGGGAAGGAAGATGGGAAAGGCAGAGAAGGAGGGAATCTGGTGCATGCACCACCGATAGAGCCAAATCCCCAACAATGAGCATGTGGGTTTAAGAATTTGTTAACGTACTCGGGGATGCTTTGGAGGAAAACAAGGACATGCTCTTTAATCCCTTTTGAAACCTCAGGGCTGAGCAAGATTTGTGGAGGAAAAAAGTGGAAGAAAATCTTGGCTTAAACCAAGCCAATCCAGGGCTCTGCGTCAGCCGGAGCCGCTTGCGGCCTGGGGACAGTGGGAGAAATCCCAGTACCACAAAAACTGGAAGCAACGCCACTGGGGCTGCCATGGCTCCCTCCCTGCTCTTCCCCTCTTCCTTTCAGCCACCTTTCTGAAGGCCTGGGACAGATCCGCTCCCTGCAGGCCACCTGTAGCCCCGAGGGGCTAGAAGTGGCTGCAGGCCGGGCCAGGCCCCAGGCCTGTTACATGATCCCTTGGCGGAAGGAAAACATAGTGTGAGGAAGGAGCTGTGCAAAGCATGTTTGCCTGAGGCACCCAGGAGAAAAGCGCCACGTCCATGCTGAAGATCCCCCCACCTCAGTCCCAAACGTTGTCCCTAACTCATAGCAAACCTCCATCCCCCCAACACATCTGAAACATGAGGGGCCGCCAGAGAGCTGGACACCAAGAAGCCCTCCACACAAACGGAACATCAGAGGCTCCTGGTGAAGATTCAGCAGCACTAAGCAGGTCCACTGGGAAACAACCCCGGCAGCACCTTCCCATAGCCCACGGGAAGAGTTTTGTCAGGCTGGAAAGGGTTTTGAGGGAGAAGGCACCCGCTCTGTGCCACCAGCCACCTCCACCACCCTGCGTCACCTACTTGGCGTAGTGTCCCTGCGGACACGGCAGGCACTGCTGCTGTCCCCACGCGGGCTGGTAGTGCCCCACCGGGCAGGGAACGCAGGCACCGGGGTCCGTGCACGAGCCCCCTGTGCAGCACGAGCAGTTCCAGGCATCTGAAAGGGACAGAGGGGTGAGGATCAGGGCTGTGAGACTGGACTTTAGCCCCTGGGCTTGTCAGCATGGGGCACAGCAGTGAATGCAGAGGTGTTTGGATCAAGCTCCTCCAGCAAGACAATCTTAGAGGGTAGAAAATGGTAATATTAATGCTAGAGATGCTGCTGTGCTCCATTAGCAAGCAGGAGAACAGCCATAAGACAATGGTCTCAATTCTATCAACGTGGACTACTGGTGAGAAGACCAAGACTGCTTTTTCCTCTTCCAGTTTGAGGGGAGACGAGGGTTTTCCTTGTTTCCAGCCACCACACAAAAAGAAAAACACACTTCCTTTTGATTCCTTAATAAATTTACATTTGCGGGAAGCAGAACTGAAGCAGAAAACCCCAAGAGCAGAGAATCTGCTGTAAGTAGAAACAGCTTTTCTTTGAGCACAGGCAAGGCAGTATTCCCACCAGACATGAGCTCTAGCAGTCTTTGCTCCACAAAACAAATCTGAGCTACGCAGAACAATCGTGTGGGATTTGCTGTAACGGCACACGTCAGATCCACCATCCCAATTCTTGCAGCAACCAGTCCTTGGCACTGCAGGGATAAAGCAAGGGCAAGACAAAGTCCTGCGGAGGCACATCCTGCATGAAAGGGTGGTGGGAATTGCCTCCTGTCCTCTGCAGATTTACCCTAGAGCATCAGGTCTGCTCATGCCTCTCTTTGAAAGAGCCCGGCAGTGGGGGAAGCGCATGGCTTGCATTTTAGTTTTGTTTGCTTGTTTGTTTTGGGGGGACATTGAAAAAAACAAGCACTTTACAACATGCAAAGAACTTCTGAAAAAGGTAACGTCATGCACTCTTTACTGCAACAGAGGTTGCCTGGGTGGTTTTTCAAGCCCAAGGGAAAAGGCTGTTTCTGTAGCAGGGATTCATTCCCATTCAAACACTTGAGACAGTTGGAGACTTTTTTTTGTACTTGGCCCGGGCATTCAAAAAAAAAAAAAAAAAAAAAGCATCCTCCTGCCAGTACATGAGGTTGCCCTTGTGTTACACTTCGTGGTTGCAATCCCACCACTTCTCCATCCTGCTGGGGAAACCTCAGGAAGACCAACAACACAAGGCCAGCCATGTCCACGCCTTTAACTTCAGAAGGATGCAACAAATTCACTCGCATGCCTGCTCCCCATCCAAGCCCCCAACACCATGTGCCTCTCTCACCTCTCCTGGCCACTCACTTTTCCACCTAGCACAGGAGAGCTGGAGCAAGCACAAACTCTTACCATCACTGGGAAACGTCCCTGGGGAGCAAGGTGCACAGGCTGTCACATTCACTCTGCTGCAGTTTGAGGGCACAGCGGTGGTGAGGGACGGAGCTGTTGGCAGATCCCCAGGAGACGTGGTGACATCTGGAGGGGTGGCCGAGGCACTGGTGGATGTGGCTGTGGGTGCGTGAGAGGTGGTCGCGATCCCAGAGGTGAGTGCGGTCACTGGCAGGGTGGTGGGCAGAGCTGGAGCAAGCGTTTTTGTGCTGGGGTCTGCAGATGGCACAGCTGTGGCCGTGATGAGGTTTGCAGTGGTGGTCACCCCCCCAGCAGCTGGGGGTGTGGAGGCATAGGTCGTGGTGGCACTGGGAGGCAGCGGGGTTGATGTAACAGGGAGTTGGGTAGTGGTCAGCTGGCCTAAAGCAATACCTAAGAAAAGGGGGAAAAAATAATTATTTAGGGGTGAAATTACTGTTCTTCCATTAATGTAGGCTTCCTATTAGGTCTTTACCAACTGCTTAACCCACAAGTCCTTGTCTGGTGTCTAGAAACTGCTTTCTGCTATGTTCCATTACAGAGCAATATAGAAACATCACTGGCAGCATCTGAGCATCACCAGCACACAAGAGACTTATCATGCATCAGAATCCTAGAACCACGTAGGTTGGAAAGACCCATAAGATCATCCAAGTCCCACGCTGAGGAGCTCTGACACTCGTACATAAGGGTTTGTGAGAATTGCCTGAAACATTTGGTTTTGCTCGGGGCAGCCGCTGAAGACAGCTCATCCTGAGATCCCCAGATCCCCCAGCAATCTGATTTAAGATGCTTGTCAAGTTGCTGCCTGTTTCATCCCACCTTGGTTAAAGGGATCAAGAAATAAAAGCCACAGGTTTTGGGTTTCTTTTACGCTGTTCTGGAGATGCATCCAGCAACCCAAAGGGAACCTGTCGGCGGGCAGAGACTTGCTTTGAGTCCAGAATGCCTCCCCTGTAAGAGCCGTGGTGATTCTTAGCCAAAAAGCCATAATCATCAGAGAACTGGGGTATTACTGCAGTTCAAGTTGTTTGCTGTAATCCATAATATTCTGAACTGGTGTCTGCTGATGACAGCAATCTCTCAGCACATGACCATGGGAGATGGATGCTTTCCAGTCACAGAACAGAGGAAAAAACCATAAAGCTAAACAAAAGAGAAGGAGCAGGTTGGTTTTCATTTAGCAGTGTCGTACTAAGCAAACAAAGCAAAACAAAACCAGCCCATTCATGCCACCACAGCACTCACATCAGCTTGGATCAGGAATTCAGGGCAGGGATTTCCTCTGTTGAATAACTGCAGCTTCTGCAAACACTCATCTTTGTACAGCATCAATCTGCAGCTATGGCTGCCTGTTGCTTTTTTCCTCTCACCTGCCCTCTTACGGCAAAGTGCTAATACGTGGTATAAGCACTACAAGGGCACACACACACCTTCCATTCTTTTAATAAGACTTGTTAGTTTCTGGAAGCCAGAGGTTCACAGACATGCACAGCCACTCTCTTGGAGGCAGTTGGGAAAAAAACAAGTAGCTCTGAAAGTAAAAGATTTGCTAAATTGCCAGGAATAGCGATTATAATAAGAAGGCATCAAACTCAACAGGCAATTAAGCTGTTTCTGGAGTGCGTCACAGAAGAGCTGTAAGTTACATCAGGTTTTATTTCAGGACCAAATGGGTGACTCAGGGCCCAGCAGCACGTTCCCAGAGCTGACACTCCCCATCACACAAGGTTTGGGCTCCTCCAGCCAGCACAGCGAGGGGGCTGCCAAAATCAGGTGGCCTCAATGGAGAAAACAAAAGGACTACTTTAAGAAGCTGCTTTAGGTGGTTGATGGAGACAAGAGACTGCAGCTGACGCCCAACAGCAAGATGCAGGTGAGGAACGAGAGCTTGGAGACTTGGAGGGGCCATGCCACACGATGGTGACAGTGTGGTCACCAGGGGTTGTGGACACACGGGTCACTGCCAGGTCCTTCCCAGGACAGCTCTTTGAGCTCTTCTCCTCAAGCCTTTGATTTCTCACTCTTTGGGCTGTCTGCCCACATGATGCTGGACACCGTGGGTGCCGGTGCTTAGTGCTGCCCCAGCATAAACAGCAACACGCAGATGAAGCTGGTTAGCAACAGCACTTAGGTTTCTATGGCAAAAACAGGACAGTGAATAAAAGAGTCCTTATGAAGCTGTGATCACAAGGAAACAACCTCTTCAAAGTGTTCCCTCCTAAGCACATACAGACCGCTTTGTACTCAACATTTCAGAAGACCCAGTCTTTCTACAACTCCTGAGAAAGGCAGCTGTCTGGGCCACTGCCCACGTTTTCTGGCTCTATCTCCCAAAACAGAGCCACTGTATTTAGCAGTGATTTTTTTTTTTTTTTTTTTTTTTTTACTTGTTTGTCCAAGATCAGCATCCAGGAGACACCAGCACTGGTCTGTGCAGCTCCTGGCCATGCTTTGACTAGTGACAGGCGAGTCCTCTCCCCTGCCTCAAGGGCTGAAGTCAGTCTGCTTCTCTTTTCTCCTGTCTGGCAGCAAGCTGAGTCAGCCCAAATCTTTATTAAGCTAATCTCAAAGTAAACACTAAAAGTAGTTCGAGGGCACCATAAAGTTCTCCCAGGAAAAGCTCTCAGAAGGACCACAACGTGTGATCTCCTGCACTGCAGCCTGTCCCAAACATTCATCTGCCAGAGACTCTGCAGTGCATTTCGGTATTTTGGATAGCACACAACTAACCCACTTCTGGCTTTGTTGTTTAAAAGATAGATATTTTAGTTGAATATTACTTTCTCAAAAGCTTTCACTGGTTGGTTGGTTCTGCTGTGAAGTGGTGGCACTGTTAAGACGGATTATTTTAGTGAAAGTTGTCTTTTCATAAAGTGTTACTAGAATAATCATTAAATAATATTAAATATTTAATAATCATTCCAAAGCATCAGTAGCCATCAATAGCCTTCAGTGGCCAGCACTTCATAAAGCTGTTTAAACAACTTCTAAAAGAAAAAAGTGGAGATGCTGGAAAAAAATAGTTTTAGAGCATCTAGCCATAAAAAAGCAAAACAAACAAACAAACAAACAAAAAACACAACAACAACAGCAACGAAATAGCATTTGGTTTTACCAGTTACAGCATCAGAGGTATGAAAAAAAAACAATACTCAACCATCCTTCTCAGCTCACCAGTTTTCTCTCCACACCTGGTGTCCACGTGTTAACAGCAGAGAACAGGGATTCTGCTTTCTACAGATACTTTTTTTAGGGCCCTGAATCAACAAAAGTATCTCCAGAGACACGAGGGATGTCTTTTTGTGACAACTCGGCATGGTGTTTTATCCAAAAAACCTCCTCGAGGATGTCATGGGAGGAAGGTTACTGAACCCTTGATGACTGAGCTAACCTTTCCTGATGTATAGGACGTGCAACCCTGCTGACCTGCAGGCACATGGACGCTGGCTGAGAACTCACAAAATGCAGAAATAGGACGGACAGCCCCTTAGTTTTTCTCCCCAGCCTTGCACAACAGCCCAGTCTGCTATTTGGGAGGAACTAGTCCTTCAAGCCACACGAAACCAAATCAATGGTTATCTACATGAAGATAATCAGTGGTGAACTCAACAGCTGACTAAGCGGCTTCTTAAAATGGTGAGTTTCCCCAGTTCAGTCTCAAGAGAAGGGCCGCCTGGGGGTCAGATGGGAAGGAGCCAAGGAGCTCCGTTCTGGCAGCGCTGGTGGGTTCCTGCCCCAACGAGGCAGGTGACCGTGGGCCCCTGTGAGCCCCTGACCCCAGCACTGGTGGACTGCAGGGACGGGAAGGTCTCAGGGCAGCACCGTGCCCCAAGGAGTTTCCAAGCTGCATGTAGCCAGATGTGCCCAGCAAGAAACCTGGTCTGAAGCCCCAAGCACAACAAGTTCTGGGGATCCCACACTGCCAAAACATCAGTTATAAAAACACAATTATTTGATAGTAAAGCAGTGCAGGAGGGGGAGAGCAAGGAAAGCAGCAGACAAAGGCATGACTACAAAAATATTCAGGCTCTTAAGGAGTCCCAGTTACCAAAAACACCTCATGAAAGTGAACGTGCCAGGGCATCCTGTTCCTCTGGGTTTAAGATAAGGCCATGCAAGGTCCACTGCAACTCCTCAATTCACTGAACAACTAGATTCCATCCCCCCCCCCTTTTTTTTTTCTTTCAAAATCAAGTTTTTATATTTATGTTTTCAGTCCTGTGCATCTTTAATGCTGTTTCCAACACCTCCCTCCCTCTGCCCACCCTTCAGTGGCAAAGCCCAGCGGTGGTACAGTGTCACCGTGTGCCACCGTGTGTCACCCAGCCCCAGGAGGCCTCACCTGTCAGACACGTCGTGGCCAAGCTCCAGAGCAGAGGCGAGGGCCAGGCACTCATTTTTCCTTGAGGAACAATGGAGCTGGTCGAGAGGCAGGCCCAGCGGCCGGCTGATCTCCCACGGCTAACTGCTTATCCTGCCCTGGGTCCGTGCCCAGTGCTGTCAGCTGATGCTGATCATGCGGCTCGGGCAGATCGGCCTCCTCCCGACAAAGGGGGGTTTATATTCGGGGACAGCAGCAGGGCTTGCCGAGGTGTTGCTGACCTCCTCCAGGTGAGAAGCAAACTAAACGTTGAGCAGACCTGCAGGCCTTCCCCTCTTCTCGTGGCATGCAGAAATGCGTCGGGCTAAGGGAAGAGGAACAGGCAGAGCTGTGCCTGGCGGCTGGCCAAGCCCCCGTGATCTCCCTCAAGCACAATGATTTCAATTTTAGACACCCAGGATTTCCTGCAAGAAGAGAAAGAGCCTGGGAAGAACCCCCAGTTCAAAGCAGCTCCCATTTCAACAGAGACGAGCCGTGCCACAACCAAAGCCCTGCCCTGGTTTGCTCAGCACTCACCCCCCAACGTGATGCGTTGGGTTGTTGCCATCAGGATCGAAGTCACTGACCCTGATGATGGTTTTGAGGTACAGCCCCATCCCACCTTCTGTGTGCATACCAGCAGCTATTCTGCTCTTCTGTCTGCTCACAGTTTGTGCCTCGTCTTCTTTCCCTTTTAAATGTTGGTGCATCATTCCCAAGGCAAATCCTACCCACGGTCTTTGCCACAAGATTACAGCCACAGAAACTTGGCTGAAGGAGGCACAACCTGCATGACCCGGGCCATCGAGCTGCAGCAGCCACCCAGAGCAAAGCACAACAAGCTGAGCTTCGTGAGCTCTGACCCAAACCCCAAGCACTCCTCACCAGGGCCCAGGTGGGTTTGCATCACACACAGCCCACAGTGCATGTGCTGGGTGTTCTCCCACATTGTGTAGGCTGTTGAGAGGGAAGCTTTGGAAGCGGTCACTGTTGGTGTAGTCCCACTGCACAGAGAGGCACAGAGACTGCTTCAGCGAGGGACTTCTGTGGTACCCAGAGCTCCTGACAGGGTCTGTAACCAGTGATAGGACTAGAGGGAAGGGCCTCAAGTTGCGCCAGTGGAAGTTCAGGTTGGAAATGAGGAGACATTTCTTCTCAGAAAGAGCAGTCAGGCATGGGAACAGGTTGCCCTCATCTACAAGCCCTTCCCATGCCCCTCAAAGCGCTCTCCTCAGCTGAGCTCCCTGAGCATGGCAGGAGAGGAGGCAGGTTGCTTCCCTCAGTTGCTTCAACCAGCAGGAAAGTTTAAAACACTCTTCAGACAGGGACCAATGCAACTTCAGGGCAAGGAAGTACAAACTGGTTAATTTATAAACTCCTGGTCTGCCCTGGCTGGTCTCCGCTGAGATTAAACGCCACTGCTGGTTGGTTCGCAGGGAGTAAATAAAGAACAGCGCCACGGTTGATCAAAAGCAATGCCCCAGGCTGGCACAGGGCCCTCTTCTTGTCAGTTCGGTTGCTCTTTCGGCGGTGGTGAACCTCCTGTCCCCAAATGCACCAGGCACTACCCTCACCCCAGGGTTTTCAAGGCTTTGCTGTCTCCTCACAGGGCAGAGGCAGCTGTGGTGGTGTTGCTCCCAGGAACACGGCCTGCTGCTCAAACCCACCAGCAGTTTGTGTCCGCTGCCACCCATCACCAAATGGCTCTAAGTCCCTTCAGTGACTTATTTGTTTGCGGGCTGCTTGTTTATTAAATAAGAAACCCTGAGCAGGGAGAACATCTCTCAAACATGAGCAGCATCAGCTGGAACCACATCAGCTGGAACCCTCCAGGCCACGCTGGGATGAGGCAGTAAGTGCTACAGGGTGAAGGCCCAGGTGAGGTCCCACCTACAGTGAGGGCCATGAAGAGGAGAGGAATTCATGAGCTGAGAGTAGATGCACACATCCATCAGTCTGCAAGTGGTCACTGGGTGCACCTCTAAGGTCAGGAATTGTGTGTTAACTGCTGGCAGATAAGAGCAGAAACATCACTTTATTGTAGTACTATTAGTACTACATAACTATCCTCCACTCCAGGGCCAGGGTCTGAGCCCTAATAGGCACTTGCTCCAATGCCAAACAACTGCCACGCTCCAAACTACTGCAAAATCATGTTATTTCTACTAGGCTGGGGGAAGTTATGGCCCTTGGTGAACTGCAGCTAGTTGTTTGACTACAGCTACAGTCCTGTGGCAGCACAGTCCTGCTTTGCACCCTGTCACTGAGCCAGTACCTTGGGGACATCCTGCTGCATCTATTGCCTGGGAAACAGCAAGATAATCGGATAGGAGGCTATGAAGTGTAAGCTGGCTTCAGACAAGCGCTTTTCTCAGAAAAGTGTTTTTCTTCAAGCTCATGGGCATTTTAGTCATAGTACACTGTGGCTGCATAGAGAGATAGTACCTTCTAGTCGGTGCTCCCTCTTTCACAAGGGAAAAAGCACCTGTAAGTTCCTGACGCCCATAGGAAGCCTGTCTGCTGGACTGGGAAGCAACTGGGAATCCAGAACCCCCCTTCAGATACAGGGTTCTTCCAGGCCCCATTATACAAGCCAACTCTCATAAAACAGCACAGGAACTCAGAGCTTTTTGGGTCAATGACCCGTCAAAAGTCTGATTCAGCAATGCAAATACAATTTATTCTCTGAAGGCTCTTCAGTAACTTACCTGCAAAATTGTTATGAGCATAGGCAATGGATGAGTTTCCCAAGGAGCAGAGCCTTTGCTAAAGGAGCATGACCAAACTCCTTGGCAGTTCTAGGTAGATAGTGACCTTGACGAGCAGAAAGGCAGCCACCAGGAATTTCCTTCATTTTAGGGGGAGGGAAGCCATCTCTTGCTGCTCATGGACCTTGACACCTACCTTGTGCCTAGAGGAGGGCCAGGACACTTCTACACAAGTAGGAAAGAAAAGCAAGGCAAAACCACCACCATTTCCCAAGGCACCTACAGAAGTACTTTTTGTGCTCTGAACGGATTAAAACCTGTGCCTGACCAAATGGCCACATGATGGCACCACAGCTTTGAAGAGTGAAGACATCACCACGTTTCATTTGAGACTAAAAAGCATCTTAACCACAAAACGGCAGTGTGATCTTTTTAAGCTGCACCAGCAGAAACCTTCATAATGTGTTGTGCAGATGGAAGAAAACCCACAGAATAGAGGCTGAAGGAAGCCAAGTAATGGGTTATTAGAATCAAATACCTCAAAACTCTTCCTTTAAAAATATTTATCTTCTGGATTTCAAGGGAATTAGAAACAGTGAAAACAGCCACAGGAAAGGTATGCTACTGCAGATCTGAGTTTATCCAAGCAAAGGCATGACAGTATGTAAACTGAATTCAGCAGTGCTGCTCCCAAACAGCACTAAGTATTTATTTCTTCAATTAGTCCCCATCAGTTAAAAAGGGTGGTCTTCAAATGTAGGACTCCAGAACGGATCAGTGTCAGTCTCCTAAGCATAATCAGTGTTAAGGATGTAGGTTAAATGTACCTAGTGCTCTAGGGCAAAAAAGAATTAAATACATTGGTCAGCTGCTTTACAGCAGAATACACAGGAAAAAAAAATAATTTAATGAAATAGATAAATAGAAGTCTCCCAGTATTAAGGGAAAAAGTGTGGTTATCTGAAGCAATTTCCAAGCAGCTCTCAAGGATCAGATATAGCTGAGACACCAAGGGCATTACCAAGTCAGATCCATCACTCATCAGCAACCAAAGACTCTCCGGCACATTGCCCATGTTTTTGTATGTCCCATGAGGATTCAAACCACTGAACATTCAACATGAAGATGTCAGATTCTCCTGCAATAACTCCTAGTGCATGCCTACCACCTGTCTCCTCCATGAAAGAGGGTATGAATAAATACCAGGAAGCAGCAAACATTTTCATAGTGAATACTACTCAGAAACCAAGCTCTTAAAGCCAGTTGGAGGAGTCTTCCCAGGTCCAGTACAATGCAGGTATCTTAAAACACAGCAGGTTCTGAAAACAAAGTTACCTCTTCTACTTTGGAACAATCACAAGTTTTGCTTCTTGCCTCCTTTTCCCTTTCCTGCTGTCAGAACATGTACATGCACACCTGAGTGCACAGGAACTGTGAGAAGAGAACCTAAAATGTGAGCCTAACCTGTGAGAAGAGAACCTAAAACACAGAGCTCAAACAGAAGCTCAGGAATACTGGACAGCTTTAGGACAGTATCTGAGTCATTAGTCCAGGTCTTAAAAAGGGCTTAAAATCATGAGATTTGGTGTTAGAATGGAATCCTAGACACTTAAAAAAGCAGCCAACTACTTGCCTAAGCAGCTATGCTTTCCAAAATGTCTAGTGACACAGATGACTTAAAATAGATGGGTCTCATTCTGAATAGGCCATTCTCAGGAAGACAAGGCAACCTGGCACATCTTTACTCATGCAAAATGGATTAGTGAGTCACTCTTCTGGGTGCCAAATCCTTCACAGAGCAAATGCCCTATGAAATAGGCAAAGTGTGCATCTCAGCCTACTCTCAAAGCTTTGTCACAAGTGTTTTAACAGAGCAGTTGACCTGGAACAGAATTTCCTTCCCAGCTATTTGATAAGGTCGGTCTGACACAGGAGAGAAAAACCTCAGACTATGCCTGGCACTGTACAAGTGCAGGCAAGTGTAACAGAGCCATGTCACAAAGCCATACATAAAGCTGGAATGAGGCCAGCCACACATGTCCTTATAACTCAATACTGAAAGGTAAGTCCTCATGTTATATCACAGAGGAAACTAGACCATAGGAATGGAGTCTGTGAGCATGAAGAGTTTCTGGTAGAAAAAAAAGTAACAGAACCCACAAAAATCTTCCCCAGCACTCTAAAATTGAGAGAAGCAGTCACTGCCATAACTCAGCCAAAGAAGGCAAATTGGGTTTATTCCACACTTTCTTACCATGAGGGCCATCCACGCTTAGCATACCTTCTTCCTTGGACCACAAAGTCTAGGCTGTGGTTGGGTGCTTAAGTAGATGCACGCCTACATGCTGTGGGAGCATATCGCCTAAGGTTAATCAGCTTTCACTGAATCCACTCAAAAAGCAAGAGCAGGTATTTTGATCACACCTCCTACTCACAAATATCCCAACCAGCTAAACTAGCAGATGTCAAATTTGCTGCTGTAGATGCATTTCAAAGTTGACATTTTCATGTGACAAATCTAAAATGGATGCACATCATCATGTCATGTGTTTGGTCTCAGGCTAGTGGTACTCATTAGCTCAACTGTCAGCATAATAAGCAGAAGTTTTTAATTAAAGAGTCTCAGTCCATTTCCTTAGAAAATCTAAATTTTTATTATACATACTGTATTACACTGAAAATACGTACCCAAAGACAGAATATTTTGAATTTACAACTGTACAAAAAAACAATAGAAAACATATGGGCTATGCGATAGATGTAACAATTCACAAAATGACGTCTCGTTAAAGGCACCAGATTCCCAGAGGGCTCTGGCTTAACATTTTTTAGTCTTTTTTTTTTCCAGTCAGATCATACTATGAAAATATGATTCACTCTCCAATTGTATAATGTCAAAGTCTCACGCTCCTTGCAACTAGACAAGCAATCTGCACTTTGACATGACTTAGTCAAATTAACATTTCACACAAAGGTGTCAAGCAACTACCAGAGGCTCCTGTCCATTGCTTCCAGTACCCTATGGTATTTAGCTGAAAGGTTAAGTGGCAAAGCTACCAGTGAGAAAACAAGTTAACCCACAGAGGAACCAAGTTAACCCACAGAATACTGGCCCAACACTAGAGTGTTAACCATACTAAGTCTGGACAGCTTTGTATGGAGATAACTACAGAGAACTAGAGCAGGAAGAGTGTTCTTTCTAGAAGGAAGAAGGCATCTGTAATCAGTAATCGGTAATCAGGACTCTTGCTCAGCATCCTCCTTGGGCTCACCTTCATTAAAAGGATTTCACTTTTTCTGGTCCTCATGGCACTCATGAAAGAAAAAATGGAGCCTAAAGAAACCCAGACTTTGCTGTAGGGCAAGTTCTCAAAGAAGCCTGTATATGCAGATGTGTTCTTCCCCTCCCACCCCCCAAAGAATTAAAAATTTGGGCAGGAAATAAACACAAGCCACTTTCATTGCTATAAGCCACATTTTCATTCATATTGTACCCTGACTTGCACATCGGACCAGTAGGTGCTTCTTTACAAGCACGGACAAGAGAAGCTGGGATATCCTGCCTTGCTGAGGTCCAGTAACACTTAAAGGCTGGGCTTGCTATTTCCTAAAGCTTCATGCTTGGGATGAGGGGAAAGACACAAACAGCTCTAAGACTCTGAACTACTTCTCTGGTTAATTAGTTGGTACATCAGCAAATCATTCTAGAGCCAACAGATGTTTTTATTTAGTCTTGCAGCACACATTGAGCTTCATTGTACAGAACCCAGCTAACAACTAAGTGACTGAATAGTTAAGACAAAAGATATCAAGTTCCAGGGCCAGATTTTGTACTGTATGCAACAACTCCATTATACTGGAATTTAAATGATGTTGCCCTTTCTGAATTGTCTGGCACACTACTTTCAGGCCACTGGTTCAATGATTTCATTTTCCAAACCGAAGAGCTCCATGTAGTTACTTCTTACCGTATCATTCTAAGAACATTGCAAAAGCTTCCCTTTCTTTATGCATTTAAAACAACCTTTCTAGATTCACAGATCAAGTTGAAATAATGCTATGGTGTTGAAGGTCATAAAGTCATTTTAAAAAATAAGTTATTTTGCAGTGTCATCTTCATCCTAATGACCTAACAGAATTAAAAATACTATGTTTCTACTTAAAATTCCCATTTATTGCATGACTGACTTCAAACAAACAGGCCTGGAGACCAACTTTGTTATGCAGCAAAGAACAGGCAGCAGCATGGTAGGCTTCCAACTAGCACTACCACACTCAGATGACTCAAGTGCATCCTAGAAGGACTTCTTGAAGAGGGGAGGGACAGCTTTCTCCATCCCAGTGCCACAGGTCTGGGATGCAGACTTGTGTGAACTAAAAGTTTAGTGAGGTACCTCCATTAATCTCAAGTAAGCCAAAAGAGTCATCACACAGCAGCACTTTGTCACTACCAAACTGCAAAGAGTCTTGAAACAGCAATTTATAATAACAGTACATGCCCCTCAAGCCAGCCAATTTTATAAAAGTTTTTTAATTGTATTTGGTACTTGCAGCTTATCTATCAAGCAGGAACAGTTAAGACAGAAGTATCATACATATTTACTTTACAGGAAACTGGTCATCACAAAAAAAGTCCTTTAAAAATCTGAATGCAGACAAGAAAAGGAATGTCACCTTCCTTTAAACCTTTCTTTTTAAAAGATGAATCCTTTTATATTCTATTCTTAGCCCTTACTGTGTAACATAATGAAATAAATTATAGCCATGAAAATGCATTTATACTGAACTCATCCTAAAAGCTAAAACCCACTACTCATCCGCACTTGTCAGGCTGGTTTCTAGATGCTTAAAGAAAAAACAATCAGAATCACAATCTACACTGCTTCTGAAATGGGCTAATAAAGTGGAGGAGAACCCCCCATGTGACAGTTATGTGGAACCTAACTTTCACCCTAAAACATGCACAACACTCCATAATGGTAGCAGGTACCATCAAATAACTTGCCAACTACAGGAGCTAGAACATTCTGTGTATTTGCTCAAATATAGTTAAGAAATCTATAATTTGGTCACATCTTAAAATACTGTTTTACAGTGTTCTCTTGTAACTTATGCTTTCCACATTCAGTTGGATAATAGGTTGAAAAACTAAAAATAAGAATGCAATAAAAATTCCCCAATATAAAATATTCTAAACAATCACCTAAACATCTGTTAGTATACAAGTACTTATGGGATTTGGTCTTTTTAGAAAAGAGAAAAGCCTCATTTTGTCCTAAGAGTTCCACTTTAACAGGAACCTTTAAGCCAGCCCGAGGTACCCTCTCAGCATTAGAAAGCCATTAAGCTACTCGTTGTATGTTCTCCTTCTAAGCACCATTCCCAACTAAGCACAGCTCCACATACCAGTACTGGCAGAAACCAGGCATTTCATCCAAGTCTCCGTCAAAGAATGAAAACAAGTCTCCAAACAATGAACCTTGAACTATGTACACAAACCCTCTCAATAAATGCAAGCTATACTTACACAATTAAAGTCAGGTTAAACCAGTGGTGTGAAAACAGTTATAAAGATAAAGATGTGCTTCTACTAGAAGGGGACAAGTATAAGGCACATTTATACGCCAGTATAATTGTAGCCACATTAGTGATTATAGTGATAACTGCACTGGTAAGAACCACAGCTATATTCAAAGCTTTTTGGATCAGGGCTTGGTAAGACTGCTCAACCAAACATGTATTAACACTGCCTCAAGACAAGTTTTGATTTGCTAACCATCTTATTCAGAGATGTGTCAGTAACTTGGAGGGGCATTTAAAAAAGCAGCTGCAATCAGTCTTGAGATGTACTAGTTTTGTTTCCTCCCAGGCTGTTCAGAGGACTTGCCATGCAAGAGCCACAGACCAACTTGTACCCTTAGACTTACATGGCAAAGAACTATCACTCCCACACAGCAACAACCCACGCCTACTTTTTTTTTTTGCCTAGTTTTGCTATTTATTTTTTTTTTCAGAAAGTTGTGATACTCAGATTCTCAGGATCTCTAATAATGCCAAATATAGACTAAGTCATGCTGGGCATGGACACTGACAATACAGCAAGTTAAAGCTGCTCAATCCCATCCTATGACCCAAGCATAAAGAGGCTAAACAGACAGACAGCAGGTACCATTAGCCACTAGACATCTGCCACCTGCAATACTCAGTTATACTGCAGCCGAATTACAAAATAACCAAGCATTGACCTGTGGTGCTTTAAGTGTCCATTCTTACAATGGAACCCACGTAGCCAAAGAACATATTTTTTTACATTAAAGATCTGTGCCCTTGTTTAAATGGTAAACTCTGAATGACTGTGCAGTAGTTTTCTCTTGTGGTACTCAGAAGTAAACTGCTCCCACCTGTAATCTTTCAGTTGTGATCTCCTTTTCCAGCATCTCAAACGGTAGGAAAACAAAAAAAAGCCACCAACCACTTCCCCCTAAGATCACCTTTCCTTTTACTGTATTAAAAAAAAGTTTGACATCATCTTCTTCTGCATTCACTGAGCCCAGTTAGGTCAAAGAGCCACAACTTCTATGCTGGAGGGTAATAAGAAATGTACACATGAATGCCATTTTGTACAGTTAGCATACTTTATGAGCTGGTTGACTCTAAGCTTGATTTGGTCCAGTCTGCTGCTGCTGCATCTCTTAGGAAACATTAGTTATAGGTTTGTACTTCTTGAATCTGGTCCATTCACCAGTAGCATAGTTCATTTCAAAGACTGTATCAACCAACATAGTGGTGCTGCCAGTGCCATCTGCCTTTGGTAAGTCTTCTGTATGCTCACTGAGTTTGATTTGAATGATGTCACCTTGCTCTTGGCAAGGATTCTCTGTGAAAACAAGAATAGAAACAGTTATATATTTCAACAACATGTAAAAGAGCACCTGATAGAGATTTAAAATCTTAGGCCAAAAAAAAAAACCACAAACCTAGAACTAGTAGCAAGTAATGACACTACAGCAGGTAGCCTTGAACTTTTTACAGTGCATACATCACAGTCTATATTTTAAGTACAACAAAACCAAACCCCAAAAGATGAACACACCCAAGGCTAAAGTAACTAGACAAATAACAAAAGGGGACCAGGGCAGGAGAGGCAGAAGCATGCCAGTATCATTTCTATCTGCCTTAAGAACTGTAAGAGAAGCTTATATTTAGATGAGATTTGGTAAACCTGAACTACCAAAATTGTTTTATTTAGGATACATTTCACAGCTAAAAACCTCAGTTTTCAGCAATTGTGGAGGCCCAAATAACTTCACTGAAATCACTCGCCCATAAGATTTTCCATTTCAGCACGAGTATTGAATGGTAAATGTCAAGCTATTGGAACTGGCACTCAGGAACTCAAGAATATTACACTTGACAGTTATTTATTCAAATTTCAGAAGGTGTTGACATTACTAATGTAGGAATTCATATTATATACTTATGTATTTCACATAAACAGGTAACAGGTGCACACTTTCAAAACTAATATTCTACCTTGCATCACAAAAACATCGACGTATGCATTAAATTACATCCTGCCACTGCATTCTGAAGTAGCATCTAGTCCTAAGAGCACCCTTCTGAATGCAGGATATACAGAACTTTCTTTAAGCCCAGTGATCATCACAGTAACTCTATCCTGACCATCTTGAATAATGTAATACATAAATCCAAATGCACGAGCCACATTTAGGCTCCAGCACTCTAGTGATAAGAGGCATCAAATACCAAATTAGAAACCAGAGCAAGTGCAGATGAGAGAGTTCACTTAAGGATTCTTACACCCATTCTCATCTTACAGTTAGTAGTCTGCTGGGTAAAACAGCCTTCATGTATCAAGGCCAGTATAGTACAAGACAGCTGATCTGTGATTCATAGCACCTGTAGCTACTCAAAGTGTCTGAGACAACAGCTGCTACATTTCCAACACTCTGAAGCTCACAAAGAGGTTCTTAAAATGCAACTGTTACCTCACATTGCCATGAAAGGAGGTTCATCCACCAGTCTTCTAGACAGAAGACTAGGACACAATCAGTCTGTTCACAGTTCTGACTGGCTGGCTTATTTCTCCTCAACTCTTGAGCAGTGATACCACGTGTTCTGTTCTATGTATGTTCTGTGTTTAGTGGCTGCTGGGACAGTTTGATTCTTATTGACCAAAGGCCCAAAGACCTGTTCCAGGTAGTCAGAACTTCAATCCATAAAAATACTAGCATATATAGAGAAAGCTAAAGCTAGAGTCTGCAACTCACACACATATATTCAGAAATGCTACGCTCTATTTCAGATTGGAGTATTGAAAAGCAAAGTAATTTAGTCTCAATACATGCCTCTGGATCCTGCCATGAATCCAAGTATAAGAGCCTTCTCTGGCCTTGTAACTTTGTTTGCAGTCTTGAACATTTCCTGTGCAGCATACATTTGCTCCCTCTGTAACAGATAGATTAAATATGAATTCCAGCAGGGAAAACACTGCCAGAAGGTACCATACTAATACCAAGAGACAAGAAAAAGAATAAGGTAAAAACAAAATCCTTAACCCCAAACCTTTCCCTCTTTAATGCTTACTGCTAACACTTGCAGCTACAACTGAATTCTGAAACAAACTCAGAAAAGATTCTTTAAATAGTTACAGAAACGTGTTAAGAGACTTGATGTTTACACTATCCATTCTGTATTATGACCTTAGTTTTTTTTAAATGCGTCCTCTACTGTCCAAACAGCCTTGCTGTAATTTCAGAGTTTTTTTCAGTAGCTCTGCTTTACTGTTAAAAAAGTCACACATCTTCTTAAAGTACAGATCCTGCAAGCTAGGCTTACAGGCACGCTTAGTGAAATCTTCAAAGTGGTTGCATCTCAAATTGGTTACCTGCTTAACTTGAAGCACACACATAATATACAAACATACCAGCAATAAGAAGCTGTACCACATAAGTAATTGCTGTTTAGTTTCCTTCTCACTCTCAGGCTTTAGAAGATGTGTAATAGGGGGGATGGGAAAAGAAATCAAGGCTTTTGCCTTTATTCTATTGGTACCTTCTCTCCTATCACTGCAACAACATGATCCCTTTTAGCAACTTAACATCTCTGCTGGAAATACGCCTTTCTCCCAAAAATCTTTGTAAAAAGGAACAAAATATTGTTATGTAATAAGCAGCTGTAAATAGAGGCATCTGCAACATTGACACTGCACAACTAAAGCTGTGATTAACATTTAAAGACAGCGATGCTAATGAAGCCACAAAAATATTTTCATTATCTTTGGTTACAGATAAGCAGCTTCAATCACTCCATGAACCTAATGCCATGAATTGTCAACGTATCAAATAAGACCAACAATAAGAATTTGCATATTCTAATCTACATCAAAAGCAGCAGTTAAGAATGGCTTTTGTTTTTTACTTACCGTAAGAGAGAGACTTTTTTTCGGTGGTGGCTGTTGCTGAGTTTGAGGGGCCACTTGTGGTGCTTGTGCTGCAGGGGAAATGGCAGGAGGTGTGGTAGGTGTTAGGGGTGAGGTAGGCGTAGTTGCAGGTGGATTAGAGTTACTATTGTACATGGGTGTTCTTTGTTTGAATTGCGCAGGAAGAGTTGTGGTAGCATTTGGAGCTGCAGGCTCTTCAGTCTGTCTGTTAGTCTGCAAGGCCTCTCGTGCAGAGCCAGCTATTAAAAACAATTAGGATAACAAAAAAAGTTATAATCCAAACAAGTATCAGCAACACCAGTGGACTTCATAAAGAGATCTAAAAATTCTAATTCTTTCATTTAAGCACCATGACTCAATATGCTGTTTAATACCTATCTGAAAAACTGAAGAGCAAGTGTTCCCTCAGCTCATTTGCCTTCAGCAATTAGACAGTGAGCAGCTTTCCAATATGGATTACTCCGTATCGTAGCAAGCTTTGTTTAATGGACATCAATTCTTAAATTGATCTACTTTTTAATGTATATTGCTATAACAACTGTATGCCAACCCTACCAAGATTAATTGCTGTACTGTTATGTAGAAGCCAAAGACAAAAATATTTCATTTTTTACCTAATGCAGCAGCAGCTTCCAAAGCAAGTGGTAATTAAGTCTCAGCCAGTAACAAATACTGAAAATACATAAATACTTCAAAACAGAGAATTAAATGCAGTCTCCAAAATAATTTATTCAAACACTAACTGATAAGAGGGCCCAAGCCCCTCAATATTGAGGAGTCCTAATTTTGATTTTTTCCCCTCAAAGTTCATTTATTCAACTGTACTTAACCATGCAGGGGAGTTACTATTCCAAATCTGACTGCAGCTGAAGGTAAGTTATATGATCAAGTCTTTGTGATTTCACAAGTTTCTGCACTGTCCAGCAGGCAATTGATACCCATGTATCAATTGTGCATGCTCTGGCCAGTTTTTTTTTTTTTTTTGCAGCTTTTTGACATAGACACAACTACTTCAGTACTTTTCATGACTCTTATGAGGTTTAAGCTAATCAATTTTCACCACATTCACAACAGACTAAAGTGCAAATACAGATCACAGCTTAGCTGATAATTCAGATCAAATTTGAGGGGTCTACCAGTTATTCATCTCAGCACAGATATAGCATCTGTCTTAGCAATAAAGCTCTTACCCAGTAAAATGTGGAACAGGACACTGGGTACTTGAACAAACATTTGTAACAATTAGCTGCCTACTAGTTTTGTACAAATCTCTTAAGTTTTATTATAGGCTTCCTCTCATGTCAGAATAATTGACTTGCATAAAGTAACATATGTCAATTATGCAACCTCAGATCATATGAAACCAACTCCAAGGATCTTGTGTCTCGCATTAAGTTTCATATTCTATGCCCATATGGAAAGCTAGATACCCCACGCTCCAGAAGAAAATAAAGTTAAAAAAAACAAGGAACAAAGACAGAAATTTAAACTAAGCTTCTTCTGCTGTTGAATACATTGCCAACACTCTGGAAAATAATATTAAATGCTGACAACACTGATGTGCTTTTGGCTGCACTCCTTCCAGAGATGCCAATTTTCTGCCAGGGAGATTTGCACGGACCTTCAGAGAGATTCTGAACCATTTCAGAGCCAAGTTAAACAATCAGTTTTTGCATATGATTTTTTCTCTTGTGACCAACACGCCACAGCTCACATAAAGGCAAATGTTACAGTACCAGATATCAAAAAGCACTTTTTAAAATAATGCATTAGACTGCAGCATCGGTTCTCAGTTAACTACAAACTCAGGTAATGAGTTTGTAGTCATGCATATCTTTTACTGCAGACTGATATGTTCCTTTAAGACTTTACATCCAGCAGGGAAGGAAAAGTGTGTAAAAATACAAGATGTAGAAACAAAGTATTGTACAAGAGTTTTTTTTTTTTTTAACTGTTGACAGTTTCCAACATTGGAAGAAATGTAGCCCTTCTCAAAGTATGAGGGAGCTCAGGTATTAGCTATCAGACTTAAAATGTAAAAGGAAAAAGGAAAAGCCTATGTGAAAGCTAACATGTACCTGCTTCTAGGAACACGTGACTCTTGAAAGCAGTTACCCATCTTGTAAATAGCATGCATATGGTTGTGTCTATATTGACTATGTACTCTATCTTAACATACATTACTGGTATTTCTTTGGGAAAGAAGAAATTGTATTTCCCATAATAGGAAAAGAAAAAACAACCAGTAAATTAAGTCAAGCAAGCAGAGCAGTCAGTCATTTTAATACATAAAAAAAACTTTTCTTTATTTAGTTAAGTACAGACTTGTCATTTAACCTAAAGGCTGGGCTCCTGCAGTGGATTTTTAGACTGCTAAGGTCAGAGTTGAGGGACAGTATGTTTGTGAAAAGTTAGACAGTAAAACTGTTTAGAGTTAGAAGTATTAAGTTCCAATAGCAAAAAAAAAAAGTATCTTTTACCTGGCTGTGTTTCAGAGCTTGGGATATATGAGGAAGATGGCACCACACTGGGAGTAGCAGGTAAATAACTTGTAGAAGGTAGTGCTGGCTCATTGTTCAATGAGCCAAGTTTCTGTAAAACAGAAAAATGTTACGGCCATAATGCATGTACTTATGTGCAGCTTTTCCATTTTAAATACAGCTTCAGAATTAGTACTGCTAGAATATTCATTATGGAAACTTAATTATGGACTCCTCTCTTAAGGTTCAAATGAGAAACTTGCCCTAACTCCCTGTACAAACTTTGTACATTAGGATTACCTTAGAAGGAAAAAAAGCAGCTTTTATTTCTCATAATTCAGATCAAAGTTGCTTTCAAAGACACAGCTGAGCCAGAAAAAGGTACTATTGTGATAGAATATGTACTTTTTCAGAGTTGATCTGCTGGAATCAGAGATGCTAAAATTAACAACCTATCTTGTATGCTATATTTTTCCTAAGTAAAATTACGACTTAAAAGACTCGCAGGTCCTCAGTACTGTACACCGACCATGATTCTTAGCAATATTTAGCACTGACTGACCCTACTCTCTACAGACAGCAGCTCCCAAACGGTGCTGTCAACGAAGTCTGTACTTGCAAACCAGGGAGTGCTCGCAGCCACCACAGTTAAGGCTGCACAGCAACGAGTGACCTCCAGCTGCCTTCAGTTCTTCTGTCCCATTTCTTAGTTATGGACATCTGCAAAAACTGCACGGATACTATCTAAACATTTTCATTCTTGAAAAAGCTGTGTCCTGAGATACAGTTACAGGAAGGTAAAGCTGCACCAGTCTCTCCAATGTGTCCTACCAGAAAGGGTTAGAAGACCCACACCACTGACTGTACCACATTTAACATTGCCTTTTCATTAGATCAACTTTTTTTTTTGGGGGGGGGGGGGGGCGAGAACAGCAAAAAGTACTGTTATGAGAAGGAGGAGTGGACATCCCTGAACTGTATGGGATTTAGGAAGAGATAAGCCACAGGTACTTCAGACAGAAACTGATGTATTTCTCCTCCCTTTTCAGTAGTAATGGAACCAATTGAATCTAGTTCCAGATTGATCTGGAGACCTCAGAAGAAGCTGCCTTCTGAATTAAGCATCATTTTTACAAGATCACAAAGGAAATGGAGAAGAGAACCACTAAATAGTGCTAGCATACAGGTTCTTTTCCTCAATCCAGGAGGCCTAAGTTTTTGAAGGCTTCTTTCTTACTTAGCTACATATACTCAGTTATCCCTCCTAGGCAGGGCCCAATGACAAGTACTCACTGTATCTGTGCATACTGTTCCACTAGGGTCACAAAGGATACACAGAAAAACTTACAGGTGGTCCCAAAATGACTCTACTTCACTAGGTATTGGAAAGTTCTTTGAACCTGGAACCTCTGACAAGAGGCAGCAATTGTCAGTTACATAAGTACCATACTTCACCACAAACTTAAAAAGAGCAACAACAAAAAAAAAAATCAAAAAATTCACCTTGATCCTGCTTTAAATCGTTTTTGAAGACAGTGGAGTCGAATTTTGAAATAGTTACATAAAGATTTTTTTAAAAAATATTGAGGTATGCTTCAACAGCTTAGAACAATACCATTAGTGTTTTAGAATAAGGTGCATCTTGGTTTCCTTGTCTTTATGCTGTTATTTGGTTTGGGGGTAGGGTTTTTGACATTTTTTCTTTACCTGTGTAGACACAAGTCCAGCAGCATAATCTGGAGTAGCATTTTCTACTACTGTTTCTTCTTTGGCTTGCTTTTCCACAACTTCTGTATCTATTGCATAGAAACAGAAGTCAGTTCACAGAAGTTTTCTTAAACAATGAATTAGATTTACTTTTTAAAAAATAATATAAACCCACGTTTTTTCAGATTCTGCTAAACCATTCTTAAGAGGTATATGCTGAAAGGTTACAGCAATCAACGTAAACTTCATAGACAATTTTAAAAAAGCAACGGTGGAAAGAACTACAAGGTAAACATACATCAAGATACAGCAGCTAAGCAATTAGACAGAACTAGATAACTTTCTGATAGTTAAAACAATCTTTTAATTGCAATCATGATTTTTATTCTGAGATTGTATTTGTTTCCAAAAACACCTAAAAGGTTGTTCTGGGGGAAGAAAAGCTGGCTACCATATCTTCCTGATACTTAGTGCACTATCACTTGAGTAAGAGTAGTACATGAGATATTCACTTTAAGATCTTGCCCACAATTTTGGGGATAGAGATTTTTTCCAAGATTACTTTGAATTTTTTTACATGGCTGTGCAACCAGTAGAAATAAGCATATCAAAATCTGAGAGCAATTTCAGACCTGAGGCTAGCCTCACACCTATCTTTGTTGTGCAAAGTACAGGTTTTTACCAAGGCACGTTGCATTATGATTAGTGGCACTAGGGGAAAAAAAAAGAGGAATTCCTCCCTTCAGGCTGCTTGTTGCCCTTTTCTCTTGTAAGCTTACCTGAAAGTGAGTTTTAACAAATCGAGAATAAAATAGTACTATAAACCTAGATCTGATTTCCAAGTACATTATCAGTGTTCTATACCAACCTAATGTCTTTCTTCTTCTCTTTGCTTCACGGCCAGCACCTACCATATCCAGCTCAGAGATATCTAAAAGCTGAAAGAGTGCAGAATCACAATAAGTTAAACTTTTGTCAATTTGTATCTAAATATTATCCTTATTTTTTCTTTAATGTACTGATAATTGATTCGAAATAGCATTACAGCCTCACTTCCAAACTGGGAGGAGATCTGAGTGGAATACAGGAAACTAAGAAAGAGTTCACCTACCTTTACTCCTCTTTCTTTGCGCAGAGGTGTTCGTGAAGGAGGAATAGGAGTCCTGTTTCCAGAAGGGCTAAATACACTAGGTGCTGAAGTACTCCTGAATGGAGCTTGTTTTGGTATTCCTTTGAGTGGTGCTTAAGGAAGATCAAAAAAGGCAGCAATTGAAATACTTGCTTCATTAGTTACAAAGAACAATAATAAAGAGTTCTTCAGCTTTTTTTTTTTTTCCTTCTTAATAAGCCCTCCACCCCCTTAACTTCAAAAGTTTCTAATGTGGAACTGTCTACAAAATGTTTTTCAAAGGTCAGATTGGGCTTTACCCTTCAAACAAGGAGTAAGAATCACTCCCTAGGCCAATGCTTGCAATCCCAAAGCTTAATAAGCAGTTTTTATTACAGTTACATGCCTTGGATGTTTTTCTGAACATTCTAGATGAAGTAAATCAAATAGGCTCAGTATCAAAAGACACTTTTCCAACATACATTGATGCTTTCCTTATTTACAAAGAAAAAAAATCAAACACAAAGAAGTACTAGTCATCTATATTCTAAATCTGACTATTGCCAAAGTTAGTCTTTGAACATTCAGATCTATTACTTGATAAAACTGTAACTCAAGATTTTGGCCAGAGTTTGTTAGAATTCCTGTAACTGACTAATAAGTCCTCCTATAGGCTGTACTGGCATTAGAGGGGTCAGAACATGGGACTTTGGGGTGTCCAGAGAAGGGCAATGAATCTGGTGAAGGGTCTGGAGAACAAGTTCTACAAGGAACAGCTGAGGGAGCTGGGATTGTTCAGCCTGGAGAAAAGGAGGCTCAGGGGCAACCTTATCCCTCTCTACAGGTACCTTACAGGAGGTTGTAGTGAGCTGGGTGTTGGTCTATTCTCCCATGTGCCTGGTGACAGGACGAGGGGTAGTGAGCTAAAGTTGCATCGGGGAGGTTTAGGTTGGATATATAGGAAGAACTTCTTCACTGAAAGGGTTGTTAGTCACTGGAATAGGCTTCCCAGGGAAGTGGTTGAGTCCCCATCCCCATCTTCCCCTTAGTGGAAAACTTGTTAGTGTTAGGTCAGAGGTTGGACTCTGTGATCTTGGAGGTTTCTTCCAACCTAGATGATTCTGTGAGAATCAGATCCATTTGTGGATGTCAAGATGAACAGGACATCATGAAAGAACCAAGATTCACAATGCCTTGGATGAATACTAGTTGTTTTGGTCCAAAGCAAATTTTGCAGGATGACCAGCTTTCCTACCTTTATAAACCACAGAACATAACTGCCTACCCTTACACTTAAGAAGGCAGGAGAACTCTGGCAGCACACTGTAGCTGAAGACAACACCGATACTTCCCCATCAAGGGTGCCACCACTCCAAGGCAGAACACGGAGGCTGACCGTCAACACTGCACAGTTACTGTGCAAGACACCAGAGTCATGAGAGCCACACCTGGAGAGTTAATAAGCTGCAGGGTAGCCACCCTGGCTTCCTCCAGAGTGTCCAAATCACCACTCTTATTAGAAGTGGCATTAGTCCCATTCATACGGGAATGCTTGGTTCTCCCACAGAAGTAACTACACTTTGCACCTCTGAATATAAATGCATGAATCTGGCACTGGAACAGGCTCCCCGAGGAAGCAGTCACCACACCAAGCCTGCTGGAGTTCCAATACTATTTGGACAACGCTCTCAAACACATTAATTTATTTTTGGGTGATCCTGTTGGAGTCAGGAGTTGCACTCAATTCTGACTTGGAAGGAATCCACAAGGATATTCTATGATTCTATTTATTTATTTATCTCAAAGGCTCCCAGTTTCCACCATCCATGCCTTTTAAGGCAATGGAAAAAAAAAAAACTAACACCTTAGATTTTAGAGAAGCTAATATATAGTTTCAAAGTACCACAAAGTTGGATGCTGCCTCAGATGAAGATGCTATTTGGCTAATACTGTTATAATGCTTCTGCAGACCTAAAGGCTTTTGTAACCCAACAGAAGGGTAAATTACTGCTTCACACTAGGGTTTAAAATTCTGGAGCTGCTGTTTGTACCAGGAGGATCCAACCTGGCTCTACACGACAAACAGAAGAATTGCAATAGTAAGCAAAAGTTTCTACACTTAAGAAGCTGTTCCCTCCCAACTTTACAGAGTTACCTCTCTATTTCACACTTAATAGAAGCACTAAAACCAGCAATCTTTCATCAACTGCTAAAAAAATAATCAGCTAGTCAAATACGTATTTGTCAGGTCTTTGACCCATCTGACAATCTCCTCATACATTACAATTTGATAAACATTTTAGGTCAAACAGAATTTTGGTTTGATGCTGTATACCCTGAATCCTTCTATATATTTTACTGAAAACTTTTTCAGCACAGGACAATTCTCTGACCTATATGAATAGGTTTCAGCAGTGGAAACCCCAGCTGGTCCCATAACTGGTATTTCTGGAGACCACCTGGCTTTAAAGGCCAAAAGACTGCTTTAATATTCAATGCCTGAAATAGAAGTTAGAATAGAAAGCGTCATAGAACTAATGGTTAGTTTCTACACTGGGACAATTTTTAGTTCAAATTTCAACTGCACTTCTTTCATTTGTGCAGGAAGCACAAACATGTGGCTAAACACTTTGATGCTCAAATCTAATATATTAAAATGCATCAGTAAAGTGCTTTGTCATTTCTAGATGCCACACCAAGAAATTACTCAAGTTTTATGCCTCAGCAACATGCTGGTGGTCAGAAAATCTAGCTATGCAGTAATTTAGAGTGTTAATTTCAAACCCTCTTCTTGTTCGCCAACATAGAGAAAAAAAATCAGGCAGTTCAGGAATTTCAGTGAACAGTTGAAATTCTTCCTTCAGTTTTGCATTGCATTAATTATACATCTTTTTGATGTCCATTAAATATAAGTCACTGCACGTGCTTAGCTGCAGTAAGCAGTGTGCCACTAGAATACCGTGTTACTTAACGCTCAGAGAACAACTAAGAGTATCACAATGATTGATTGGCTCTTAACTGAACATTCTTTGCCCTTGCTTGGATCTGTTTGACTGAGATTTACCTGCACTTCTCGTATCTGTTACGTTTAAGTTAGCCTCCTTGGGAGTAATCACACATTCCATGCACTACAGTTATTTTCCCCTCCCTTTCTCCATGTGGAATTATATGGATACAAACGAGTTTCAGTCTACTTCACAGTATTTCAAAGACCACGGCAGATTACTGTGATCCACTCACTCTGCTCCCTTTTGGAAGAAGATGGCTTAGTCAGGAGTTATTCTTGGAATGATGCAAATCAAGTTCTTACTAAAGTCTATAGGCAAGATCTATTTGCACACATTTTAAATAAGCATGGCAGATATTCTTGCTATCTAAAAAAATACTTATTCTTTTTGAGAAACCTTGTTAAATTTAAACAGCTGTAAAGAATGGAAGAAGGAGATAAATGTTTTACTTCAATATAAGTTTTTTGTAGAAAACAGACTTTGTATTTTTAGTCTTTTTTAAGTGTTACTTTATCAGATTTTCCTTTCAGGGAAGCAATACAAATGAGCCATACTTGTTGTATCAATCTTTTTGACCAGTCCCCTGCCTTTGGCATGAAAAGGCACTCCTGCAGTCTTCTTGAGCTGTTGTGCAGTTTCTGTTGCTACAAAAACAAAACCCAAAACTTCAGTTACTACAAATCTATGCAGAACAAATACAATACTTCACTTCTCATAAAACATTAATATATTAGAAGGTGGGAATATCAAGAAGAAATGTTTCAAGTAAACAGGGAATTTATGCCAGGTACACAGTATTTGGCACAATGCAAAGTCAGTATGACTGTGCAACTGACAAGATGGTCTAAGCTAAAAAGAAATCAGATCATTATTGAGTAGTCTATTCTAAGTAATTAAAGAAAGTTTCATACAACATAAGATTTGTAGCTTTTTTGACACCAACTACTTCAGGCACAAGCAAGAATCAAACTGTAGCAATACAGCAGCAGGTGAAAAACTCTTACAATCACTCAGGTCAGTTACCAATATCTACATGCACACATATGTTGTCGTTTGTTAGCAAAAATCCTGTTGGCTTTCACCCATCCATAAAAACATACTGAGCAAAAGAAAGCATTAATTAGCAGAGCAGCTCTTGCTCCCTGTTACAGAAACATATGGTAAAATAAAACTGTCATACCAGTTTCATTTCAGGAGCTTTAACCAAAGCTGTCCCTCACAAGTCTTCACAACTTACTTAAATATACCCACAAGAGAATATATCTGTGCTCTGAAGAGATACAGCTTTTTGTATCCCTTTTAAGTCTGAAGAGCATTTCAATCAAGACTAACATTTTAATATAATCATGGCTAGAATAACTTGCACCTGCTCTTCCATACATGCCTGCTTATCAAGGGTGTGCACGGGGGAAAAAAGCTCTAACAGAAAGTATTGGCATATATACATTTACTGGAGAATAAAGCTAACAATGAATTTTCCTTTCCCAATTTAATTTGTTACTCAGTGTTATAAACTAGCTGTAACACTACTTACACTTCTGCAAGAGTTCAGCTCGGAGAGTGGCACTTTTAGGTTTCCTTTTCAGCTGGAAGTGTTTCACTGGGGGAGTAAGTGGCCCAGCCAGTGTTGTCAAGGCATTTTTGTTTAAGTATTGGCATTCCAACGGCAACATAGCTGATGTTTCACATTCACTTACTGCATAAAGAGTTAACACAGTACACATGGGTATAAGCATCTCTGATAGATGATTACAAAACATTCTACAACTTGACTCTACAGGTGTTTTAAGTTTTAGATTACTCATTTAAACACCAAGAGTAATTTAGTTCTAATTAAAACAGTACATAGCCAGTTAATAGGGTGTTTGTTTTTTTACATTAAGTTCATAAGAGCTCCCATGTTAATTGCCTAGACAAATTATAGCAATCTTAAATGAGCTACCATGGTTAGACTAAAAGAGGATGGAATTCTCAGATTCTTCCTTTTTGTGTAGTTTTTGAAAAGTACCGAACAGAAGTCAAAAGCAAGAATGTGGACAAATGGTCATTTGTTTATAGTGAAAAAAACAAGATGCTTCCACCTCCAAGGCATTCCATTATCAGAATATCGCAAACCTAACTCCAAGACCATTTCTGATCATTGATGCCTAAGGGCTTTTTCTGGGCGATTTGCTAAATCAAACCACTGAAATAGGAGTGGCTTTGCACTGGCATTTACTACATTGTTTGTAGCAGAAATCGTGCAAGTGCCTGAGCCAGTATTACCAGCTACTGGACCATCCACAGCTAGTCAGACAGCACATTAATGCTCCTTCTGACCAGTCCTTTCTTCAGCACCTATCATTTGTTGGCTAGATGAAGACTTGGGACAGAGACACCCCACCTGCCCCACAAAGGTGCTGCAGAAACCTTTCTTATTGTCCTTAGCACAACATACAAGAGAACAATGTGTTACAGCTTCACGTATGAAGCTGTAGTAACTCCATATTATCTGACTGCATATACAGCCTGTCTACAGCACTAGTGAAGCCACATTAACTTGTATGTTGCCCTTCACAAACACCGAGGGACCCAGTGCGAGTTCTGATGATTTGTGAAGAGATAATTTAAGAGGTTACCATTCCTCAAATGTCACAGTTCCAGTATCATTCCAGGTCATGAACTGTGGCAGTTATGAGAGAAGACATACTGCTTGTCCCGATACTAATACTGTTAAGACAGTAAGGTATCTTCACTCCCTGTGAAGAGAAAAGTTGTTCCTGAAAAAAGGTATCGTATTTCTGTAGCTTTCTAAAACAGACACTTACCTTTTTCTCTAAGCTCTCCTAAAATATCTTGAACATTGGGGTTCTGTTCTTCAAGATCAAGGTTAAGGGAGCCAGTATCTGGAAAGGATTTTAAAATATCAGCTACCATTAAGACCCAGGGGTCTGAATCCAAGGTAGCGAGCTGGATAATTTCAGTCAGTGCCCCTTTCATCTAACAAAAAAAGAAAAAGAAAATCAGCCAATTGGAAACAGTTTTAAACAGGTTGTAATTGGGTTAATTATATATATTTAAAGACACTAGTATAAACATGCACAATGTTATACTACTGGGGAAGGGAAGAGGGAGACTGCTTCAACACAGTTATGCATTGATTACAGAATGAAGCAAAGAATTAACCAAGATTTTTCTTAGTAAATACTGTATTTGGTCAATCTAACAAGTGTGCTCAAAGCTTTGTTCAGCACAGAACATTCTCACTAGAAACAGGCCAGGTTTTAGAGCACTGTCTCTGTATGTTCTATAGCCCACTTACACACCCAGTGTACCCACAGATTACAGTAGTAACAATACTCAACTAGAATACAAATTAAGAGCAGGCATCTAGATTAAGATTTGTGCTACAAAAATAAAACAGAAAGACTATCTACATCACACAAATGTAAGCCAAGACCTCAGAATTTTAGTTAAGCTTAGGTCAAAAGTTGTTTCATGCTAGTAAAACTTGTAATACTCGACAAAAACTATTACAGAAGTACACCCAGCCCTCTAATGCCACAAGCAGTTAAGATTTTCCTGCTACACTAAGCTTCTGTAGTGAGATTTTTTTCCTTTAAGCATCTATCTCAAAAAAGGGGAAGCATGTAAAAATTAATGAAAAAATATAGTCATGGTAATTTTTTGAATTACTGATCAACATGCATGTTAGCATTATGAAATAAGAATCTAGTGACTGCAGCTGGGATTTTACAGAGTGAATTGCTATTTCTTAATTTAGCTGTTTAATTCATTAAATTTGCTTAATTTGTTAAATTCAGCTTAAACCTCTGAAATAAAGATCAAACACTTGTTTTTCTTAAGAAAACTGCTTATGTAAGCATTAAAAGTATTGGCTTCACAGAACTAAGACGATCAAGATGTAGTCCATTACCTATCAAGCAACAAACATCAGAATAAAGTCATTGAAAGTGTTTAGATAGAGTCTATGTGTATGGTACCAGCATTAAAGAACTTACAATCATGCATAAGGAAATACTTGAATTTTGACTATCCACAGCTGATTGTGGCCCATTACAATGTCTACCTGTTTCTGAACAGAGGGAGACGAGCAAAAGATTTGCCTTCACCTTAATGCTGAATTTATTTCCCTTTATCTCAAGTTGGCCTTCTCTCATATGAGAAGATTTAATAAGCTTACTGTACTCATGCAATCCTAAGAAATGAAAGCTGACTTTTTGCTCTCCATTCCCCCCCCCAAGCACTTTTAAACCTCAGCAGTCAGCAGCAGACAAACATTGACATTTCCCAGTTCCCTTCACCCACACAATGTTAGTGCCCTCTCACTTCAGTCAGGTGTAAAAAAAAAAAAGTGCTCCTGGAGGGCAGTTTGTCCTTTAACATGAGCAATGCTTCATGTGCTCTCAAACGAAGCAGATCAGTTTGTCCAGCTGCAAACCTACCACCTCCCAATAGCTTCCAGCTTGATCAGCCCTCGGTGTGGCTCACTAGTCAGACATTAGAACCGGGAAAACAGAGCAGAAAGTTGACACCACAACAGTCATTTGCCATTTTCAGCAGCACAATTGATTTGCTTTGGATTAAAGTAACTGCATAACCATGGCCTCACACTGGTCGGCATGCTGTCAAGTTTAGCCAATGCTTACCCAAGGGAGGGAATCAACTTCTAAGGCTCTAGTCTTGGGTGCCCTCCATGGCTCTTTTCTTAAGAAACACAAATCCATCCCAACTCCACACAGATTTGTCAGTCTCTGTTCTAAGCCTACACTGCCTGTCACAAGTCGTTTCTCCTACAGCAGATGAACACGAGTGTGAATACTACCTAAAGTCCTGTATTCTTATATCTGTCCCCTAGGGATTACAGGACTGCTTTACACAAAACACCTGACAATTCAAAACACACAAGGACAGCTGCTGGAGCTGTGACTTATTTCTAACTTTTTTTTTTTACCAGCTTTTATCCGGGCACCACAGATATGCAGATAAATGCACAGAATGCAGTTTTTCCATTAAAAACTCAGAATAGTTGGAAGAAAGATGTCTCCTGCATCCTCCTAATTTAGCCTTTATATCTACTCCACTGAACTCACTTTCACACCAAAAATTCAGAGCTCCATCATATCTTATGTACGTTCCTATGCTGTCCAGGCAAGTTACATCCACACTGCCCTCGGGACAGTCTGAGCTCAGGCCACTTACTGCACCACAACAACTACGCTTGGCACGATTTTGGTTCCTTCAAGGAAGGAGCCCAGGAAGAATTTGTTCACCTAGCACTGGACAAGTGACATTATCACAGCCTTGCAGCAGATGGTAACGGAACAGTCCTGCCATATACAAGCAAGTGAAGGACTCTTCACCGTGCACTGTGAGTGACCCAGAGACCTCACCTGAACACAGGTCTGCATTTGACAAGCCTGGATTTGAGTTTTGCTGCAGGTTTGCCTCCAAGCTGCGATTTAAATACACATTCCCAGTTTGCTGTTCAAATGGTAGCCAGAAAAAAAAAAAAAAAACAACTTTTGTTGTCTGAGAATGCATGAAATGCAGCTTAGCAATAGAGAATCCTAGGTATGTTTTTTTCCATTGTTACTTTTCAGCACAGCCATAATCCCAAAGTCTTAACTGAGTAAGATTGTAACGCAGGGTCAGGAAGAGCCTGATAGGCTTCGCCAGTGTCTTGTTGGGCATGAATGTCAAGATCAGATGCAACATGTTCTGGCACTTCTCTCATCTAAAACTCAAGGATCTTAAGTATTTTTCTCAGCCTGCTGCCATAGGACATTACAAGAAACATAAGAAAGGATCGGGCAGGATGGAAAAAGCCCAGGAACAGAGACAAAGGGAGATTAATAACGGCTGTGCAGGAAGAGCATAGAAACAGTACTGTGGGAATGGGTGAAGAGAGGAAACATTACTACAAATACGCCAAGTCATAGCTCCAGCAAGACTTCTTGCAAAGCATTCCCACTAATTTGTTTGCTATTAGGCCTAAATTAACATGGGACAATGCCTTTAAACAACTGCATCAACAGCTGGCTGACAAACCCTATCAAGTTCTAATCTTTTAGGGGCCACGTTATATTTAATAAGCACCTGTGCAATTACAGAACACTTTCATTAAGCTAAAAGCATTGGATGGGAAGCACAGTATTAATATTTATGTGCTACAAAACTAGGATGGATCAAGTCGCACTATTGTGTGTATTATTTTAATAATGACAAAGCGTAAAGTGGCCAGAAGTAATATTAGATTAAAATACATATTACATCTCAGAAAAACGAACACAATGCGGGCCAGAAAGCTGCATAGCAGCCTGGCTGTTCTGAACATGGAGGGAAAAGAGAGTGCCAGGCACCTGCTTATGCCTCTGCACTAGTGCTCATCAATTCTCACTTGCATGGATAGATGACTCCTGGTTCATACAAGAAAGCAAAAAAAAAAAAATAGACTTTCACTCTCTTCTGCACAGCTACAGTCACAGAAGGGCTGTGTACCTTACTTTCAAGCTACTTTTATGGAGCACAGAAGCACACAGTCCTCATTCCAGACCTGACTATAACATCAGTCTAACCCTGAACAAATAAATGAAACACTGGCACACACAAAAAAACTTGCTGTCATGATGTGAACTGGGCGGAGAGGAATATAATATGCAAAATAAACAGAAGTAACTGCTCTGCCAACATCACCACTGAAACCCTGGTCACCACTACGCTGAGCATTAGGCATTATTTCAAATAAGCACTATTATCTAGAAAGAGTTCAGCAGAAAAAAGCTGTGAGGCAGGGAGATTTCAGAGTTCACAAACTCTGCCCATAGAATTACAGCAGGAAAGGATATTTTTGATAACTGCCTACAAAACACATTTAACTATTAAAATGAAAATGGGAGCCAATTATCCTTATTAGTCAGCAGGAACAAACAAGCTGTAATGAGGTTCACAGCATGATAAAAATTTAGGTTTATTACTTATCCCACAGGAGCATTACGAGGATTAAGTCACTAATACATACACAATATTTGGAGCAGGGAATGAAAACATAGTACAAAATTGCAGGATATTACATTTGAGAAGAAACATAACACTTCAGCAAAGGACTGAGCTTTCAAGAGAGCTCATTGAAGATTTGCTTGTCTAGACTGCAGCCTTCACAGAGATTTAGAAAGGACAAGCAGCCAATTAAATCCCTTCTAAACCAAGTAATACCACACTTCTCTTGATTACCATATCAATTTTTACTCAGATGTCTGCCTCCAAATGGTTTCCATGCTATTCTATGCCAGATAAAATGCTATTATAAAGAGAACAAAAAAGGTTTTGAAGAGAACTAAGTTCAATCTGTTATCTAGAGAGGGAAGTATCATTTAACATGACCAGAAGTATATCCTGCATCCTCTATCAAGATCCTCAAAGCTCTACAAAGCTGATGTAACATTTTCTAATACTATTTTAAGTTTCCAAATGCCAGCTCAGTGCTCCTCGCACGCAATACAATGGACTGGCACATGGTATGGAAAACATACATATTGCTTCCCAAAGAGACTAATAAAATAATTTCATAGTCAAGTTAAATCACTTTTAGGTATGGGAATGATTTCCAAATGAAGAATTTCACTCCCAGACAGCTACAGGTATGCCAGTTAAAATAGCCCAAACACTGACAGTAAGCTACATAAGAAGGTTTTATTTATGAAGACTTGTTATCAAACTCATCCCATGAATGTCTGATAAGACATCTCCTTCAGTCAGCAGCTTGGTTCTACCAGTTTTGTTTTTTTTTTTAATCATTTATAGAAGGAAGACTACAATGATAATATCAGAGCTACTAACAACGTTAAAAGTTTCTGCCTCCTTGGTTTTTCATTTTTAAAAGGAGGGTTTTTTAAGCTCTTCCTCTCAGTAGAGAGCCACGTTCCCTCCAAATAATTAAGATGTTACAGGTACTTTTTAAAGGGCTGAAGATACAGTAAATCCCTTGATTTACTTGATTACCTCTTGATCAAGTGTGCTCTGTTTACCAAGAGAAGATTAAATTTATGATTGACTTCACAAACAAAGAAGTAAGAAGTATCACAGTATCTTTTGTTTCAGCAGTAGCAAGAGCTTTATATTTAGAACACAACTAATCACTGTAATTATCTATAAAAAGGAACAGCAGCCAACTTGCTCTTATTTAGATACACTTCATCTCCATGGTTAACAAAAGCACAATTCACGTGCAGTTGCTGGCTACTTGTTCCTTAACTTTAAGGAATTTAAATACAGTTTTTATGTACCCAGTGAACACACACAGCACTTCAACAAATTATTTTAGTTTGCTTGAATATTGCTCCCTCAGAGAGCTGGCATTTGACTGTTATTTAAGAAGGAATTTTACAGAACATAGGGACCTTTCCCTTAGGCCCAAAAACCACCACTAATTTGTTGGCTTTTTTTCTGCATGCTGCAGTACTTATTTCTTCCAAGCTCCTTGGATTTTCACACTACTTCATAAGAATCTTGCATACCCAACAGTTCATGTGAGCCTATGGAGTTCCCTACCCCTCTCTTTCTGCCCCACCCCTCTTTTTTTTTGGCCAAAACACAACTGCTTCTGTCACATACAAGTAAGACAGCTTGTGCTCTGGACAGGCACTAAGCATAAATATCATGTTTTAAAAAACAAACAGATGAAACATACTGAGCAAAGTGTTTTTTTTTTTTGTGAAGTGACAGCATTTACATATAATTACTAACATCCACACAAACATATAGCACATGTAGGGGTCTGTCTCGCCACAAACTATTGCTTACACTTCAAGTCTGTGCATTTGCAGCTTTGAAACACAAAATGCAATCATCAGAATTACGCAGTCTCCCTACACCCTGTCTAGTACACATGTATATGAAGTCCAAGCAGCTGTGTCCTACACAAGAGACTGGTGCAAGCACAGCTGAGGTGCAGATTAACTGTGCACCATCCATAATTGTTACGGGAAACCATACCACACGTGGCACAAGTAGGACAGGAATTCCTTAAACCTGACTGATTCACGTTAAGCTTTTTCAGTCACTCCTCAGCTATTGCCCCAAACACCAGTAGCTGCCTGCTGGTATGAATAAGCTAGCTGCAGATGAAGCATGGTCCAGGGCCAAGGGAATAAGATCTTCTGGACCTACAGTGCTTGCAGAGTCAGCTCAGGCTTCCACCAGCCAGTTTTTTAGCCGGGGGTAGGACAGTAAAGGAAAAGCACTAGCTGTTCTCATAAAGGTAAAGAGGTAAGAGTGGCAGTTTTCCCCTCAACTACTATGTGAGTGCAAGAAAGCAGGGGAAAAAAACACTGCTCATGACAGACCCTATATCTTCCGTCCCCAAAGTTTCAGCACTTGCTGCTGTCCTTCCTAAATCCAAGATGTTCAACTCAGGACACCTACACAGCTGCCCGTACTAGAGAAGGAGAGTTACCACTCTCACAGTTAATGCACACTGCTGCTCCTAGCCACTCCTGCCCCTCGCCTAACCCTGGAAGGGGCTCAGAAAAGCCCTCTCCTCCAAAGCAGCGCCAGAAGCATGCCACCTGCCCCAAAACACTGCTCTACACAGCCTGTGTGGAGGTGTGAGAGAGGTTTCAGGTCGAAAATCGCTTCCAGAAGCCCAGCGGCAGGCTCGCTGGAGGGCAGGGGGGCAGCAGTACCGCCGGAGGTGAGCTCTCGCCCTGTTCAAGGGAAACCCGAGCGCTTCTCCTCACACCACGGCCCCCTGTCCTGCAGGCCAGGCCTCGGCTCACCGAGGCCTCCTTTCCCCCCTTTTTTCTCCCTATTTCTCCACAGAAAAGCGGCGGCGAGAAGCTCCCCGTGCCCCCCTCCCCGACCACCTGCCCTTGAGGAGCATTTAAAACAAATTAAGGAAGAAAAAGACGCGTGGGGGGAGGCGGTGCTGGCGCTGCCGCCCCCCTTTCTCCCCTCACGCTCCGGCTGAGCTCCCCCCGGGGCTCTCACCTCATCCACCGCCCGGCGGGGCAGGTGCAGCATCCCCAGCAGCAGCTTAAGCTTGACGGCCGAGGAGAGGCCGTGGAAACAGAGGCGGATGTTGTCGATGACGGACGCCGTGAGGAGCGAGGCGATGCTTGGCGGCGCCCACAGCTCGTCCGTGGAGCCCAGCTTGTTGTGCAGCCACAGGCCGGTGTCGCTCTCCCGCATCGACGCCATCTTGGGAGCGGGGCGAAAAAAGAGGGGGTTCTCCACGGGCATTTTATGAAGACACCTAAAGGGAGGGAGGGAGGAGGGGTGAGGACCCCTGCGGGTCGCAGCCTTGTTCGTAACCCAAAATGGCGGCGCGCAGAGAGGTTGGCTCTAGGGAAGGCGGGGAGTCTGCCGTAACCTAAAATGGCGGCGCCCAGGCGGCGCAACGTAACGAGGCTGCTCGAGTCTCTCGCTCAGGTGCAAAATGGCGCCCGCCACAGGCATGTCTTCCGTAACGCAAGATGGCGCCGGGCGGCACCGGCTCGTTACGCTTCACGGTCTTCCTCAGCGTCCCCGGGGCTGTGAGGCGCCGCCAGCGGGGTGCCCGATCACCGCGGCTCCGAGGCAGAGGCCGGCCCCTCAGCAGCTCAGTGTGCCGAGCTGCCGCCGCTGAGGGCGGGAGAAGGGCTGAGGGCCCTGCTACGAGCCCGCCCTTCGCTCCTTGAGGCTGGGCTGGGTCGTCCCTCCCGGCACAGCGAGGGGAGCCGGAGGTGGCAGCGCGTCTCCTTCCCTCACAGCCCTCATGTCCTCTCTCACACGAGGCCCGTATCAGCCGTGTTTCTGGTTTGCCCGTATTGAAGATACACCGCACGTCCCCCACCCGGCACCGTGTGTCGCCTATTAACGTCTAATTAAGGGCTAATAACATCTTAAAGCGCACCCACCTCCCTCATTTCTGGCTTCCTCATCGCTCCCCTCCTTCTGTCAGCCCTTTGGCTTTCTTTTTACCTCAGCCGGCTAGCACAGCGTGCCAGCGTGGTTGCTGGATGATGAAATTTCCCTGTAAGGCTGTCATTTGACAAAAGTGGAGTTGAGTGCCTTTTTCATCGTTTTCCCTGGAGATTTTTGTGCTGGGATGTAGGAGGTTACCTCTGTCTGATAGACTAGCGGTAGCTACTCACATTGGGGGTTATTAGGCGTACGTTCATATTCCCTTGTGATTCATCTCGTTATTTAAATATGAAAAATTAATCAATTGCCTAAGTCCCAGAAGATTTAGAGTTATTTGAGTGTGGCATAAACGGTTCATTTTAGCGTCTTTCTAGCTGAAGATAAAGCAAAGGAGCTGTAGGAGTGCACAGCAAATTCACTTCTTTGTTTTAAGCTTGTGAATGAAAATGTTTTCTTTGCAACTTTCTTATAAAGGAGGCAGTTTACAATCTGACTTCTCTAGGAGAGCAGAGCAGTTGTTGCTGGGGCCCTTTCATGTTTCCACAATCCTGTTACAGAGTAGGTTACTTTGTTCTCATTGCAGCTCTTGGTCTTGGGTGCTCAGGGTCTGTGGTACCGTGATTTTAGAATAAAAAATTTCTATGTGAATGAATTACACATGAGTACAATAGGATTTATTTATTTTTTTCTTTCAGGGCCAATCATTGAAGATGTGTGCACATAACACTTTATTATTGTTATTATTATTATTTAAAAAAAAAAAAACACTAATGGAATAGTACTAGTTTAGGCATAATAAATAGCATGTAACTATCACTAGTAACGTTTACTATCCATTAATTACATCCAGTTGTTTAAAGGAGACACCAATATTCTTAAAACTTAGGCATCTGCTTAACCATAGTGCAAAATCCCACTGAGTTCATTGTCACCGTTGTATAGCAGGGAATGAGTTTTGGGGTGCAGGTCACCTGGGGTGATGAGCGTGAGTTCCTGTACTTTAATGTAGTGTCTCACAGAATCAGGTCTGACTATACTTAAGGTTATACATTCTGCTGTGAGAAAGCATTCTGAAAATAAAAACTGCAAAGAGGCACAATGGTGGCAGAATTCCCCAAATCTGCCAGTAAGGCATCATTTTAATAGCTCATCCTTAATTCCGCTTTTTTTAAAAAACAACAACAACAAAACTTTTGAAAATATATAATCCATGAGAGACTGTACAGCCATTTTACAGTTGTCTTCAAGCAGTAGTTAACACAGAGTTGAACTGGTTCTACTGGCATTAATGTTTTTTTAAGCACCGGACCTGACAAATCCAACTCCATAGTGCAAAGTGTGGAAATGTACAGAGGTGCTCTACCAGTTCACATGGACTAAATGTTTTTGAAAGGGTAATTTTGTTCTGGTAAATTTTATGTGGGATTAGGTACCAACTTTCTCGAGCAATGCACACTGGTGGAAGCTGAGGGGCTATTATTCCATATTTTGTTCCCATGCTTTCCTTGAGGCATCTATTTTTGGCCACTGTCAAGGCTTAAAGAACTGGGCTGCATGGCTGTTTTTTTATAAGCTAGTGTAATCACTTTAATTTCTTATCTGAAGTGTGATTTGAAAAGGGAGCCTGTTATGTGAGATGTATCTGGAATATGAGGTTTTGCATAGTCAATTTGGCTGCAGTCCTATGACCTGCAAATTTGTCCCTATCAGCTGTTAACTGAATGGGCATACAGATGCTGTGGAGATTAAGACAAAGTGCCGGCTAGCTGTAAGAGCAGGCTTTTGTCCTGTTTAGCTACCTTAACTTTCTGCTTGAATATAAGAAAGCTTTAAATATTTTTTAATTTAAATTTGTAGTGTGAATAGTGGTTTTCAGAGTAGTATGGCCAATATGAAAGTACTCATTCCTTAGGGATTCCTGATGCTAGAGAGGATATACTTGATTTCTCTGTAACTCCTTAACATCCCACATAATGTTGCATCACACAGATAATCTTCTGCAGATGTTCTCTCCTCTAAGTTGCAGCTCCTGTACTCAAAGTTGGTGATGTTGAACATCAAATTGTTGAGAAAAATTGAGGCATGCTGCAAGAAAGATTGGGGGCAGACACACTAGATTCATTTGCCCAGTTGTGACAATATTCAAATAAAACCAGATGTAGACAAAGATTCATCTGTTTGAATCTGCTTTATGATTGTTTTAACAAAGACATAGGTCTTTATCTCATAACAAAATGAGTGCTCCAGGAGTTTCCCACCCTGCTGTTTGTCTCGGTAGCTGTTGAAAATCACAGATACTGGGTGGATTAGGACAGTAGTGCTGTGCTACCTGTCGGACTCAAAGTAATTGTGTATACTCAGAAAGAAGTTACAGGGATAGTGCCTGGTGTTTTCCTCATTGAGGGAGAAGAAGCAGCACATCTCAGCTGGGCACAAAGACTGGTGCACTGGCAGGCAGAGGTTTCAGCTTGGCATCGAGCTCTCAGTGAACAGGAAGCTGCTTTTGCTGTGTTTTAGAAGGCACTGAGGCATGTGCAATAAACATGACATGAGCATTAGCAGCAGCACTAAGTTCCCACTGGCATCCCATCCTGCAATGGCAAGCATGGCAGCTTCAGAGCCAGAAAGGGTTCAGACTGTGATTCACACCAGGGTGGTAGGAGCCAGCCTGAGAGCCTAGACAAAGCAGTTCAGTATTGCTATGTAGTACATTGTCCATTCCCCATTAAAACAATTTCCATTACATTTGAATAACCGAGCTTTTCAAACCTAAAATTAGGTTTATTTGCAGTTCTATTTTTACATCCACGTGTGTAACTGAAGTTCTAAACACTGCAATATTTTAATGCATTCAATTCTTTTTTATGTTTTTAAAGTGCAATTTTCCTGGGTTTTAGAAGCATAATAAAGGAACAAATTTTATTGTGTGGTATCCGTTTGACATATAAATTGTTTGCATGGTTAAACCTTTAGAGGGTTAACCTGTCAAGGGCACCAGTGCAGTGACTGGTAGTAATGGGTTACTGTCCTTGTGTTAGCTGGCAGCAGAGGTCTGCCAGTGAGTCTGAGGTGCCCATCATTTTAAGGAAATACCATTTCACTGCTTTACATATTCAATTAAACTATCATTAAGCTGTAGCTGATTTTATAAAATGGAATTTGCTGTCAGTTTAATACCTGTCGTACTTCACGTCATAAAATGCTGCTTATTACCGAGGTCATACATTTTCATTCTGTGCAGATGTTTCATTTTGTGGGGGAGTTTGTTTGACCCATCTTAAAATTTTGCTGTAGATCTGAAAGGCAACACTGAGAGTTTATTCAAACACAAAAGGATTCTCTGACTTCCTCAAGTCAAATGGTAAGCGTACTTGTGGTAACCTCTTGTGTCAGCTGTGACACAGCCAGCTGCCTTCCTTGTCAGGCAAAGTCTTTTAAACCAGATATAACTTTATTCCAGCAGAAATACAGATAAAAGTACTGCAGTAGCTCTGAAAATCATCCTGGAAATATCCTGTGGGCAGCAACTATTGCAGAGGTGCTCCATCTGGCTCCCTGTGTCTAGGATAATGCTTAAATTGTCATTGCACCCTCTCACTTACCACTTCAGTCACACAATTCTTTGTGTTTTTGATTTTCTTTTGTTTCCAAATAAACTTAAAAGTGGTGTAGTGGCTTCAGACCTAAGATAATAAATGCTTACGAAGAATGAAAGGTGGAACTCAAAGCAGTAATTTCCTTTATAACCTGTTCTAGGGCAGTTTCATTTGATACACTGCCACTCTTGGGCTCTGCTGTCTAGTCATGGCTAGTGGGGCCTGAAAATTGAAGGTTATCAGCAGTGATGAAGCAATTTCCTTGAAGTCTCTGCAAAGCTGCATACCTGGGTCCCATTCTCGAGGAAATATAGCCATCTCTGGAAACTGCTTTCTGCTTTTCCCCCATCCCCATTTCCCCCCATCGCCACCCGCAGCTTATCAGTGTGGTGTTTGCGTGTCAGTCACTTCTGAATTTCACCGGAGTCTTTTTTTTTGCTTCCCACGTTTGACCTCAGAGGTCCTCAAAAGGCTGGTTGTTGGTGGGCCTGGCTGAAAAGTATTCCTTTAGATTTTGTGGGCATCTGTGCCTATAGCCACTGCTGCTGCTTCCACTGGTGTTGGCTGGGATGCTCTCCTGACTTTGCTACCTCCTATGCTGCCTTTCTTTCACTCTTGATTTTAGTAAGTTGTTTAGTGTGTTCCTGTAACAAAAGGAAGTATCAAAATAATCATTTAAAATATAAAACTAATGCAGAGCCCAATTACATCCTCAATTACTTTTTAATAAACAAGAGTGCAATCACAGTAAGCAGCACAAATATAATAAATCAAACATAACAATGTGCAAAATTAATAACCATTAGGGTTTTTTTTAAAAACCACTAGGACATACAACACAAAGTGCCGCATGCAGTAAAATTGTTCTTTCAAAGCTGTTTACTTGTACATACGTGGTGCCTCAAAAGATCTCTGCTGATGATCTGACCAAATGGTAGAAAGGCCTTACTTTGTAGATCAGGGATTCAAGAGAATGAATCAGGGTCATCTGTTCCTTGACATCCCATGCCATATGCTGTATAAAATGTTGTATTGCCGCTTTGTTAGAAGCGGTAATTCTTCTTGCCAGCTGTGAGAATTAAATTGTGCTCCAAAATGAAGAGTATTAAAGGCAGGTAGCATCAGGCCATTGCTTCCCTCTTCATTACCTTCAGGGACTTTGTTTGCCAAAACCCGTAGTTTTCTCTTGCCTTTTCTCTCCTTCTTCATGTTTCAGAAATTACTCTTTCTCTTCTTTCATGTTTTATCACTCTTTTTGTGCATGCAAAATTCAGGAACGTAGGACCAGAAGAGACCTGCATCACCACTTGCTGTCATGGGAAAAAATATTGCACCAGTCTTTTTATAAACAGTTGAACTCCATTTTGCAGCTAGCTTGATTGTTTTTCTCTGCCACTGCAGTCAGAAAGCTATTCCAGAACTCACTGCTCTGGCAAGGATTTCTACCTCTTAATTTCCCAGGTAGATGATGCCCATTTGTATGAAAAGGTGCTCCTTTCCTTTCTGTGCATACTAGATAAACATTTAAAGTAGAAAAATGTCAGCTGCTGTGAAAAAATGTTGTTCCTAATTTCTCTGTTTTAATGACTGTGGGAAAATACCTTGCCTGCCACACCTCTCTCAGTGGGGTCCAGTTTGTCAGCGGTGTGCATGATTTGTGGTGAGAGTGCCAGTTGGCTGACATGGGCTCATGCCCAGCCTGATATTCAGCATGATCCCTGTCCTTTGCTCACCAGTCAGCTTCCTCCCTGTCCTGATGCCCGAGGTTATTCTGCTCTGTGCAGTTTTATGCGGTATCTGTTTGCCTAATTCTCAGATTTATTGAGATCTCTCTGGATTAAGCTCTGCCAGTCCTCACGTCACCCGCTCCCTAATCTGGTGTCCATAAATCCGCTCGGTGCATGCTGTGTCATCATCTGGGCCCCTGATCAAGACGCGGAATGCTGTGTTCTTTGCTAGCTAGTCAGCCTTTGGTCTTTACCGGTTGAGTGTGGTTATCCAGCCACGTTTGCTTTTGGTATATTTCTTATGCTTATAATTAAAAGAGAGATCCTTTATTGCTGAATTTGCTTTTGTTCAGATTGTTTAATTCATTTGTTGATACTGGCTTCTGTATTTGTACAGCTTGTTGGGCAGAATTCCAGTGGGACAGCATGTACTTCTCTTCTGGGGACAATGAGATCAGGACCTGAGAACCTGACCACACCAACGCTTGAGGCTTGGCTGTACAAACACAGGCCTGCTGCAGTGGGAAGATGTCAGGAGCTGGAACACCAATAGGTCAGGCTGTAGAAGCCATCAGTAAGTGTGATACCCAGGATGGTCCAGGTAGCCAGAAAAGTATTTTTTCTGTTTTTCTTTTCCTTTTTTTTTTTTTTTTTTTTTTTTAAATTTATTTTTTATTTTATCTCTTAGCAATTGCAAAAAAGTAGCTTCGGGACAGTGATTCATTAAGACATGCTTGGATTAATGGACATTGTTTGAGTAATACTTTTTCCAAAGAAAATCTAATAATAGTGCATACAAAGCCAGAGAATTTACTAAAAAGGGAATTAACTGATGTGAATCATTAACTATACAAATTCACCCACAATAAATTTCAAGTGCATGCAAGCTTTCCAGCTTGTCTGAGTAAACAGATAGTCAATGTCAATTAGCGTCTAGTGATGAAGATACCTAGTGTCAGTTCAGATACTGTTTTGAGAACTGGAGTCTTTTTGAAAAACAGATTATAGTGGAAAAAAAGACAGAGACCTCCAAAGAGCATGACAGCATATGCATAACTGAGGACTCTTGCTGAAATCAAAGCATCTCTCTTAGAACAAGGGATGCGGTGAATTTGAACTGTAGGCACTTAAAGAGAAAATGGACTAAGAGATTCTCAAGTTCTTTTTCATGACAGTATATTTTCTTTAACCATCTTTATGTTTTTACAATCACTTTTTCAATTTTTCAATTTTTCTTCTTTTCATTGCTATGAGAAAAATCCAAATAAACAGGGAAAAAATTGCTAGTTTTACGACTATATGGAGAGCACTGAAAATGATTATGAACCTATTACTGTTTCAGTTATAAGTTATCTCAAGCTTTATTTGCAAACAAAGGGTTCCAAAGGAACATGTTATTATTTATTTTTTTTGTCTTTTTTTGTTGTTAATATTTATTGACCATATTGAAGTTTTTAATGTAAACAAAAAAAAATTTGGTTTACATGCACTATTTGTATCTGTAGGTACAGTTCTAGTTGTGATTGGATTTTACTTACTCATAATCCCCGATAAATTAGATTCTCACTTTTTTTTTTTTTTTTTTTTAGTTTGTACACATATTACCTTGTTTAACAAAGAGGGAGCTAAGAAGTAGAATAAATGAAATGATGTGCTTTGGGCTCGGTAGGAAGAAGTCTAGCTGAGGAAGTCTAAAACTGATTTAACTCAGTTTTCCAGCACCTGATTGATAATTTTTCCATTTCTGAAATTTAACTGAGTTAAACCAATGAGGAGAAAGCCAGAGTTAAAAATAATGTTGCATTCTTCCCAATTTGCAATTGCGTTAATGAGGGGAATATTTAAATCCAGTTTAATCTGTTAATCCCTTTTTTACTGGTGGGTGATATAAATTGGCTTGAAGGAAAATGTTTTGAAATGGATTATATTGACACATACAGAAGAGTTTTTGATCTACCGCTCTAAAAGCCTTTGTTAAAGGAGCCATTATTAATTTAGGTTTTCAAACTGATGGAGGAGGGGGGTGAGAAGAGCAAAAGATGGAAGAGGAAAACAAGGAAGAAATTTTAAAATATTTGATTACAAAATATTTTGATTTCAGTAAATGTTTTGCAAAAAGTTAATGATAGCAATTTGCACCGTATTTCTTAAATCCTAGTTTATTTTTTATTTTTTTTTTCAATCAGTAGGGCACCATCAAGTTTAATGGATAGAAGGTCAGCATAACAGGAAGACACTAAACACAGAGCAATCTGACCATCAACTATAATTGATTCTCAGGTACTACATTGTCTCAGTGAGTAATGATGAGTGTGTAATATACTGTGACTAGATGTAATAGATTGTTTGTACACTAACATTAGGAAAGCCCAGTAGTGCAATTGTATCTTAATTACATATCAGGTGATATAAAACAAGGAAAATAACTCTACCATAGAACTAGGTAACAGCTTCTTTGCAAATTGCCAAATGCAAAACTGCCAGATACCTTCTAAAGATATCTGTTTATCCTAACACATAAAATGTAAGCCTTGAAACTGAAGTGGAAATATCACAGTCCTAATCTATAGCCTACACAAAACATCTCCACAGTAATTGAGGGAATAAGGTGTTAAAATGCTGATTGTGAAGAGGAAGGGATAAGCCATTCCTTTGCACATTTGACATGGCAGGAAAATGCAGGAAAGGAAATTAGCAAGCAAGGAGAAAGCTGATTCCAGGCAAGCGTGGGTTGGTGATGCACATGAAAACAATGGTAGATGTAAGGGATTTTTTGTTTTACTGCCGTTCACTTTTGTTTTTTCACTGTTAAAATGTTCACAGATTAAGTGCTAGTTCCTGATGTTTCACATACAAACCTTTACAAAATTGGTTCCAGAACCAACTTTTCAGAAGAGATTGCAGGAATGCAGGAAGGAAGTTCAGAGGAGGACAGTTCAGTTACACATGCAGATCTTTGAGTAAATTCAGTTAAAGGTCTTTGGAAAATATACTCTTGGCAGCTTTGTGAGGTATGAGGACAGATGAAAGTAGGCATAGAGAGAGATCTCCTGTGTAAATCCATAAACATGAAAATACTTGGTGTTCTAATATGCTGATTTACAAGTGTGATCATATCCTCTTGGCTGAAGTGCTGGGGTTGTGTTTTACATCCTACAGCTTGAACTTAAAGGGGCACGATCTGTTGCTGAGAGCCCAAACAATCCATATCTTCTGTGGATCAATACAGAGAAGAAGCTATTAACACCAACCCAATGCAGTGCCACAGACCCAGGGCTGAGTATGTCAACTTTATATGTACTGAAGATACAGTACGTTGGGTCATAGATACCCAAGTATGTTAGTTAAAGGCATAATTACATCAGTGTGATGCTCTAGAGGGGATAATTGGCTTAAATAGCAAAATACTCTATATTCATTTACATTTTCTCTATTTCTTTAAATGTCTCTCACGTTATTTTCAGGTTTATTTTCTTAAGTCTATTTATACACAGATTTGCACTGCTTCGTTACCATTTGGCAGTAGCTTAGTTAAACTAGACCCTTTGTTGGGATGTTGGGTAGACCTGTGCGGTGCAAGGAGTTGGACTTGGTGATCCTTATGGGTCCCTTCCAACTCAGAATATTCTATGATTCTATGATTCTTTCACAATCCTAATATTATGATAAGGCTTGCCTTGATAAATATATAGGTATAAACTAACCCATAGTATTCAGGATTAAAACAATACATGTTATAACAGATTTAGAGGTTAAATTGTTACACCACTACAGCCTCTGCGTATGTTGATGATGCTTCTGGACATCTTAGAAATGTTAATTAATGCACTTTTAGTCTACAGGGATTCCTTTTATCGTTCTTAATACTTTTCTATATCATGTATCTTTAAATTACACACACACAAAAATCCCACCATACTAAAGCTTTTAAGGCTGCAAAGTCAAGCATTCTGAAGTTAGAAAATAGCAGAATTCATGTTGTTTGCAGAACTTTGATTTGCCCCCCCTTGTGTTTGATTAATAGGTAGGCATTAACAACGTGAGCCCATTCAGCGCACAGAAAGGATGATCCTTGCTTAATGAGCAGCAGCTATTCAATATTTTGTTTGCACTTTGTTGTTTAATTTGGGACTGACTCCATGCCTTAATACTTACCATTCAAACGCTATTCTGAAGACAGAGTTACTAATTTTGTTACAGACTTCTCAGTGGTATACAGCAGTGTAGGAGCTTCATAGAGTTTCACAAACGTAATTCAATGTATTTTTATAACACCCTCATAAAGTAAGGAGAAGATAGCATTACAGCTAATTACATTACACTGCCGCTACATTTTTAGCCATAAAAGCACAAGGTTAGAATTCAGGCTTCCAGCAAACCCTAGCACCCAGTTCATGGCCACCCAAGAAAAATGTTTTAAGTGGCTAATTTAGTAGTCTGTGTTAAAGACAAAAATAGAATCCAGCCCTTCCAAGCAGCGTACAAATGCCATAGCTAGCAAGCACTCTTTTTCTTCCTGCAGTGATTGTGTTTTTCATTTTCTGCAACAGAAGAGCCAGGATCCTCCTGACAACATCTGATTCATTGCACAGTCCTGACTCATCTCCATACCACAGTCCATTCCGTGCACTGTTATCACACTCTGTTGCTATATATAGTTCTGTACCAACAAGCCAGATATGCTGCCCTAAAAAATGACAGAAAAATTCAAAAAGGCCATCCCTGCGAGTCTTTTTAGCAGGCCTGTTGGTCCAGCTATTTCCCTACCCCTCTAATCTGATGTGGCTTCAATGATGTCTTTGTGCAACTCTGTCTGTGTTAATGCTGAGGGTGCAGTGCCCAGGGCATTCCCAGAGGGCCTCCATTTCCTACAGCTTTCACCTGGATCATCCAGTTGCAGGTGCACAGGAGTCAGGAAGCCAAATGGCAAGTTGCTTTGGATGGCTTGGAACAGTGTACTCATAGCTGAGTACCTCAGCTATGACACAGTGCCCATGTCAACAGGGGTTGTGGGTAGCTAACAGCCAAACATGAATTTGTATCCCTCCACCATATACGCCATTCCTTGTGTGTTGCCAGTCTTCCACCTCCTCACACAGCCAACAGAGTTGCCTCAACAAGGCCACCCTTGGTCAGTGTTGATCTGTGGCATAGTGTTTGGCCTCGGTATATTTCCTTCAGAGAGATTTCCCAACGTGGCTGGAAGTCTTCAGTAGCAATAAGTACCCATTTTAGACATTAAATAGTCTTTTTTTTTTTTTTTTTTTTTTTTTTTTTTTTTTTTTCCTTTTCCACTTGAAAGATAGAGTAGCCTACCTAGGCCAGCGGGAACATGCCCTGCCAGACCTTTGTGGAGAATAGTTAAAAAGCCTACCAGTGGCATATGGTTAAAAAAAAGAGTTGATAAGGTGTGTGGAAGATGCATGCTAAGATGGAGAATTCTGGTTCTAAGAGAGTTAGGGGAACTTACCGTTAGGAAAAGGAACCTTGATATTTACCCCTAGAAGGATGTGTCTTGGCACTTCCCATAACTGACTCAGACAGCTAATGGTGTGGTCTTGGCCTGTGAAAATTTAAGATAACAGAATACTCTCAATACTAAGAGGTAGAGCCATCATAAATCAGTGCACCACTTTCATCTTTAAAGAAGGAAGATAAAATCAGTTCCTCTTTTCCTGACGGATGATGGAGCTAAACCCCCTGAAGAAGTCATAAAGCGTAGGTGGGGGCTGTTTTGCCTCACAATTCCTACTGACAGCCTTGTTGTAGGGCTCCTTCAGTTTCTTGATCTTTATATGACAATGGTTGTGAAGCTATGAATGGCTCTGCTGGAACTGTCAGTGAGTGATCAATGATAAATAAGATCATTCTTAGTGGTTTTCTTATGTCTGTGGTTCTCTGGGTATTCTTCCAAATGGCAAGAAAGCACAGAACTCCTCAAGGCACTACGATGCTTTCCAGCTCCCAGATTTTGGACTGTGGTGCAGCACACAGTGTAGGGTGGCACCATTAATGTATTAGAGGCCTGCCAATCTTTCTCAAGACAGGGACGTTTTGCATAAGCACCCATGTGTGAAGTATAATGACAGCATGATGCAGCATAAGCATCGTTCTGGTCTGCTGCACAGCTTTGCATGTGGTTGATTGACTGGCACTGCTCTGGGGGGAGATGCACCAAAATGCAGTCTGCATGGGTTGCATGAGCAGCGTCCTGTACGGTGATCTCATGGGCAGATACCCTTAGGGCATAGTGTGCTGGTGTTCCACCTGAGGGACCCTCAGAGAACACTGGAAATGCTCCCTGAGCTCTACAGATCTTGCAGACTGTAAAGAGTTTCAGGGCTCAAGGACCCATGTGTCACTAATGCAGGACAATACAGACCTACCAAAATTTCTTTGGTGGTGCTGGGAGAACTCCTGTCCCCTCTGCAGTACAGGCAGACAGGATCCTCCTCCTTTACATTGCCCATATGCCAGGAGAAGAGATTGAAAACTCATTGCCAGCACTGAGAAAAAAAGAAGATTGAGTGTTTGATGGATTTCTGAGCCCCACAATGAGACACACTCAATGAGTTTGTGTCCATGGTAAATGTAAAGAGCCTCTGGTGCATAGGAGCTGTGAGTAATAGAACATTCATGGACGTGAGTTCCCCTAAGTCTTTACAGAACATATTTGATTTGAGATTTTCAAAGGCTTGTTGCTTGGACCACATTTGTGCAGTGACTCTCAGGAGCAGTGAGCAGTGCATCCCTTACACCAATAGCTCTTCCACTAAATTTCAAGGCCCTGCGTCAAAGTCACACAAAGTTTTTGACAGAACAGTCTTGCACTTCTTTTATTAAGATGGACATTCTTCCATCTTCTCATTCTCACAGTCAGACCACATTTTAGTAAACAAGCAAGCAAAATACATTTCAGGTCCTTGGCAGTCAGCCAGAACAGAAAATCTCACTCAGACAGTTGAGGTTAAAAGTTGCAAGCCTCTGATAATAAGCTTAATAATAAAAATATCTGGCTACCTTAAATACATATTTCTATATAAGTAGTCAAACAGGAGTTGTGGCATGCAGTAACTTTTGCAAGCTACTAATTCCTGAGATCTTGTACCTTCTGTTTTGGTAGCTACATTCCTCAAATCATTTTAGTGGTGCAAAGCATTAGTTTTAGATGACTGAACTGAACCTCAAATATTTTATATGATAATTTATTAATTATTTATTGATAATTATTAATTAGCCGAAAGAGGGCTGAACAAATGTGAAAAACATGCGCTAAGCTTATAGCAACAGTTTAGAACGTGATGGAGTGCTTCTTGCACTATGTGGACTTTCAGATTGTTTCATTACAGAAATAAGGCATAGATTTTTTAAATTTTTACTAGATCGATCTTTCCAGATAGTACCTGTTCTAATTTCTGTAACCAAAAGGTGGCAGCATATTGTCTGCTTTCTCTTTCCATCCATCCTAGCTCAAAGCCCCTAAATAACCTTACTTGCTTGGTTTGAAGGAATGCCAGGAAGTCCAGAACAATCACGCTGACTAAGGAACACTGATGACATCTAATGTGAATCCAACTGTTTATCACCTTTACAGAGAAAGAGGAATAGAAGAAGGGCTGGTGATTTTATTCAGTTGTTTCAATGACAGTCTGATTGACTTTCGGATATGTGAAGAAGAGTTAAATTTCATCTCAGTGGTATAACTTCAGGAGGAACACCTACCTATAGCGCCTAACACTTTTATCAATGATCATGGTAGTTGAGAAGCCTGTACCAATGGTATCTGACATACTACTGATCTCTCAGACTTCAACTCAGTTCTGTTCCTACTTAGCAACTTCCTTTTTTCTTAACTAAACGAAATGCTGGTGGGCATCCAAAGGAGCAGCAAAGGGAGGGTGAATACTTTTACAGTGTGAATACCAAGGTGAAAAGGGTATGAACGTACCAGCTGAGTTTTGCTGCATGAGTGCATCAGTTCATAGGCTTCTGGAAAGATACCCAGAGAAACTCATTTTCCATTTTGGCTGGTACAGAGATGTGGAGGAGGAGGAAGGCAGTCTGAACCATCACCTGCTCGTAGATCTGCAGGGATACTCTACACTTGGCGTGTTGCCACAAGTCCTCAGGAAACACAACGGCTACAGAACACTGCAGTGTGTGTCCTTAATGACTCAAGACACCTGCAAGCATATCAGACTGATTCTTGCTCTCTACACTGCCTTCTCATACTCAAACTCAGAGTCTCAGTCATGATATCCCAGCTGCTCTGTGGCCTGGCCTGGGGACTGTAAAAGACACTGCTCTGGGTTGTTGGCTGGCTGTTCTGAGATGCACCATGAAGCTTTTTAACACCAGGATAAATAAAGCCTATCTGTGCTTGAGAGAGGTGAGAACTTCAGTTACCCCCATTTGTCAGTTGGAGAACAGATGCACAGGAAGTTAAGAATAAGTCTAATCATTATGGCAGACTTCAGGGTCACGCTCAACCCCCAGCTCACCAGATACCTATACAGAAATGCCTCAAAGTACAAGCCTCAGCAGCCGTCCAGTCTGAATGCAGAAGCTTTCCTGAAGTTACATGATATACATGGCTCATCTGTCTGCTGCAGCCTGCAAGTATGAGTAGTGGTGAGCAGCAATCCCACATGGCACTGTACAGCCTGTCTTTGATGTCCATAACTAGGGGCTTGACTTAATGGAGAAAGTCAGTTCATAGACAGGGCTGGGTGGAGAATTAAGGAGAAAGACGTGGAAGCTGGAGTTGTGAAGCAAGATTCAGATGCAGGGAAGGTCACCATGGTGGCTGAGAATGTGCAATCCTTTGTCTCAATCTTACATGCCCATGGAGAAGCATTTCTTGGGAGTAGCTCAGAGACTGAAGACAAAAATCTTCTAGATATTAAGGATCATCTTGAATTATTATTCATCCCTTGAAATAGATAAGCGAGTTTTTGGCCTGCTCACACAGAAGCAGCATCCACTTAGCAAAAAACTCTCCAAATATCACATTCTCCCTCATAAAACTAGTAGAGGAACAATCATTTTCCTATAAGGAAAATTATAGTTCATGTTAGCCCATGAATGCAAAGTACTAAAATACACATGGCAACTAGGCCATGTAAAAGCACATATGGAGGAGGATTTCCAAGCTTTAGCCTGGGTTTATCATAAGCAGAGATGTCTCTGAAGGAGGCTGGAGCTTTTTGATGTGGTGTCTGTATCAAGATGGTCCATGCTAGCACAGCAACAGTGCATGGTTTGATATGCAGTACCTCTGTTGCTCTCTGTTGTGCACATGGCTGCTCCTGGGATGTCACTGCCTGCAGCTTGCCTATCTGTTTGATCTGTCCTTGGTTCAGCCACCTTTCCCCAGTGCCAGCATTGGCTCCCAAGGGAGCTGACAACCAAATAAAGGTCATACACATGGTGAGCCGCAGCCCCTGCAAGTCTGTTACTTGGACTGAAATATTCCCCTCTCCAAACACACTTTGTTAAATGCTGACCGTTGGAGACGGTCAAAAAGAGACTATAACTAATTTTCTTCTGTGTACTCACACACGCACAGGTGGGAAATTCCTCCGTGGATTGTCTTTTACATGCTGTCATCCAAAGGATGAGTTAATACAATTCTGCCATGCCAACATGAGCAGATTTCAAAGCTGCTTGCCTGTTGCTCCCTGTATTTCCCACCTCTTGTTGAACAGCTGGTCTGTAGAAACAGAGGAAATATTTCTGTTCAGAGATTTCAAAACCAGCTTGAAAGATAATGGACAGAGGATACCTCAGTATGTTCTCCTCTCTCCCTCAGCGTTAGTGCAGCTGGAAAACTGCCTGTACGACCGGTAAACCTCAGACCTTTTTAGACCTGAGACAGACATTCAACACATGTTCTGTTTTGAATGGAAATATATTTTCCTCTATCCCTTATTTTAAAAGCATCTGTAGTTCACAGCTACACTCAAAACTGACAAGTCTGTGTGTCAAATGGAAATGCCAACATAATATGGTGTGACACGAACAGTGCCCAAACATTTTCTTATGGCTGGTTTTGCTGGTGCAACAAACGTATTTTTTAGCACTTGGCTGCCTTAGGTGAAGATGGGGTCTTAAGACTATAATTTCGTTATTCTGGAGAGTTACCATTTGAGCTGCTATTGTACCCTCTTCTTTTTGTACAGTGATATTTGCAGTTTAACACTGGTTAGATAGAAAAGCCAGAACTCACTAATTCAGAAACATCCCACACCGCAATACCCAGTCTCTTTTCCACCTAGATAAAAATAATAGCAAAAAAGTGCAACCTGTGTTAAATTTAAATGGCTGATCTCAAGCTAAAAGGTGATTCATGACACAGTCAATCTTCAAAGCTCATTTTTATGCAAAAGGTGATAGTTTAATCCTCTGTTAAGTTAGGTGTTTCAAAAGAAGCAATTTTTAGCTCCAGCTTGGAGGAAACTAATTATCCAATACAACATCCTATAGCACAAAGAAGGGATCTCAAAGTATAGGGTGTGCATTTGCCCTCAAAGATAGTTTCACAATTAAAGCTAGGCCTAGCCCATTAAAAATAAATAAATAAATAAATAAATAAAAGTTTTGGTAGTTGCTATTAGTTAATGGGAAACAGCAGGCTTTTTGAATAAGCTAATGACTCCTGACTGTGTTTAATTACAGACTTTCTTTTAAAAAAAGGTATATCTGACACTCCCCAGTAAATAAGTAAAAACAATCCAAAATATAAAATAGTTGATGATAAATCAGCACATTTTTTTTCCCTCTATTTAAGTCTTTTTATATTTCAGAATATGTGCATGCTTTTTAGTTTAGTTTTGTTTCAGCAAGCCTGCAGCAGAAAAGCAGGTCTGCAGGTCTAAGTGATTATAATGAGCAGAGGCACTCCTGAGGTCCAGGGTAAAGACGGCTACACTGCTAGTCTGAAGCCCTAAAATTAATGGCTTCATTTTTGTCTCCCCGGAAAGAAGGTATTTATTCCTGCAGAAACCTGGCTGGAACCAGGAAATTCTGCCTCTCAAGGGAAAAAGGTCCCACATCTGAGTGGCTACTGAGAGGTTCCTTGCCTTTCTGGAAGGCAGCAGCTCCTTTTGCTGGGCTCAGAACTCAGTTTGAACCAGGAGCTAACAGCTACTGCCTCTCACAAATCCTTCTCTGAAGCTGCTATGGCTCCTGGCCCTGCACCAGCCCAACAGCATGCTGTCTGCCTGCTTGCCATCTTGGGTGTCCTGCATTGCTGATCTTTCTTCTAAATCACGCGTGAAGCCCTTCCAGTAACATCAATGCAATAGGGCACTGAATCAAATCATGCACATCAAGGGAAAAATGTTAAATACTTCTAGTTTTAAAATTGCTGAACAGATGTTCTTTGTTTTTGACTCAAAATCATTCATGTTTAAAAACAAAAACAGATGAGCCAAGTGTGAGTGTTTCAGGCTCAGAAAACCCACTGGAACCAATGAGGAATGGTAGGGTTGTTTTATTCTCACATTACTGCATCAATTATGTTTAAAGTATTTTCCCTAAATTTACTTCTGTGCCAGGACAGTGTATGAAAAAACTAGCAATGGGGGAGGTTAAGTGAGGATCACAGTAAAAGTTGTAATTCAGCTTTAACAACCAAGAATGCTCCAGCCATGTTTATCTGCCATGTATCGTGCATGCTTTTTCAAACGCTGTAGGGATCCCTGGTACTTCTTTGTTAAAAGGATAATTCATCTACTGTTACTGCAAAACCTATTTTGGTTTTCAACTGTATTGTAAAGTTGACAGAGTTTTATTATTATTATTATTTTATTTTTTAAAAAATCTTGAAAAATATTTGCTTCAAGTTGCCTGTTGAACTATCTCCCCCTATGACAACCACATTGCTCTATGTGTGAGCACACTGCCCCAGAGTGATTCAGGGTCGTATTAGATTAGACTTGAACTCATGTTAGCAAAATCAGCATATCACAAATGCAACACTAGCATAGGCATTGCAAGCATTTTGAATAATAGGATCTCTAAACGCTCACATATTTTTTCTCCTCCTAAGGCCTTTTCCACAACATAGTGGGAAAGTAAGTTCAGATACCTGCTTTCTGAGGAGAGAATGCTGCTCTCGGGATAAAAATACAGAGTGCCTGCCCAGAGAAGATTTCATGGCAAGAAAAAAAATATTTATGCAACTGAAAGCTCTGCCTTGTTCTTTTATTTCCTGTTTTGAGGTCCAGAGTTGGGAATTAGTTTGTGCATTATCACAGATCCAAACACAGCTCTTGAAATAACGCAGGGTGGTACTGAGCGGTGCCCACATTCCCAGGCAGAAGGTGGTCCTCCCTGTTGCAGGCTCCTCATCCAGAACCAATGAAAAGGGATAACCAAGTGGTTATTACCCTGTCTTTCCCAAATCCCTAAAAATAGGTAGAAATCCTAGAAAGGCCTGAGTATGGAAAAGGTGAAGAACCTCTAATTAAGGCCTTTTCAGCTAATTTAGGGCCTCCAAGGGCTCAGAGCCAGCTGTTATTTTGGGGGAGATAAATTGGGCAGATTTTTTTCCCAGCCCTCCCCTGCCTATACCTTACTATTTCAAAAAGTGTGTGTTTGTGTCTTACTGTCCCCACATATCTAATGTACACTGATTCACGCCCATTTTGATTTATTGACTGATCTCAGCGAACCCATCCCATAGGCCATCTCTGCAAGTGTTGTGAGTGTCTTCCATGCATGTCTGAAGTTCTTGAGGCAGGACTTTTAAAAGAGGAGTCCCTCTCTGTCTTTTGCACCCATTTACATCTTTGTTTATGGTCTGTACTTCTTGGAGCAAGCCACATTAGGAGCAGAAAGCCAGCTGAGCTGATGCTATTTCTGGCAGATGGGATGAGCTTGTAGTCATTCCATGACACTCCATGCCGGCCTTTTCAAAGCACTCCAATCCATTCTGGCATAGTATGCCAAACTATCAGCTACAACCCATCTTTCTAGAGAGCAATAACATTTTGGCAGAGCGGTAAAGTGGTGGAGAGGGGCACAAACAGCTCTTTCTTTGGAGTGCCTCAGCACTGCGCTTGGCTGAAGGCCCACGCCAAGGGTCAGTGTTTGCACACTGCAGCTAGGCCTCACAGGAGAGTATCAAGGGCTTAAGACACCAAAAGTGTCTAATGGTGGACAAAGAGCTAAGACAAAGAGTAATTAACAGCAGACGCCGTGTAAGGGACGAGGAAAAGATGAAAGGAGCAGGGGCAAAGTACGAAAACGAAGAGCTTGGCTGACAGATAATGCTTTGCATTTCTCTCAACCGCCATATTATCCTGAGCACACCTCTAAGCACTCATTAAAATATCTTCAATGATTTCTCTTCCTCTTCACCTTGAAAATTTGGCAGGACCGTAAATAACCTGCTCCTACTTTTAAACATAAGCACTGTTTCAAGCTATTAAAATTGTATAAGCATCTGTCCTCTTCCCACTCAGTCAGTGCTGAGTTTTGGAAGAAGCGTTCAGCTGTTTTGGCAGGCAGATTCACCTATCAGACAGACATGCTTAAGGCTTTCTGACAGTTCTGGGTTCCAGCGTAACAGTGAAAATCCTGTTTCTCCTGATTCACTGAGGTTTACATTTCTAAAAACAGTAATCCATAGAAGTCACAGTATGGGGACATGTCTGCAGAGTACCCTATGCAACAAAGTTGTATGATGACATCCCATTCCTTATGATGTGTTACCCTGATGTCCCTTGAGCAACTGTACTGGGTCTGGCTGGGATGGATTTAGTTTTCTTCACAGCAGCTCCTGTGGTGCTGTGTTTTAGGTTTGTGACCAAAACCAGTGCTGGTATCACACTAATATTTAAGCTGTGGCTGAGCACTGTCTGCACAGCATGGAGGCCATCTGTTTCTCTCTGTCTCCCCAGTGAATAGATTGGGGGTGCACAAGAGGTTGGGAGGGGATACTACAAGGCAGATCACCTGAACGAACCAGAGATGTCCCATGCCAAATGGCATCATGCTCAGCTATTAAAAGGGAGAGGAGGGTGGAGGTGAGGTTTAGGAGTTAGCACTTTTTTTTTTTTTTTTTTTTCCCCTCACAGGAACTGGCTGAACTTTGGTCTACCTGTGGGAGGTGGTGAGCAATCACCTTTGCATCACTTGTTTTGTTTTCTATCTCTCTTCTTCACTTATTAAATAATTTTAATCTCAACCCATAAGTTCTTCTTGCTTTTAGTCTTCCTTTCTCCTGTCCCCCTGGGCATGAAGAAGTGATCAAGTGCCTGTGTAATGCTTAGCTGGATAGCGGTGTTAACCCACAACAGCAGCATTTTGTAGTCCATGGACTTTTGAAGTCAGGCTGTCTGTTTCTTCCTCAGAGTGCTGTATATCATTGTTGACATTTTTGAGAAAGTCTAGAAAAAAAAAAACAACTTATTTTTCAACACCACATATAAAGCATTCTTGTCAAACACAACTATAGCAATCTTGTCCGAGGACTTTGAAGTTTTAAGAAAATGGATCTTTACTCCACTTTTCCAGCCAAAATAGCATTTTTTTCTCTCCCCTACCCAACCTACTTTCTCATCTTCTGCCACTGTTGCATTGCAGCTATATTAATTTCACCTGCATACTTTTGTCTGCAACTCCCATGACCATACCTGCTCTTTTCTCCACAAAAGATCTACCTCCAATCTGACCTGTACGTCTGCTCCCCATATGCCCTTCAAACTTCTTGGCAAGATTCAATTTATCATTAATTCTTTCTTGTGTTGGTGGCTAAGTTATAGATGGATCTCTGTCCTTCTGTAGGGAAGGTTGGAAGTACAAGAAGCCTTTTCTTTGTATGGATGGGCAGCTTATAATTTTTTGTTCACGCTTTTCCTGGCTTGTCCGTTTTCTAAGATTTTCTGCTATCTATTAATATATCCATCTGGTTTAGAGTTTTTTTAATGCCCCTGTCATTGTGGCATCTTTGTTTCCCTTCAACATCCTCATCCCCTTACAATACATGCTTTTGCCTGTGGCAGGGATTTTTGTTGCTTTTAAAGTGGGTAGATGTGAAGATTAGAGAGTTCAGGAGAAAAGGGAGCATTATAGTTGGAGCATTTCAGCATTTCAGCCTCCTGGGAGGTTGCTGATTTATGAAGAGCAAGATTTTGCAGCATTTCCTACTTCTGATCCGACTTCGGATTCAACATATTTCTCCTGAAGCTGCCTTCGACAAGATTGATTTGTTCTCAGCTCTCTTAGACTGTATTCTGCATAGTTTCAGAGCTGCAGGACTGCCATGGTGTTTCTTAAATGAGTTTGATGTTGCTGGGGCATGAGCTACCACTGTGTTCTGACTGGCATTGGGAGTGGACAGTGAATGAACAGTGGTGGTTCTGGCTGTTCTCCAGCATCTCAGCCAAGATGGTGACGATTATAATGACACTTAAGGAATATTAATTGCTCTTTTGTTACTGGTCAGTGTCTAAAAACATCCCTCGTCCACGAATGAGGAATTCATTCACAGGACATTTTGAATACATGGGTAAGGCTTTAGCTGGTAACTGCAGCCCTGGTTAGTACAACATCAGGATAATACTGCACTAGCCAGCTTGCAATTTGTAGCATTGTAATTGTAGAAAAGAGGAGAAAATTGTAGAAAGGAAAAGCCACATGTCAGCTTGCAAGTATCTTGTAAATATGAACTCAGGTTAAAGATGCTGTCCCATCTCTAGAAGTGTTCAAGGATGGGGCTTTGGGTAGCCTGGTCTGGTGGGAGGTGTCCCTGCCCATGGCAGGGGTCTGGAATTGGATGATCTTTAAGGATCCTTCCAACGCAAACCATTCAATGACTCTGATTCTGTGCTGCTTTCAAACATAAATATACATCCATCTTTAAGTCATAGAGATCTTAATGTCAAAATTATCAACCATTAATGAGATCCAGGTATTGCTGTCACAAGTCACTCTGGATCAGTCTCAGGTGACTGGCTGCAAATGAGTTGGTTTCTAGAGCAGGGAATGAATTTGACCCCCTGACTATGGGTCTTCTGGATTCTGAAGCTTGAGTGTCCTTGGATAACTTTGGATAACAAATAATTTTGGGGGCAAATAGGGTCATTAATATCCTTCCAGTTTTACCAGTCTCATTTCCTTTAGTTTCCTCAGTTGCTATTTTTCAAAGCAGCCACTGCAAATAAACTGGCTACTGCTGCACTGCTTCTCAGCTAAAAGAAGGCTGTCTAACCTGTGTTAGCAAAGGCCTCTGGACTGTGAAGTCTGATTCTAGAATGGGAATCTTGGAAAAATAGCAGTTTATTGCCCTCCAGTTCAACGCATAGCCCATTCATATGCATCGGTATTTGTACAGTTGCTGCAAAGTATTTGAGACTTCTCTGTGGACTTACCAAACTACTTAAAGTTGCAATTATTATGTACCTAGAAATAGCTCAAGTACAGCTTGGAACACAGTTTATTTCCCCAAAGATGAATGGATAGGGACAGTGCAAGGAAAGGATAGCTCAGCTAAACGCTAACCCTTCTCGAAAATTACCTTGAGATCTTTAAATGCTTCCCAACTCCCAGAGAGAAGCTGAAAGATTTGACCTCAGTGTAGCATCTCATCCAAAAAGCAGTAAGTAGTTCTGACAGGGCAGGACTCCCCGAGAGCTGTATGGAAAAGTCAGAACTGGACACGAGCCCAGACTTGGGCTGCGCTGAAACTCAAGACTTTTGGGGATTTCAGATGAGCCATAATTGGACAGATAGGGACTGCAGGAATCACAGTCACTGACAAGGAGATCATTCCTAAAATTACTGGTGGGGAAAGTGGAAGGAGGGACCATTTCAATTATTTGCTGCTACCAACACATGCAAGACCTGTTCAGGGAACAAAGGAGGGCTTTGTTTCTCATTCTGGCCACTCCGACACTTCCCAAGATCTTTAAATTGGAAGGAGAAGAATAAGGCTTGCTCTGCAAATAGCTCGGATATCAGAGTGGGACAGAGCGACCAGCACGAGGGAGTTTGGCATCATTATCCCTCACATCTGCCCGAGAGCCTCAATCAACACTCCAGCCGCGCCGTGCTGCACCAACAAGTGCAAACACAGCGCCTGCCCTGCAGCGTTCACAGGCTGGCATTTAGGTGGGATGACAAGGGGGGGAGCTGGGGAGAGGTGTGAGACAGTGTGATATTGGTATAACGAGCACATTTGCATGCCGTCAGCAGTCGCAGCCAGCTTTCTCCCCAGGCTCTGCCAGGTGGCCGTGCTCTGTAGGATTCATGGCAGAGGTAGAGCTGAAAAGGGGGGCTGATGGAGGACAAGATGGTACCTTCGTGGGGAGATTTTTGCCGTGATTGAGAGGGCAGGCTGTAAGAAAGCATGAAAGTGTCTGCAGGAGAAGTGACAGAATCTGTTATCTTTAGTGAGGGAAGAAAGTTTTCTGCCGTGACAAAGTATTAGATTTAAGAGCCAAGGAGAGACCAAGCAGTGAAGAGGCTTAGACGAAAAGACTCAAGCTTTTCTCCCCATCCCACAGAAATATTTATAGTATCAAAACATGTGCTATCAAGATGAAAAATTGAAATCTCAGAAGCATTGCTTTGATGTTTTTTAGCTGCTGGGGATCTTGAAAAGAAATCCATTACGTTCAACTTCATCATAAAAAGAAACTATAAATTCTCACTGCTCACCTTATGAATGGTCCCCACAGGGCAGCAGGGGAGTCGGGACCTTTCAGCTTTCACCCAAATGTCACTTTTCACACTCAGCCTGAGCTGTTACGTGACCATCACTGTGAGATCCCCACTGAGCACTGCTGTGCCGCCCCAGTCCTGGTGAGTACTTGCACTTTTGGGTACCCTAGGGCTAGCATCTGCACCACCCACGTCTCCTGCAAGAGGGAAGTAAGACTAGGAAAGATTTTATCATGGTTGTACCGTCCTGATGGGAATGGGCTCCAATATCCTTAAGGTAAAGAGCTGTTCCCACTCTTCAGTTTCATTAACCGAGCATGAAATGCATTTTTATTCTGTTTGGCGTAGGTTTAAGAAGGAAATAATTTTGAAGCAGAAAGCCAGAAATAATCAATTTGAAATGTCATATGATTTTTTTTCAAAACATTTTTGCAAGTGAAAATATCCTCAAGTGGGGTGTCTTCCTCCTCTGTGGAAAGCTTCCACTTTGGTGAACTGATATTTTTTTCACTTGAGAAATCATGAGCTTCTCTGAAGAGGAAAGCTGGTGGTCAACCTGGTACAGAATGGGGAAAGGTGAATAAAGAGGAAATATGGTGAAAGCATCAAAAAGGAAGTTGGTCCTAGTGGCTGCAGGACAAGTAGATTTTGGACGAGGCAGCTAGGAATGACAAAAGCAGATTTATCTTTTTTAAAATTTAATAAGTAGTCAGAAGCTCTGGAAAAATGAATCAGGGATAACACCCAAGCTACCAGTGGCTTGCTGCTAGATGTTACTGTTATGACAGAAAAAGGATGGGACTTGGGAGAATAAGGTAAGATTTGCTGGGAATGATCAAGAGCACAGGTTAAGAAAAGGCACGTATGTTTGTATATATGTGTGTACGTTTGCTGTTTATCAGGAAGACAGGCCACGAAGTGAGATTAGATGGCTGCCAGTGATCATGAATCAAGTTTTGCATTTGTAATTTGTGTACAGGTAGATACGTAATCAGACCAAATCCTATCTGGTTATCTCTGCAAGAACAATGCTAAATCCTGTTTGCCCAAAAGAACAGTCTCTAAAAAATATTTTCCCTGTCCTTCTGTTTTTGTGATGTGCAAGAAAGGAAGTACTATAATTAATCCTCCCTTGACAGTGCTCATAGATGTGGTAACTTCGCATCGCATCAGAGTTACTTGCTGAGCAACTGGAAATCTGAGCATCTGACTTGAAAAGTTGAATTAATGGGAGCGAAATTTCCCCTAGGACTGTACAGGAGAGACAGGATTTAGAGCACATTGAAAAGAAAAAATGTTAGCCAGCAATTTAGTCATAATTCTGAGAGGGACTCTGCTCATGGCAAAGAAGACCGTGTGCCTGACCTTCCTGAGGCTGAGTGCCCCCAGCTTTTGCCCTGAGAGCATTTAAGACTGAGTCCCTATTGAACTGGCTAAAAGCAAACAGAGGGCACAGCCCCTTTGAAGGGCTGTTCATGCTTCCCAGCACTGCGCCTGCTCTCAGCTGTGCTCATTCTCTCTTGAACAACAACTGGTAGTGCCTCATTTTTGGTGGGAAATGTGTTCTGGGGAGATGAGACCCCTGAAGTTAGCTTTGCTTTGACAAAAGTACTCTGTGATCTATGCTCCGCTCCTGTATGCATTTAGCAGGAACACTGTCAGTGTGTTGTAGGATGGAGCTTGTGGGGCTTGAGAGGGCAACAGAGGTACAGGATGGAAAATGGGGATAAGCTGTGCTCTCAATTCAGACTCAGGGTCCCCCTCAGAGTTTAAGTGCCTGCACATTTGCAGCTGTTTCTGACAGCTCTGAGACTGGGATCGCGGAAACATCCAGGCACAAGTGGTACAACCCCTGTAACCCAGAACCACTCACATGGCAGCCGGGCTGAACAATTCCTGGCCTTCACCAAAATCTCAGCTGTGACATGCCCTGCAGTTCCCGAGTGCAATCCTATAGCTTTTCCTTGTTTCCCATAAAGCAGGTGTAATTCATCACGGTTATTTTCAGGCATGAGAGAGAAAGTCGCTCGAATCGGGCACCACATCCAGCTGAGCAGACTGGGGGAAAACCACTCTGTGGACTCAAGATGGATGAATCAAATGGCCCAGCTTTAAAAACCGTACCCACAGCAGGTCAGTCAGTGCTGAAGCTCCCATGTCAAAGCAGAAACCTCCTTCCCCAGACGTGGGAGACATAGCCTGTTCCTCTTTAAATCTGTGCTGTGTGCTGCAGTGCTCTGCATTGTTGCCATGGCAGAAATCTCCCCATAGTAATAACCTCTTTCAGGGAAGGTTAAAAAGAGACAGTGCACATGCTCAGAAAAGCTGCACTTGTTCTGTTAGCAGTTTGCAGCGGCCATTTCAAAGAGACCATCACAAAGGCGAGAGAGAGATCAGGTACTGATTTTTTTTCCTTTGTTGGAGGGGGTGACTTTTCTCTTTCATAGAAGACCTTGCACATCTGTCTCTGTTCCCAGATGCATTGCTGCGAGAGACCACCCTGGAAGCCTGTCGTGATTATCCCTTGCAGATAGTTAATTCCCACAGTATTACTAAGAGGCAGGAGTTAGATGTGGCCTGAGGTGACGGCTGCGCTCAGGGAGTAATTATTTTGCAGCAGAGCTCACGTGTGAAGCTGAGCTGAGGCTGGGGTGGGCAACGTGTAAGGTACCTTGAAAAAGTTTAACAGTGCATCTGCCTTGTTTTCTGAACCTCTATAGCACTGGTAGTCCACAATGAGAATAGCCTCCCATCCTACTGAGCAGCAGGCTTCTGCATGAGGAACTTTCAAAGGAGGCTGGTATTATCCTAACGTGCAGTTACTTGGAAACACTCTGCTGCATCCTGCTGCAAAGCCTTGTGCCTTTGATTGTACTTGCTTTGATCACAGGTCACCATTTACTAAAACAGAAAACAACAAGTCACTTGTTATGGTTTAAATTCCTTTATTTTAAGGATTGAAGAAATAAGAAAGAGCATCACATCAGATCACTTCTAAATAGTGGGAGGAATGGGAAACCCAGTTCTGGGGTTACAGGACTTACATTACCAGATGTATTACTTGCTATGGGCCCAAATATATTTGTGACTGTGCATGTGTGTTTCTTGCTTCTGAAATATCGTCTGTTCTTACATTTAGGTTGAAGCGCACAGAAAGGGGATGTGTGTAATGCTCACCTTTCCTGGATAAATTGCTGGTTTGCACATGCTGCAAGTGTTAGTGCAGAATTTGCAGCTTCAGATTAGCTGTGTCTGAAACAGTGGCTTTGCACGTATTGAAGAGCAGACTCGTTTCGTTCTGTTTATAGCAAAATAAGGGAAAACCTTTCCATTCCTGCCTCCCTCTATTACACCTCCAAATGTGAAATACAGGCTGTTCTGGAGAATGCTGCATTCCTGCATTCAGCACATGTGGATTTGACATTCTTGTGCAACTCTTTCAGTTAATATGTACTTAAAAAAAACAGGAAGAAACAGCCTGTGGTACTGCTTTCCTGGACTTAGCTAAATAAAATCTTTTAGTGGATTTTATTGTGTTTTTACAACCCTATTTGATTCTCTTTTTCTTTCCTTTGAACAAACAGGACCGGAAGGTAAACTTGGCTGAACTAAGGACCACCCTAGTAGTTCTCCAGGATGCTTAAGGCTTGTGATTGAAATCTCTAATTGGCATTTGCAGTTTAAACCAATCCAAGTTTTCTGTGTTTCCTCTTGATCTGAACAGTTTACTTGTTGGATCAAGAGAACACTTCATTTGAAACCTGTGTACTTATCAAACATGTTACTTTTGTGTGAAAGGGTGGGTGTTGTGGGGCCAGATTTTACCCGTTGTCCGGACATGATGTGAGCTGGCTGTGATATTCAGGAACAAAAGGATCACTGCAAAACATCTGAAACTCAGATTAGGAATTTGATTATTTACCACTCTGCCTATGAATTTACGGAAGTTTAACAAAAGTCTTTTCCTTCAGCTATTTTCATAATGTAAAGTAAGTTTTTATGACCAGTGTTGTGTGTAGTTAATGACAGTGGTTAGCTTTAGTTATTATACTTGTGAAAAGATGGTACACCAATAAAGCAAGCCAGTGGGTAAAATACTCATTCTGAGGGACAGATCCATTTCAGGTAGCTCTATAATCCTTAGAGGCTTGATCTCAAGGTCTAACAGTGAACCAGGTGTCCAGACTCATGTCCTGGTCTGTGTTCATGTAGTTAGAAAAAAAGATTGGAGTCACAGAGTGGGCAAAGTTGCTGGCATCCTGGCTTTCACATGAAAATGAAAACTGTCTAGGGACTTCTCATTATCTCCTTCATTTCTAGGGACATTCTCTCCCACTTGTGTTTTACATGCAGTATTGGAAAAGTACAGGGAACGTCTGACTGTGCAATAACTGTGCTATAGATCTTCTGATTGCTTTTTTTTTTTTTTTATGAAAGGAGGACTGACAATGCTTTACCTATCATGAATATAAAGTTCTTTGTAACAAAACCCTGCTCTCTATAATGTTCCTCCCTGATCTGTTTGTGTCTCTTGATAAAGAGAGAAGCACGCGTTCCCAAGATGCTGGCACCCTGCCTTCTGAGAAGAGTGGTCCTTACAGTTCCTTTAGTTTTTGTGGCTGCACTACTTCTCATGGAGCCTGTTAGATCTGATCAAGAAGCAGGAACAGCCATACCAGCTGAAAGTATGTACTGCCCTACAGTCCTCTCACACAACTTGTACTGTAGCTTTAATGTTGCAGGACACTACATCACAGAAGCTTGTCCAAATAATTCAAACTGTTTTGGAAATGTCTTACTTATGTTGTTTTAAAGCCACAACCTGAACTTTCATAGTGTTTTCCTCCTGCATCCAAGGCTCTCTAGTCTCTTATTCTTGTATCCTGCCTGTTGCTGTCTTGCTGAACCTGAAATCTGACAATGTTCTGCACATTTGATTTCGTGCAGCTCTTTCATTGTGTCGGCCTTTTCCATACCATGAATCACCCTCTTTGCCTTTCAGAGACATGCTTGAGACTTACTTTTTTAAACTGATATTGACCCTTCATTGCATCTTTCATTCTGCTCTAATGAGGTCAGTAATTTTTATTTTAAAATTTCACAGTGAAGATGCCAAGAAAGCACAACTTGTCAACTCTTAGCCTTGCTGTCTTCAAACACCTCATTCTGCTTTGCTAATCTGTGTTGAGTTTAATTTATGTCATAAACATAATGACAGGTCCATGCATCGAGTTGTTGGTGTGGAAGTGCTGTCCTCTCCTTTTGTCTGGTGCATATATGATAACACTAAGGTGGGGTGGTAGTATAACAATGAGATAGGAAGTCTTTAGTGCTGCTTGGTGTTTATTATTTCTGTCTCTTTTTTTTTTTTTTTTCCCTAGCCAGTTAAAGAATTTGGCAGACTCCTTCCCTCCAGCAGCCAGGATCCCCCTCTGCTGGTTAGCACACAGGTCATGAGCTGGAGGCCAGCTTATCAGAGACATGTAGTAATCAGTCAAGTATCAAGTGTTTGCAGAACAGGCTGACAGGTGCTGCAGGATATTTCACCCTCACTCTAGGTTTTATCCCTTCTTCCTTACCAGACTTCAAAGAGCAAGCTAAGCCTGTGCTCAGAATTCCTCATTTGTGCACTTATTGCCTATGAAGTTGTCAGAGAGGCACAGGCACTGAGAAGCAAAGAAGAGCATATGTAGAGGCTGATGATTCTGAGACATTTTATCATGTCTGTATTTGTTCAGTCTCTGTACTGCTATTTGTTATAGAACAGCTTTGTGATACATGATGATCAAGGCAAAGCAAGCCTTGTGACCTTAAGTGTGGATTATCTAGACATCTTAAACACTGCAATTATTCCAAAATGCAGCAGTTTTGCTTATCAGCAGTACCCTCTAATCACAGGGCATTGCGTTTATCTGCTGCTTGCTTCACTAGCTTTTGACAAAGCTGTATCATATTCAAAGTTGGAGTCCTAGTGATCTGTCTTGGAGATAATGATCTCAATTGTATTCCATTAGCTTTCTACTTAGAGCTCAAATTTGTGAGATTAGGAGACAGATTTTTCCTGGGAACAGGACCGTGGTTGTAGAGATCATCTCTGGAGAAGATGAGGTTGAACATGTGGTCAGGGTTAGTGGAACAAAATGGAGGACTCAGGTTATGGGTTTAGTGTTTCCACGCTTCTGTGAACTGTGACAAGAGAATAAAGATAGTGGAAAGTGGGAGGGGAAGAGATATAGGAGGATGAAGGGAACATCAGTGAAGGAGGAAAAAAAGGGAAGAAAACATGATATTTTAAATGCAAATTTGTTGAAGTCATTCTTTTGCCATTGAGACATTGAATGGACCATCATGATGAACCAATTGCAAAAACCTGGGTTGTTTAAGTGTACGTGCATCAGTATTCACTGTGGACCTTTTTCTGTAGTTCTTCATCCTGCACACGATCACTGTTTACTCCTTCTTCTTAATAGCTCATGCTATATTCTCTGCTAAATGCTCTCCTAGGCCGCCCTTGTGTTGATTGCCATGCGTTTGAGTTCATGCAGAGGGCTCTACAGGATTTAAAGAAGACAGCATATAATTTAGACACACGGGTAAGGAAACATTCAACTTTTTTTTTTTCTTTTTTTTTTTTTTTTCTTTCTTAATATGAAAGAAAGTGCTGTGGGTAGGAGTAGATAAATTGGATGATTTTTGCACAGGACACTGTCATTGAACTGTACTGTCCTATATCCTAAGGTGATGCTGGGTAATTACATTTCACCTCTCTGGGCAGTAATCTGGAATTCTTCTCACCTGGGTTATCATGTTATCAGGGAAACTAGGAAGTTTATAAAGAGTGAACTGACAGTCCTTAGCTCTTTATCCTTCCTTAGCTCTTTATCCTTCTCTTGACCAAGTTAGAGCCATTAGCGCTGCTGTTCTCATTCCAAATGCTGAGTGCACACCACTGTGTATATATCAGAGGGAGTAAGATCACAGCATCATGTACATTTATTACCCAAAATGAGAGTCAGCTCAAACAAACAAACCAACCAAACAAACAACAACAAAAACAACAAAAACATACTAAAATGAAATACATGCTTTTGCTCCCGGGGAGAGGCTAAGGGAGGAAACATCATCTCATAGATATTTTTTACATTGCTCTGATTCCATAATGATGAAAAATACCACAAAGTAGAGCAGCGCTGAGAATGAAACTTGTTTGGCTTGCAGTCAGATGGAGAATTTGCCAAGGTTGGTATCTTCCTTCTGTGAGTGAAGTTGAATCTGCCTCTTGCTACTGCAGCCTGCAATCTGTGACTAGCTGTATCCCAGCTGCTGTCAGATAGTAGTGTCTTGGGAGGCTATCTTTTCCCCTACCTCCCATGTACCCTTTAGCTAAAGTGCTAAATCCGCACTCTTCCACAGATTTTTTTCAGCAGAAGGCACTCAAACTTTTTTGCTGTTCTTATCTATGGTCAAGGTCATTTGCAGTTCAAAGCTTGCAAACTGGCATTTTTGAAGAATGGTTTGAAGTAACTCCAAGCAGGGTACATGACATTTGGATGAAAATGCAGTTGTAGGAATAAAGATGCTTCGAATTGTGATGTACTACAAGAAAAAAACATTCAAGCAGAACCAAATTAGTATGTAGCAGATTTACAGTTAAACAAAATCTGTTCAGTAATTACAGGTCAAATGTATTTTGGGCTCCTCCACGAAGAAATCCTGTTAATGCATACATCTGCTGAGTACTGTGTACAGCCAAAACAAGATGTTCAGATTGTGCTGAAAAGTGGTTCTAGCACACCTTTTCCTTCTATTACAGGTTTTTGAACTTTTTGCTATAATATCTAAATGTTGATTCAACAATATCTCAACTACTAAAATCTTCTCTGTTTGTCTGGCTATGGCAGTGACCTTTGTGACACCTACAGCTTTCATACCAAGAGTAGAGCTTTGCAGAATAAAGGTATCCAAGGCTGTGTGGTGACAATGAAGATTGAACACCATAGCCCCCAAAACATTAACTGTATTTTAATATCTAAAAGTAAAAATAAAATAAAAGACAGCCAAGGAGAGGAAACAAGGATACAAAGAAAAATGCTCAGCTGGGAGGAATGTCCTATAGTTGGGTTTTGCTGCTGTAGATTTGACAAGCCTGAAAATGTGGCTCCATGATACATTCTCACTACAAATCTATCACTTCCTTGCCACTTTAAAATCTAAGTAATTGAAGCCATATTGAGATCCTTCAGGGCCTCTGGATAGGACAGGCCTATTCTAGTCACTAAGCTAGGAATTCTGCTTACATCTTCAAAAGACATGGAAATATTTAATAGTTAAGGACTTCTTGGCTCACAGAACTGCCTTCTACACTGTTTCAGTTCTTAGTTTTATTATTCTTCTGTGGCTCAATTTAATGCAAACTGGGGGGTTTAAAGACAATTACTTTCAGCCACATATATATTTTACGTTTGACTATTTTGGTCTGGTTTGCTGCTGAGTGGGGCAAATGTTTCTGTCCCCAAAATACAATGCCCTTTGTTAATATTCCCACTAGAGACACTCATTTCCTTGAAAAACTCCCTTTTGTTTGCAGGCAGGAATTTTAGATGATGACTAAGCAGCTCCTAACTGTGTTGGAAGGGCAGGGATTCCCAAAAGCTTAGAGAGAAAATTCCCACTTAATTCTTCCTGCTAGTCTCACTATGCAATTCTGCACAGTGGAAACTATATCATTTTATTGCACAACTCAGAGTTTTCACAGTTAATTTGGCCCTGCATTGATCTGCATGGTGTCTGACAAAGCAAACTGACTCTACCATGGGTCACACAGCATTTTATGTAGGCCATAGGCTATATCCTCTTCCTTTTACAGGACTAGAAATGCTTGTAACCTACATGGGTGTGCTGATCCTTTACTGATTGACAGGCTGGCTGCATTTTACTCATGTGGTAAGAGAAGGGTCCCAGATCACCTCTGAGAGGCTGGCTGCCAGATCTATTTGCCACCCCTGCATACTCTGGGAGCAGGCTGCTGGATGGATTAGTTGTTTTAACAGCAGTAACCAACTCTGGGCAATCTTTTATGGGAATACCTGTGATTTTCCACTCACACAACCAAAGAGCAGTACCTGGAAGGTGCAGCTCTGATCATGAACAAGGAAGGAGAGGGCTCTTTTACTGCTGGGAGGGAGCTGTTACCCTCAAAACCATTCCACCAGCCCCCAGCCAGCTCCCTACTGCATTAGCAAGCTGCTCAAGACAGAGGCCAGCAGGGAGCAGGCAATAAAACAACTCCCATAAAACAAAGCCAGTCCATGGGCTGCACGATTCACTGTATGTCTGCACTATAAACACTTTCAAAATTCCATTCCATTTTTCAGCGTTTAACCAGTGGGCATTGCGCTACAACTTAAAAAAAAGCTGAGAAACTGCATTTTTAGCTGGAACTTATGATCTTTTTTGTAGGTTGAGAGTCTGAGCCCTGCCCTGATTTTTTTTTTTTCGTTTGATGTGCTTTGACCCACCGGGGGATAATAACAAATCTCTGTGTAAATGGTTTTGTGATCATGCTCACAAAACAGTCAGTAAAGCTGTATTTACTGCCATTCATTCTGTTCTTTATTTCTTCCTAAACTGTCAGTGGTTATTTGGAACATTCAAAGCCCGTTAAGTTAGATGTGCCCTTGAAAGTAAAAACAAAGGCTTGGAAATGTTATTAAAGATATATAAGGTGGTAAGCAGCCTTGGGGCTTAGCTCCAAAGCTGTTGGCATGCTGTCAACCTCCCTTATTCAAACCACTGCAAATTATGTCAGAGATGGTTAGAAGGTGGTGAGTGAGTGTCTTTTAGGTGATTAGCAAAGTCTGATCAGATCTTTCCAGTCTAGCTAGAAAGCTGAAATAATCAAAAGTGATATCTGCGTTAATATAGTATGACAAGGTTGTGTTTAGTGAGCTATCAGCTGGGAAAGGAAAATGACCAATAAATGCCTCTTCCTGTACTGAGAAGGCAGGTTTTAAGCAGGATGTTTATGCCCAGCTGTGCTCTAAGGACCTGTAGTTGATGTGGGTTAATAGATACCATAGCTTTTAAAACATAGCCTTTAATCACGTGGCCTTCCCATCTCATACCAAAATCACATGGCAGGCAGATTAAAGGTGTATTTCATTGTTATTTAGAGCTGGTAGTTTTGGTAATATCCTTTTTAATGTAACTGGTTACATCAGTGGAGATTAATTTGATGAGTAGACTTCCCCCAGCTGGTGTGTCCCAGAGCAATAAGGAGGTTCTCCCTCTGATCAGACTGATTCCCAGATACAGCTCCAGCTCATGACAGACAAAAGATGACTGCATATAATGGGTGAAGATATGATGTTAGTGTCAGGCAGCTCTGTGCTCCATCATGCATCTACTGAAACCACAAGTGCTCCAGACAGGCAAAGCAAAGCATGTGTGTGCTAGAGAGGAAGGATTCCCATGTTTCCCTTATGCAGTCGTGCTGTCCCTGCCCTGTTCTCAGCCCTCTCTTGCACAGGTAGGCTGAGAGGTTGCAGGCCTTTCAGATCATACCCAGCTCTGGCTCGGGAAGGTTCCCAGTGGGAAAGTTCCCAATTCACCCCTGTTGCTGTCAGGCACCAGTCCTGGTGTTGATGAACCCCATTTCAGCTGGGTAGGCTTCTGTTCTTACAGGCTTGGGACCACTTTCTTTAAAGCCAGTGATGCCGTCCCATGTTTGAACTATGATTTCCATATGGCTGCTCAGCACCATTTGTCTATTTTAGGCCCTAACAGCATATTAACCACAGCATAGTAACTACTTGCTTCACAGTAGTTAAGCAAGAGAACTTAAAACAGAGCTAAATTATGCCTCACTTTCTCTGTGTAACTTTCAACAGTTAGACCAGGCTGTAATACCCTAATTTTATTTTTGTTCAGCCTGTCTTTAAATAAAAAGAGAATTCCTGGTAGGTTGTCTTTGTTTGTTTTAAGCCTCCTGTGACCTTGTGAGATTCTGTTCCAGCTTGTGCAGTTGAAGTAAGATTGTAAGAAAGACAAGTGGGAAAAACAAAACAAAGCAAACAAAAAAACAGCAGCCAGACTCAAATTGAATATACTACTGAGAAAACCATAAATATGCACCATGCTGAATTTCTCCATGTCACAGGAAGTATTGCCTTCTTAGTAAGATAATTAATCACACAAAAGTTAAATTGCTTTGCAGACCAGAAAGCAATAGCTCTGATTTTTTACCGTAAGCATCGTCTCATAAAACCAATCCTGAATCTTAGAACAAAAGTAGAACAGACTTTTCTTCGGGAGCTAATTAGTTTCACAGTGCTGACGCTTTGTTTTTGATGTTGCTGTTTTCCCCCCCTCTTACAGACAGAAACTCTGCTTCTTCAGGTGGAAAAGAGAAATCTGTGTGACTGTGTAACTGCAAATCTGCTGAACTGAATCCAGGAGGCCAACTGTATCACCTGTTCAGCGGTTTTTAAAATGCAGCTGTATAAAATACAGCTTTATGGAGTTCATGTTGCAAGCATGTACACCCCACTGTACTGAGGATACTGGGGGGTTGTGTCTTATGTATTTGTCTGTGGTTTTTTTTTTTTTTTTTTTTTTTTTTTTTTATATATAGTCCATTTTTCATATCCACTGGGTTGTCAGTAAGGGCTCAGTTCAGTAAATCTGCTACTTGGTATTAGAGCGGGGGGAAAAATTACATGCTTTGATTTTTAAATCAGAATCGGCCAAGTGTAACCCACAGGATAAATATGGCCATCGGTGCTTTAGAGACACCACCAGCTGGTTTTGGTCTCTAATATGAGCATACCTCTGTGGCAACTTCCCCAATTATACTGAGACAGGTAATTGTGGTCGCTGTAGGTTTTGCCTGTTTATTAAAGATGATGGAGGTCCTTTCTTTTTGTTGTCTGTGCTGTGGCCACGTTCAGGCATACTGTAATTATATCAGCTGTAAAGAGGCATGTATTACGAGGAGATATATGTTTGCTGTACTTGGACCAGAACAGCTTATACCTTTGTGCTGAATTTCTGACATCCCATGTAAGAGTGTTGTCTTCTCTAATTAAAACCTTTAATTTCTTACCCTTCTTCCCTGGACACTCCATTCTTAACCCACTGTATCTCTAAATAACTCCATCTTAGCAGGTCAAATGGGAAGAGCAAAAAAAGGAGAATAAGACCATGACTTTGCAGCCTTGCTGGCAGCCTTTCCAGAAGGCCAAAACCTCTCCAGCTGAATTTGGAAGAAGGTTCCTGCCTGTGGCCTTGACTCTTTAACTAAACCAGTGGGACTTTAATGGGAGTGGATGAGAGAGGTGACACAAATACTGCTCTGCCAGGTGCTGGGCTGCCTTTAGAGAGCTTCAGCTGATCCTGGTTATAAAAGAATGCTTTCTCAAAGTTTCTTGGCTTTTCCAGCAGTTGGGTCTTCCCCGTCTTGTTCTAGCTTGGCTTTGTTCCTCTGCTTTACTCTGGACCTGCTGTGGCGCTCCTCTCAGTGCAACCTTCGTTCCCCCTTCCAGTCTGGCATTGGCCTCGTTCTAGGCCCAGGAATCTCCTGGTGAACCCCTCCCTGGCCCCCCATCGGTGGTGGGCCTGATACTCTGATAGGTCTGCAGTCCCTTCAGATCCAACTGACAGCACTGCAGGAATAATATGTGGTGTTCCCACCTACTGTGGAGTGAGGGCACATAGTGCTGAGCAACACCAATATTTCATTCCCTGTCTGGTGAAGGTGCTGGGAGTAAGGGCCTGCTTTTACCTGAGAAGCTAGCATTCCCATAGTGGAACCTGAAGGGAGTCCCAGAAGAGTGCACATGGTGAAAACCCAGCTCCCAAAGCTGAGTTCGTTGGTGGCCCACCACGGTGCTGTAAGCTCACCAGCTTGGTTTAGGTGTGGGCAGGAACCCACACAGCTAATATGGCACACAGTTCTTAAAAAGGGTTGGCAGGGAGGCCTGGGAATTGCACCCAGCAACCAGAACTGGTTCTGGGCAAGTGAACAGAAACTTTTAATGGAGTAGATATGTATGCTCAGGTTTAATGTGACACAGTGACAAGAGTGAAGGCCATTTTTATAAAGCAAAAGAAAAGACAAACTGCTGATGGCAAACTGCTGATGACGGCGATGAGAATAATCCATACTCACGTGCAAAGAACACACTTGAGTCTTCAATCTAGACAAGAGATGACTGAAGAAGGAGATGGTATAAATTTACAAAATCATGAGTGACCAGAGAATGACTGTTTGCTGTCACTTCCCAAACAAGAAATGGGGCACAGTGAATTGAAACCAGCTGGTAACATGATCAGAGCAAATAGAAGGATGATGCTCTTGACCTACTGTGTGTTTAAGTTGTAGAAGTCCTCATTGCAGAATGTTGCTGATCCTAAAAATTTCTATGGGTTTAAAAAGCAGCTGTTCAGACTCACGCCTGAAAAACCTATGAAAAACTGTTAAATGTAAAAATGACAACTTTGATTCAGGATGTCCCTGAACCACACATTCTTACAGGTTAACAGCAATTCAGGAAGACACTGTAGTTGGCCTGGCTTTATACTTTTCCTGACATTTAATAGTGGTCTGTGGCAGTGATAAAATACTGGCCTTAGAAGGATCTTTGGTGTGGTCTGGTGAGGTTGTTCTTATGTGTAGAAGTGAACTGCTACCTCAACTCATAAAACAAACCCTCTCCCAGTGCTCCAGAGAACCACTCCTTTTTATCCCTTTGACACAAACACCTTCAGAAAGCCTCAAATTCTGGGTTTCCCCATTGTCCAAGGACAGGCACCATTAAGTAGGCCAGTGGCCCTGCTTCTGTAGCCCAGTACATTGCAGAGACTGCTACAAAGGCAGGAGTAAGGACTCCTTTAGGAAACAAAAGAAATGGTACTGCAAACCATTTGCCTGCTGCCAGGAAGGAGCTATATAATTACTCAGATATTAAGGTCTCTTTTTGTACTGTACAAACCCATTCTTGTCTAGCATTCCTTCCCTGCCCTATGACCTTACAATGAAAAATGGAAGTTTGGGGCTGGAGCCAATTAGTACAAACAGGCTGACCTCTTCCCATCATTCTTAAAACTCACTATTGCCGCTCTTCATCCAACAAGAAGTTGTTATTATTATTAACTCAAAATCCAAAGATCTTCATTAAATCCAAGCTGTTTTATATGTATTTGATAGGGCCATCAGAACATGCATACATCCTTCTCACTGTACACTTTGACCCGTTTCATTCCCTGTACTGTATTATGTCATTTGTCTCTTGCTTTGTGACTGCTTTGTGACTTCTTTGAGAGTTGAGACAACTGGAAAGAATGTTGACTGCTCCATGGGGTAAGCAGGACACATGTTTCAAGGGAGGCTAGAATGCAGGTTATTGTTTTGGGGTGGGGTGGGCTCTGCATATTTTAATAGCATAAATAGCTGCACTTTACACTTAATCTTCATGTTCAGGTAAACATAAGGGCAGCCTCAGCCCTGAGCTGCATGTAATTGTTAGGTATTTTCTAAGCATTGTTGCTCTTATCATATATATATAACATATATGTATTTTTATATATATAAGAACATAACTTTATTTTTATCTTAATCATTTGTTTTATTTCTACACTCTGTAAAATATTTAACTTTGGAAAATCCAGTAGGTAGCACAGACAGAGAAATGAAGAAATCACATTACAGGGACAGCAAAAATACTGCAGAATATATTCGCTCTGTGAAGTGTTAGTTGTTGCATTAAAGCAGTTTGGGTCTTGTGTTGTTTGAGAAAGCAGAGACAAAACACAGCTTCTATTTAGCTTTAAGTGCAAAGCAATGCTAATGCATGCCAATTTGATGTGATTATTAGATAATCTAAGTGGCTCTTCTAAGAAATGAGCAGAAAGTGTAGGAGCTTGTTTGTATAACAGAGTTGTGCCGAGTCCAAATTAATGGAAAGATCTAATATAAAGTACATTTCTGTGTCAAATCTGGACTAAGTTTTGAGCAAAACAACCTTCATTTATGCTAACAACATTGGCAAAATTTGTTATTTTTGTGGCTTCTGCACAGAACCTGGTGAAACCTGGCATCTTCCTTTGCATAAATCCCAACTGACTTTAAAGTTCCCAGTGATACCAGGTTTGATGAGGTTGTATCTATTGAGCTCTCAACCCCAACCTAAAAAGATGACCAACTGAGAAAGATGTAAGTAACAGTTTTACTCTGGAACTCTTCAGGTTAATATAGGGCACGAACTTTGACTAAAATCAACGTTACCAGCATTTGTAAATGCTTATAGTCAAGGATTTCATTGGAAACCATCTTTAGTGCAGTCAATTGAATTTCAAAGCTTTGAGCAGTTTGGGTTGTTTCTCTTCCCAATTAAAGGACAGACCTTCAAATGATCCATGCACTAAATTTGATACACAAGGTTCCTTGCCTAAGCAGTTCTTGAATTCTTCCTGGACTATATCTACACTGTAATAAAGCATCCAGCTTGTGAAATGTATTTGTTTTCAGCCAATAACACTGAATATAACTAATGCACAATTTATTCTTGCATTCAAGGAGGAACTGAACAATATTTAAATGCCTTTTGACAGCTGGTATATTGCACATTTGAAGAATGGTTTGTTTTATATACAATGTAAAATCAAATTTTATTTTACCTGTGGAGGGTTGAAGCATGCCCTAGAAATCCTAGAAGCTTTTCTAAAACAAAATGAGGCCTCACCTTCTCTTTCTGTATGCACATACAGGCTGCTCAGAGAACTGTCTGTGCCTTCTGCCACTTTATTATTATTATTATTATTATTATTATTATTGTTATTTCTTTTGATAGCAACAGAATGATGTACCAAAACCTGCATTTAGAAAAAATCCACCAGGTACTTCCTGAACATAACTACTTTCAATACAAATTAATTCAAGAGAATTTTCCACATACAGTTCTCAAACAAGTAAAAAATGACATGCTTATATTTTAGACATGGATAAGACTGGCAGTAGCACTGCAAATAGGTCAGCTTTACTGTTCATGGCATTCAGGTTGTATGCACACAAACAATACACAATCTTGGCCTATGCTGTAAACTTACACCCTGTCCAGCACAGTGAACCAGTGCTGGATTTGCAGCAGTCCAGTGCAAACCTTCAAATATAAACTCTGAAAACTCTGGTATTTTGCCAGCGGTTCTTACTTTTTCTTGGAACTGAAAGCATGAGCTGACCTTCGTTTCACAATAGCTTGACAGCTGCCCCTCCTGTATTGCTGAGAGCATTCTAGGCGTTAGGGATCATCTAAAGATGCTTGTCACACTTGGCTTCAATTTATTTTGGGCAAATTGATCAAGCCTGCATCTTTCCCCACATCTTTCACTGTGGTGCATGAGACCTCTTGGAGTTGATTATTTCCTGTGCTAAAGGATATCTTTGTGCCGAGTTTCAATCATGCTCCTGGTCTGCAGCCACATCCCTGTTTTGCAATGTCATGTGGACTTTGCCTGGACAGCTGCAGTGGCTCAAAGTCTTGCAGTCTGACCAGGGTTCAGCTGGCTTCTTGAAGGGTTTTCCAGGAAGCTTTAAGAAGGGGAACTTGTCAAGCGATGTTGCCAAGAGCAAAATCATTATTTCAGGAGGAAGGCATTTTTTCTCCACCAAAACTCCGACTTAGTGCTTAAAGAAGATACTGAGTCATCAAGCAAAGGCGAATCATTATCTCATGGCACAAGGGACAAGATAAGTAGAGGATGCTTTGATTTTCAGTCCTTCTCAGGGCCTGAGATGCCTGTCAGAAAAGTAATAATACAGTTTATTCTCTTTATGTTCTGAAACATCTACAGTGCACCAGCCTGTCACCCATCAACTCATCTGCAAGACTGTAAAATCATTTAAAGGAGTGTTAAGAAGCTGTAGGCCCTGGCAGCTCCCCTTCAGTCAAGTATCCCTGAATTCCTTTGTCAGTGACTCATTTCCAAACGGGAATGCACTCTCGCCACCTAACTTGTTTAGACCAGAAAAGCATTGCCTTTGCTCTGCTAACTGGCGAAGGAGAAATAGCCTGAATTTCAGCTGCTGCATGAAGGTGGTACATTTCTCCCAGGGGTGTCCGTGTTTATACTGGAGTTACTACACAGAGAGCTGTGAAGTAACTACTTGGGAAGCAAAATGATTTTTGTCATCAAAGAATCATGACAAACAGGGAAGAAAGGGTATCCAGAAGAAATCACCTTGTCTTAATGGAGTGCCAACTATCCCAATATGCCATTCCTAAGTGGTGTCTGACTTACATCGACAGGTTTAAATATCCCCCTGTCTTCACAGGCAATCCATCCCAGTGCCATTCCTATCATAAAGAAGTTTTCCAGGGATGTTGGTGGTGCCACCTCGGTACTGTTTAACCTGTTACTTCTTGTTTGATCCACCAGAGATGCCCAGAATGATGCTTTCTCTATATCAACCTTATATGTACTTGAAAAAAATTTCATGTCTGCTTCTCTTCTTTAGACCACACAATCTCAGTTCTTACAACTGTTTTTGGGAGAGCACAATTCCTAAACCTCTGCTCATTTCTGCTGCTGTTGGTGTCCCTGCTAGTTCCTGGCATTCTTGTACTGCAGTGACCAAAACAGATGCAGTACTACAGCTGGGACCTTGTGCTGAAGAGTCTAAGCTTCTGCACACTTTTTTGTACATCCCAGTATAATTGCCTTTCTTGGCAGTAACAGAATATTGCAGACTGATTTCAGCTCATGATTTCCTAGCTCCTCCATAGAAGTGCCACTTAACCTGCTGTTTCCCATTCTAAATGCGTTGATTATTGCTGATGAAGTGTATCACCTTGTCCTCATCCTTATCAATTTTTAATCTGTTTTTAGACCTTTTTTTTTTTTTTTTTTTTTTTAAAATAGTTTGTATGATTTAGGTTTCCAGTCCTTTCCCCCAGCATTACTTATAACCTCCTGGCCTGGTGTTATATCCTAAATAATCACTTTGCTTATTCATTACCCAGGTGACTAATGAAATGCTGAATAACCCTTGACCTAAGCATCTCCAGACCCCATGTGATACATCTTTCCATGCTGACAGTGATCCATTGCTAACTCTCAGCAGTTACCCAGACCCAGTGAAGTTTCCTTGCTTTGCTTCTGACAATGCTGTGTGACATAGCATCAGAAACCTGCCAGAAGTTGGTTAAATTTGGCTTTTCCCTACCCATAATGCCTGTTGCCATATAACAGAAGGACTCTAAAATGTTTTGACTTGGCTCTTGATTAATACCCTGTTAATGGCAATTCTACTTGTTTTACAAATGCTTACAAAATATTGGTAGGATTATTGCTTATAAAATATTTCCAGGGACTGAAAGTAAATTGGCTCATGTGTCATTTTCCAGTTTCTCTTTCCCCTTTTAAAGATACTCATCACATTTACCCTTTTCTATGGCTGGTAGAACTCACATCTTCCCTGAGCTCTCAGCAATAATTGATGATAGCAATTGCTTTAGCTGCTTCTTTAAATAGCCTGAGATATGTGTACAGACAGAACCGAGCAAAAAAAGAGCACTAGGCAGATTGAAACCCAGAAAAATGACCTGGCAAAAACCTACAAATGTATATAACTAAGGAATTTTTCTGCTAAGCATGGAACATTTTCATTAGTATTAGTTGTCTTAACCACCTACTCACTACAACTATAACTGCTCTGGTGTTTGTTTGTTTGTTTGTTTGTTTTTGTTTTGGTAGATATAAGAGATGCTAAGTGCTGTATCACTTTCTAGCATCAGCTTCATTAACTTTCCCCCCCCAATGAACAGAGAACAAACTCACTTGGCTTTTGTCTTCCTTACTGCCCATGTGCTTAGAGAATGCTTTTTTGCTTCATGCTTCTCACTATTTGCATTTGGTTTCATTTCTTGTCTGTTCTGGGGTTGTGCCTCTTGTCTTGCCACTCTATTATTCAAGTAATAGTAACCAGACCCAGATCCTTCTGTCTCTGTGCTTTCTTCTGAGTTCAACAAAGTGCTTGTGGCCATGTTAGCAGGCAATTATTTGGCACTTCATACTAGACTGGAATTAACATCTCCTATCTTTGCCATGTGTTCCCATGACCATAATAATAAGTTATAAAATTAGAGCACTTACCTGAATCTTTGTTTGAAGCACATATATTTAACTCAGGCCTTTAATGTTAGTGATTTTAACTAGGTGTATACATTTTCTTCTTCAACTGTAAAGACGTAACTTTCAATACCTGTAACATTTTGGCATCAATAAGTGATTTTTTAGGTAGCTTCCAGATGTTTATCCTCACTAATCATCTTTCCAATAAATGTCTGGATGTTTCTTATTATTTTGCAGGAAACTCATCTTAGCAAATTATAATAAAGTATGGATTCAGTAGAAAGAGAAAATGAAGTATAAATACTTCCAATAGTCCTCTAGGATTCACCATGACCTTCTTCAGACAGCAAATGGACTCCTGTGTTTGTCTTGGAGTCTTTTCCTCCATCAAAGTAAATTTAGTACTGATACCCATTAGTCACAGTGGTATGCAGTAGTGAATGCAATAGCAAAGAGAGTCATGGAAGTACTTTCACGCTTCTCTCTTCTTCAGCTTTGCTGGAGGTGATAGAATAACACAGATTGCTGGAAGTTATCCATGCACACTGGCTCTTTTCCCTGTGAATTGAGAACTGCCTCTTGGACCACACACTTGTGTTAGCAAAAGGTGTTGGGAACATTTTTCATGATTTTTAAAGACCATCACGTTTGAGGCAAAAACTGGACAGACTCTGCAAGTACAATGTCTGATTGTTTTATGTTGGCACCAGGCAATTGAAGGACATTCTTTTAAGCTTAGTAGTGTGTTTTAACACAGAAATAACATCTTCCATCCCATTAGAAGGCGGATTGAAAGGGCCCTACTGCAGATTCCCCCACTACTAGAAGAGGGAGCAGGTTCAGTGGTGTTGTACTGTTTGGATGGCAGTAGTCCAATTCAGCAAGTACTCCTTCTGTGGTGCTATCACAGTGTTAGGTCTGGGTAGTGGGTGGTTGAGCAGTCAGAAAACAAGACAAGTCAGTCCATCCTCTAACAAATAGGCTTTATAGGATTCATATACAACCATGAAAAACTAAGCTGTGATATCTAGACCTTAATAACAGGATATTGGCTGTGTGTAGGTGTATCAAACTATGTAGATACCTAACTATGTGTAGGTATCCTTGGAGTCTTGGCATCCTGGGAATGGCATATTTCAGGACATTCAGCTTCTCTTTATTCCAAATTTTCCCAAGTTCTCTGCTCTGATCCCCTTTTAGACTCTTTGCAGTTCAGATGGGTAACACCTCTGCTTAATTCTGCAGTTGCCTTTCCTCCCCCAAGATGTCACATTCCTTTCCTTACCTCATTGCGGGTTGTGTTCCTTGTCCTACCTATGTATTGAAAAGATTAAGCAACCATGAAAAATGATTTTACAAAATCTTTACAACTTTAGAAAATACTATATTGGTACCTTGAAAAAATATTAGATCAAACCTTTCCACCTTAACAAAGGTCTTTGCACATGGAGGCAATTGCTCTTCTTTAAGCTCATGTATGAAAAGTGTTATATGGCCCATGGGACCATAATGAGGCTATGCTCAAGAAACACATATGCCAGGGTAAATGGAAGTGTAAGGCTTATATTTTGTGCCAGCATTTCCATTTGGTGTTATTTAAAACTGCAGATCAGGGCTAGACTGTGTGACCAGCCCTAGATGAGTATATAGTCAAACTGTACAATGTTGCTCTGTTATATCCTGGCTCTTCCAGAGCTGCTCTTTTTGTGGGCATCTGAGGCCTGTGAAGAGACAGGCAGTGTTAAATTCGGCCATCTCACATAGCCTCATTTCAGGCATCCAACCTCAAGGCCTGGATGAGGAGTCTTGTCTTCTCATAGTCAGTGGAGCCATTTTGGTAGACATGTGTGCCCTGACTCACCTTATGAAGACCCCGCTGACTGAGACCTTCATTTGGGCCCTCCACACAAGGAAAGTTGGATTTCAGTTTCAATTTGGGGCTAAAAATTAGCTTAATGTGTCATTCTTGTAGGAGTTCATTCCATTGCTCTGGGCTGGCCCCCTGCAAAGCGCTGGCAAATAATTACTGAGAACCTCTCTCTTTACCAAAGGGTATCACCACATCCTCAGGGCTTGGTTTAATCCAGGTATTTACTGAGGTCCCATGTCCAGGCGGGTTCATGCTTGAGCTTTGTCAGGACAGCCTATCAGTAAAACCCTACATCAAGAGCTGAGGGTGAAGCGAGTATCCTTAAAATTTTGTAATGTGTAGGTTTTGGCCAAGCTGTAACCACAGCTACCTGGTGCGATGGTGTGCAGGACACATAGTACTGTCTGATTCCTCTGCCAACCTTGCTGTTGTCCTCAAGGCTTCATTTTCACTGTAATTAAACAGCACCCATAATGGAGCCTGCCGCAGGGCACAGGACACCAGCAGCAGGCTCTGGGTCTTTTTTTCTTCCAAGCAAACTTCTGAGTTTTGATCTCATTTGAAACCTCCGAGAACAAAATCTCACTTGCAGTGAGCTACAGCCAAAGCAAGGGACGGGAGCTGCATCTTTCAGCGCAGTCCCCTTGGGAATAAAAGCAACCAAAACAGACATTGCCCAAGACCCTCTTGTGGGGGTGGCAGCAGCTGGCGGTGACCAAGGGAAGGAGGTGGCCTTTGAGGGGTGGAGGCAGAGGAGCACAGCAGTGACCATCCCCTGATTTGTGGTCCCTTTAAATCTTCTCCTCCACTTGGCAGCTCCAATTTTTCAGTGTTGCCATGGCAAATCTCCATGGCAATGACCCTAATCAGGGAAGGGGGGGATGCAGGGGGGCGCATGCTCAGAGCGGGTGCTGGAGTCTCGCCTGCTCGCTTCAGCTGCTCCAAGGGTCTGGCACACGGGCGAAGGGAAAGCTCAGGTACTGGGCAAACTGCTCCTTGGGGTTCATCACAAGCCCATGGCATGTCGTTTCCATATGTATGCATGTGGGTTTGCTTGTTCACGGGGGTCCGTGCTTATCCCATCTCACCCACTTCTCTGTGCGGAGCGCGCTGGGAGCAAACTGCTGATTCTCACTCTTTCTCCTCGTTCCAGGCTGGGAAGAAAGCTTGAATTATTGACGAGAGCAATGGCGTTGCCGTCTGTCCGCGGCGTGATGTGGGTGGCGATCCCGCTCATCTCGGTGCTCGGCCTACTAAGCGGGAGGCTTGTGGGGGCCAGCCAGGACTCTGGGAGTGTCATCCCTGCCGAAAGTAGGTACCGCCGGGCCGCACTCATGCCCTCCTGCTGCCCCGTGTCCTGCCTTGTTTCCTCCTCGTAGCCCCCCGTGGCCACACAGACATAGTGAGCTCCAGGGGTACCCTGCACAGCCTGATAAAGGAGGGAGTAACGATGAGTTTGTGACCTGCTAGCAAAGCACGTGAATACAGTGCTTATCAAAACAGTAAGCAAGCAACCAAAAAATACAGTTATTTAGGAAAAAAAAAACAACTGCATACTGTAATTTTCATCCGAGCTTTTTTAAAGCTCTTCAATTGTTAGGTCTTTTAGTTTTGCTTTTTTTGAGAGCTTTTTTTCTAGATTTGCCCCTATACACACAACACCCTTCCAGATATGGATATTATTAGAAAGAAAATTGTGCTTATTTCTGCTAGGGCATTGCATTTTGCTTGTTCTTATATTTAAAAGTTCAACTTTCTTGTAATCACTGCATTTGGACACAGGTGATGTTGTCCCAAACAGCATACTTGTAAAACATATATAGATTTCTGAAATCCTGCTGCTATTCTGCAGACCAAAAAAAAAAAAAAAAAATCCACCCCAAAATATGACAGACTAGCTTGAGCACACCTTGCAGCTGGGAGCTCTTGAATTTGGATCACAGCTCAGTATTAACTTCTTCAGTCATTTTGTGCAAATCTCCAAGTTAAACTTTCTCAGCTCTAAAATGAGGCAACAGTTCTAAGATGTTAGGGGATCAAGTCAATCTTTTCAGGGTGTTTGGTGACAGTGAGTTTGAAGTAGCTGCTCATTGGAAACTTAAAATATCCTCTGGAAGAAAAAGGAAGGAATGTAATTGTATACAAGCCAATCTCTAGTTCTTAGGCACACTTTGTATCACAGATACCCTTTTACCTAGCTGCTCAAATATTTATAACATGATCTGATTTAGTCACTGCATCTTATTCTCCTGTAATTGTGTTACTCATTTTCATATACACCCGTGGCTGCATCTATAGGCCCTGAATGCTGAATTCTTCTTGTTTTCCATTCTCTTCTTTTTAGATTAGTGATAAGTGTTGGTCTGTTCTAACACAGACCTCATCTCTGTTTTGTGTGTATGTTTTCCAGGCATACCTTCATTAACTTTAATAAGTTTTGTGGCAAGTAGTCTATTTTGTCTTCTCTGCTTAAAAAATAAATGATATGTGCCCTTTGTGTGTCTGTTAGCATAGGTAAGTCAACACCTTTTGGAGAAAAAGTTTGTTGTGGTTCCTTGTTCCTCTTGTGTGGTGGAAACTCCTGTTTTATCTGTAGAACAAATCTCTTGGCCACTGTCTCCAACCTCAGTCTGATCTTTTTGATATCCTGTGGCCAGGCTGCTGAGTCCCTTGATAAGCTCTTGAGAATGATTCCTTGTCTTGTCTTGCTCTTGTATGTGAGAGTGAGGAACGAAGGGCAGCTCTGAGTGTTTCTGCAGAGACGTGCTGCTCTGTCCTGGATCTTGGAGGCTGGTAGCATTGCTCTGAATGCACGAACGGTATTCGTGTTTGAGCTCAGGCCAGGAGAAAGGCTCCTGACTCATCATGAATTGTAAATTGTTTTGTGCTGCTGCAAGGACAGAGTTTTAAAGAAACAAGGTCCTTGCAGTGGTCCTCATCATCCAGTTGTGGAGAAAATGCTGCACAGCTGCTCAGTGCTCCAGCCACCTTCCTTTGCCCATCAGTGCCAGCTGCTCTCAAAGTCCAGGAATGCTCCTAGACACATCTAATGTACTACAAGAGATGCAGCTCATGGAAAACAGGACACTGAGCTAGACAGACTTTTGATTTGATCTGGTGCAGACATTCCTGAATCTTTTTCTGCTTGATGTCAGCTCCACTGGCTATTTCTCATCAAGGAGCTGATCCTCCTGGGCCCTGACCCATTCTGGTGGCAGTGCTACTGCTGTGCTTAAGTCCATACTGTCAGCACAGGTGAATTGGTGGCTGAGCCTCTCTCTCCCACTTGGTGGGAGAAGTGTGTTCCCACTGTGGCACCGTGAGAGGCCAGCAATGCTCTCTGCAGGTGTGGGAGGTGCAGGAGCCACAGGAGATGTGCAGGAGTGAGTCAGAGCTCTCGGTGCTTCAGAGAGGCCCCGTGCTGTTGCATGGCACTGATCTGTGGCCTGGGGTGCCTTCTCCTACTCTTCACTTTGCTTACTGTCTGCTATTCAGAGAACCAGCCCCAACTTTTTATGAATAATGCTAATTAGGAGTGATTAATCATGTCCTTATATTTTATAGGCACCACTTTGCATTTGCAAAGCCTGTTCAAGTATGAAATGGTGTTACTAATGCTTTCAGAGTATTTTCTCTAAAGTTCAGAGCAATCCACTAAAAAATAATTAAGCAATTTCCCCAACCTCGCATTGCATTTAAAGCCCAGATCACCCGCTGCAAAAGCTGAAACGTGGAATTTGAAGAACAGAAGCTGGTCAGTCTAGTTTCATTAGCCAAGGTGCATGAAATACAAAGAATAAAGCCATGTGCATGAGAGGGAAAGTAAATTAGACTTCCATAGTGCTTTCAGTTCCAGTTTTTCACCAAGAAGAAGCCAAGAAGCATATTTTAAGCTCTCCTCCCCCACTTCTCCCCAAACACAAAAAGAAACATACAGTCTTCGTGCTGACAGGATCCATTTAAAGAATTATAGCTGACTCTTGATAATTCTCATTATGTTAATCCACAAACCTGTTAAGTCTCCCTATGAATGATAGCCTGTTCCCAGCTGTCAGCAAGGAATTAATAGCACTCTGCTGTACTTTGCTCTGACGTGAAGGTTTGGTTTCACGACTTCTTAAGGCTGATGTAACCCTTCTCCCCCCCCATAACCTGGCCCCTTGTCCTTGTTCTGGCCCCAGAACTTGTGCATTCAAGAGGTGATGGGGAGAAAACAAAATCAGCAATCCAGCTGATCAAGCAACTGCATGGTCACTGCTTGCTGTGAGCAGGGGAAGGTGTGGGAACGTGCAGCCAAGGACAGAAGGGACGGTGGGATTGCTCCAAGTGGCAGCAGTGCATATTTAGCTTTGTTTAACCCCCTTGTGAAAGCAGACCCTTAAGTACTGTTACTATGGGGAAATGTTCACATTATACTATTGAAGATATCGTGAGCAAAAAGAGGCAGAGTCTAGGGCAGCATGCCAGGCCAGCTCTTCAGTCTGGAAAAGTGACACTGAGGCAGGGAGCGATGGAGATCAGCAAAGTTAAAAGTGAGACAAAGATGGTGAATATGTAATAACTGTCTTTTTCAGTGAAAAAAATCGGAGGCAGGGAATGACACCAGTTAACTTCAGAGCACACAAGACTGATACTTGTCACACAATGAAATGAGCTGTGGAACTCATTGTCACAAGGTGCTGTAGATGCCAAAAGTTTCCATGGATGCAGGAAGCACTGTAGCAAATTAATGTGAGAAAAATCCATGGAGGGCTTATCAGGTGTAAAAGCAGCAGCCAGACTCAGGATGCCTCCAAATCTCTTGGTAGCCTAGAATAACATTGCTGGAGGTTTATTCTTATATATTATCAAAGTTTTATTCTTATATATTATCAAAGTACCTGCTATTGTCTACTGGAAAAGCTTGGCCGGTATGATCGTTTAAAAGCTCAGCTGGTAAAAATCACTACTTCCCAAGTAGTGGGGATTTGCTGCCCCTATTTTATTAGGGGAACTGCATTCAGGTTGCTCTGTGCTCGTGCAAGATGCTTGATTGTGAGTTCAGCCCTGCCCTAGATTGGTCTCCAGAGCTCTGCAGATGTGTGCTCTGCAGGGCTGCGTGGGGGGAGAGTTCACACCTCCACAGCTGCCCTTCTCCTCCTCCCAGGTACAGCTGTCCTATCAAATAAGTCTAAATGAAAGGTCAGATTGAACAGCTGGATTTTGCCGTCCCGGGATATCACAGAATTCATAGAATATCCTGAGATATCAGATCCAGCTCCTGGCCCCACACAGGATACAGCTGCTTAGAGGAATGACACGAGCTGTGCCGCTGCCAAAGCTGCTAGCAGGGGTGCTACCCTGGCCCAGACACAGCTGCACATGGAGAAGGACCCTCCACCAAGGAGAACAGCCCAGGAAACCATACACATCTGCAACGTGGTTCTGAAGAGCTGTGCTGTATCAGGAGCTCTGTGTGTGCTGATCCAGGGCACACAAAGCTGCAAGGGCATATGTCCTCCTTAGCACCACCATTTTCCCGCAGAAGCTGCTCTGATGCCAGGGCAGCTGCTTTCACAGGGGTGGCAGAAGTGTTAATAACCACTTGGCATGGTTGTGCAGCTCCACTAGTACCTCCCTGCCCACACAGGAATACCAGTGAATGATCCCGCACAGCCATGGCCTTTGTGGTTGCAGGTAGTTTTGACCATGGAATTTGTGGCGCTCCTCAAAGATGCTTTCTTCATGTTGTCAGGGGCAGGAGAAATTCATTCATGACCTGTAGTTTTACTTTTTCTCCAACAAGTTCTGCTTTAGAGAACATTTTGTGTCAGGGTATGCAGCACTTCCCTGAGGTGGTGCTTTCTGAGCAGCCCGCTGCAATGGGAGGGCGCAGGCCGCAGCACCGAGTGGGTGGCAGATTTGCCGATGGCACAGTGAGGATGTAGGTTCTTCCTAAGGGCTCTGCTCCGTGCTCTGAAGTGAAAACAATTCGACTACCAAAACACCGATATAAGGCTCTGGCCACAGAGAGCTCCGTACCTATTGCAGCATCGGCTTTGCACTCGCTTTGCTTTGTCAGAGCAGCACAAGTGGCTGCCTGGAGACAAGGACTGTAGCACTGCCTTGACTATGGGGACACTGGGATAAGTGTAAAAAAAATTCCTCTCTTTCCATTCCCCCTGCATCTCCTCCAGTGTCTGCAATTTCTTTCTGTGAAACCCCATGCTTCATTAGCTCTGTGGCTGAACGGAAGGGAGTGAGATCGGTGCAGGGTGAATTCTGGCGGCATAGAAATGCCCAGGTCCAGCAGCGAGCCAGGCTGGTTGTTGTCACATCCCTTCCTCCTCCTCTGCTTTGCCTTCTCCCTGCCCTGCCCCTCTGTGCACACACACTGGCATCAGCTGCAGAGCCAGTGGGACGCTTTGCATTCCTGGCAGAGAAAAAATACAGCAGCAGGTGAAAGGAAGCAAATACAGAGCTGGCAGCGACCCTAGCCAAGCTGTTCTGTAAGAGCTCCTGTAAAAACAGAGCTGCTTGTCTGATTTTTGAACCACTGCAAAGTGCTATTTTCAGCCTGTCAGTGGAGGATTAACCCGTGTACAAGGAGGAGGAGGGGATTTCATTTCAAGGAGGGAGGCTGGGGGCTGAAGGCACACAGCACCCCACAGAACCAAGCTTGGGCTACGTTCAGAAAAGCCCACATAGCAAAATGCTCTTGTGCTTTTGCTGGTCCTCACTCACCAAGTGAGCACTTGCACACCAACAGACAGAGCCCTGTCCACAGGCAGCCCTAACTTTGCTCAGATGCAGGCGTGGGTCCTGATAACATGGGTTTTCTCCTGGAATTACAAGGTCTCTGAGCCTTCCCTCCTTGTACTGCCACACACCAGATTTCATGCTGTGACAGTGACGTCTTTTTTTCTGTCCCTTCTTCCAGGCCGTCCCTGTGTCGACTGCCATGCGTTTGAGTTCATGCAGAGGGCGTTGCAGGATTTAAAGAAGACGGCGTATAATCTAGACACACGGGTACGTGTTTCTATAGAAATGCTTTGACTGAGCCTTTATCTTCGAGTGGCCAGGTCTGCTTGTCTGCATACAGCAGGCACGACATCTCTGCTGACTCACTTCCATTTCAGCAAATAGGATTGTTCCAAGTACAGATTATTTTCCACACGCTGGAGAGCTTCAGTAAAGATCATCTAGTCTAACTGCTTGCATAACAGGCTAAAGAATTACCCCAGACAGTTCCTGCATCAAATAGAGAAGGAAAGAAGATGCATGAAGGGGAGGAGAATGAGAAAGATGATTTATTCTTTATCTCACAGCGTTGCTTCTGAGCTGTGGATGTTCGTCCACTGGGCAGGAGCAGCAGATGAATGGGAGAGCAAGAAGGCTGCAAGCATGGCTAGCAGAGAGAAAAGGCAAGCACATATACTCCTTGCTCATGTATTGATGCTCTCCATGAAAAAGAGTGAGGTTCATTTGCTTGGGTAGCTATCACAGCACACAGGGCATTTCGCAGCTCCACCTGCCAGCCAGTCTGGTGCTGCAGAGGTCCCAATGAACAAAACACGAGGGTGTGTTAAGTGCCATGATTTTAGCAATACCTATTATGTTGGTTCTTAACTATACACAAACACTGGAATAGGGCTTAATGAAAACTCACAAGTGGTTTCCATGCTGTCTGACGTTAGCAAGGGGTAGGAGGTCTCTCACCTCTAATAAAGCCCCTTCATATGTCTTGAGCTACCTCTCCATCCCTAACAGCTCCACGAACATTGGCAGCATGACAGTAGAGCAACTTCTGGTAAGAGAAGTCAGACTGGAGCCACATCTGCCCGTTCCTCTGGGTGACTGCTCAGTGCCTTCGGGCAGTGCCGTCTGTTGGTGGCAGAGAAGTGCTCCTTGTTCCTTCAAAGTCACGCTCCGCTCCAATTGTCATTCACAGCAGAGTCAGCCAAAGAGATGTAAATCAATTATGTCTCAAACTATACCACTGAAGGGCAATTACGTTGCTTTGCATTTGGTTTCTCATGACCTTGGCCAATCATGTAGGGCCCCGCATGATAAGGTCAGAGTGACTGGAGCTTCCTTGAGCTATCAATAGCAAACTGATTAGGCCACAGATCTGCGTGCAGCGTGGGTTACATCGCAAAAGTTTCCCATGCACTAGCCTAATACTCAGTAACTGTTAGGTGTCAGGCTGCAAACACAGGGGCTTTAGCCCTGCAGCTGGGCTGGGCTGCTGTGGTCCATGGTGGGACTTCACGCACTTGGATTAGGTTCAGCTGTCATGTTTTGTACCTATGCATGACCAGGAGGTACTAAATTACTGCCGGGGCTGTATTGGGCAGATTTCCTGAGTGCAGCAGGGACAGCACAACCCCTTAATCCCACTGACAGATACTCAGACCTGTGCTGAGATCTGTGTTGGCTATTCTATTTGGGGGGTGGAGTGAGAGGAGAACCCATCAGAGAGCAATGCTGTGCTGTAAGAGGCCAAGCAGAAAGGGAGAAGATGGTCCCAGAGCTGCTCATAAACTCATAAACTGCTCATTCTGCAAAGACCTGGACAGGCCCGAGATGACAAGGCTCTGGTTCAGACAGCTGTCAGTACAACCCAAAACAAACATAACCAGTTATCCGGAGCATCATCCTCCCTTTGACAACTGTAAGTTTAATATTACTAGTAAAGAAAAGGTATATTATTTTCCATCTTTTTCTGCCTTTGGACTGAGACTCCAAAGACCTTTCTATAAGAGATATTTAAATATAAATTACTAAATGATGCAGAGATTCTAAAGGGAAATGAAGTGGCCAAGGCTCTGTAAGTGGCACATTGTGGCTTTCCATTCTCTGAAGGGCACAGCCTCCATATCCTTATTGAACTGCTGCTGCTTGGCTGATGCTGCCCAACTTTATCTTCTCAAGTTTTATACAAAAATAACTTCATTTAACAACTCCCGAGTCTTTAAATTTCTTGTTCCAAAGGCAAACCTCACGGAGGTTCTATCTGAGACTCCCTAAGCCAATGCCAACAGGGCCACAATTAATTTTGGTAAATGATGCTTCTCTCATAGTCCTTCAGTTCACAGCTGAGTGGTCCCAGAACTGCTCTTCCTGCCTGTAAATAGTCATGAGTGATGCCTAGGCAGGGTCTGTGGCAACAGTGACAGCTTGCTGGCATTACGGTGAAAGCCAGTAAGCCTGCGTGACGTTAAGGTGATTCTGTTTCTACCGGGCTCCAACAATGAGAGCATTCACTCATCCAGGATTGCTCTCTGTGCCTGGGGAGCAGTGTTTAATAACGCCTGCCATTGCCCTAAGCCGATAAGTGAAAGCAGACAAGGAAAGTGAACAAGTTCCTCTTTAATGCAAAGGTGGATGTCAAAAAGTTGGGGTTGGAAAGGATAGAGGGCTGTGGAGGGGAGGGAAAAGCAGCTCTCAAACAGCCTCTGCCTGCCTCTTTAGAAGTGCCCAGTGACTCCTATGGGAGCCGGGTGTCTTCGTTAGCTGGGCCTTTGCCATTTTTAATTTGTCAGGAGTTGTCGTGCAAGGGGAATGCTGGCAGACTGAAGACCTCATGTTTCACAGAGCTCTTTCATCTTTTGTTCTTTTGTTAACAAGCAGGTTTCAGGCTTTTGTATTTTTTTTCTTCCTTTTTTTTTTTTTTCTTTTCCAGTGCAGATGGGAAACCCATTCATGGTGAATTTAAGCCTGGATTTTATTTTATTTTATTTTATTTTATTTTATTTTATTTTATTTTATTTTATTTTATTTCTCTAGAAACTCTTCAAAGTCAGTCTACAAAATACTTAAGGGACCGCAGACCACAGGTTGAAAACCACAAATTGTACTCAGGAGGAAGTTTCTCTTCAGTCACAATTGCACTTGCTAAAGTGAGTTGCTTGCACCATCAATTTGATTTTGAGTCTTGCAAGAGGCTCAGCACCTGAAATGATGGTGTCACTTGGGAAATGTGACCATTGTTTCCCTAAAAGTGAGACCAGGACCCACAAAGGATCTAAGTTATAATAATAAATTATATTTAAACATCTTTGAGGATCTGAAATTATTTTTTTCCTGGATACAGATAAAAAAAAATAGCTTGGAAATGCTTTTCCACTAAGACACTCCAGAACCAAGAGCACGTAATTTTAAATGATGTATATTGAGAATGGTTTTTAAGCTTTTGATGGGGTTCTGGAGGCATGGCTCCAAATGGAGTTGGCAATAAGTCTTTAATACTTACACTGTAGTTACACTATACTTACACTGTACTTATACTTACAACTGTCAGTAAACTAACTCAGGATAAAATAAGAGCCACAAATTAAAGTCTAGGTCTGCTCTGAAAGATTGCACGTTGCAGACAACAAGGTTAGACTGACAGCTGGATTGAACCCAGAGTTACTCTGGAGAAGCATCAGTGTAACTGAGAGCACAACTGGCTCCTTAGCACACGCTATCTGGCGCAATTAAATTATACAGTACTGAAGGAATCGTCAACAGGAAGCCATCAATCACTGAGAAGGAATTAAGAGCAGTGCAGCTGAAAGTGGAATTTTTGCTCGGCATTTATAAAGAACACTTAAATAATTTTGACAGCCTAGTCCCTGGAAGTTAACTATGAAAATGAAAATATTCAGATTACAAAAACACTCTCCATGCCTCTTAGTTCTGAATATAGTTATTTTGTATCACTTTTTTCTGGACGGAAACCAGCATTAATAACTATGATTTTTCACTCAGCACAGCACCTTGACTACAGCTGTGCAGAGGGATTAGGTCTAATAAATGATATATTCTTTTAAAGTGATATATTCATTTTAATTTATTTTTTATTTATTTTTTTTTTCAGACAGAATCCCTCCTCCTGAGAGCAGAGAAGAGAGGCCTGTGTGATTGCTTCCCTGCAATACTCTGAAATGGGCACTGGGATTTGGCCAATGGACATTTATTAATTTTTAAAATGCTGTTCAATAAATTACAGGAAGATATAGAGTGCAAGTTGTGCCACACCACACGAAAAACAATTTTTATCCAAACAGGTACAGCTCAGATCATTTTTGCTTTGATGTGTTTTATCAGTACTGTCTGTGCTATTGCATCTGCTGAAATGCCAAAAGAAGAAAACAGTGCCAGCGTCTCACTCATGGGTTTCATGCAAGGACACCCTCTCACTTTTTTGCTATTTCAAGCCAAAAATTGCCCTTAGACTCTCAGGCCAACCTCTCAGTACATGTAAATCACCACAGATCTGTGAAACTCAGTGGAGTCACATTCTTTCATATATTTATGTTAGAATGTGTCCCCAGCATGAAAAGGAAGCTACTTCACAACGATGCTTAGCTAAAAATTTGCAAACAAGCAGTCATGGTTTATGTAGAAATTAATAGCTGTCACTGACAGCTTGGCAGCCCAGGGAAGGGATTTGTTCCCAATTTTATCAATAGTCCAGTGCACAGCAAGCACAGTCATCTGCATCCCAACGTTAATTTCTTCAAAGCCACCCAGTAGCTGTGATCTTTTTGGAGGGATTTATTAAGTATCTAATGCGATCGCTAACATTTATAATCACATGAATACCGCCTGGCAGTTGAACCGATTGTGTCTGCCAAAATCTTCTGGAGAAGTGTCTTTCATTAAGTAAATCACATACTGGGCTGAACCACTCTCGCTGGCCTCTGCAGAGAGGTTTGGCAGACAGCCTGCCAAATGCCTGCACACCCAGGAGCCTCCTGCAAACGGTATTTTAAAAATATTTAGGCTCCAGCAAAACGGTCCCTAGCTCTTGCATGGACTTTACACAGGGATGAATTTCACTCCGTAGTGATGGGTTACTAGCTGATACTATTAATATGCCTGCTGCCATCAGTGGGAGACAAGATAGGACAGAAAAAATTAGGTGATGTAGTAGTAGTAGTAGACAAGATTATGCCTTGTTACGCTTTGAAAAAGAAATCCCTTTCTCCTTGTTTTTCATTTTTCCCTTTTTTGGGGGGATAGGCTGGGGAGAACAGAAGATGCCTCCAGTAGAAAATTCTTGTAGGCAATAAAAGATTTTTTCATAGGACTTCAAATATCCTCCCCAAAATGTAATTAGTAGAGATCAATAGATCAGCTAGAGCATCTACGTACAGACGAGAAATTTTATACAAGCAAGAGTATGGAAGCAGTATCAACAACAGTGGTTTTCAAAGTTATTTTACCAACCTTTAATAAAATGTCCATCTTCCCATAAGTGACTGATATTTTGCTGTCAGGCAGCTCAGCAAGTTATGACAGTAGCTAGTAACCTCTGGATGTTTCCAAACCTCTTCTCTTCCATTTTATCCCACCACTGCAGGCACAGGGAACTGCGAGCCACTGCCAACTTATTATTTTGTGTGCAGTCACCCTCAGTAACACAAGGGAGTGTATTACTGTACACTCTGCCAAAGTTGTTTGAAAGGCTTGTGTTTTTCAGCAGGGAAAAGCTTCTTTGCACCTGCACTTCAAGTAGGAAATTTGCTTTGTCCTTTGTAGTGTTCTGGAAAAACCCTTTATAGGTCATCAGGACCTAGACTGTGTAAAAAGGAAACATCATGACACAGCAACACATTGCTTCTCGTAGCATTACACTCCACGGCAGCACTGGTAGCTTTAGCACTTAGGTTGCTTTACTCCCACTTAGATTTGAACCTAAGCAATGCACAGATCATGAGTTGACTTTTTGTAGGAGGCAGAATTCCAGCACAGCTCACCTTTTGGGAACAGCAGCATGTCTATGGTTTTGTGTTGCTACTGAGCATGCTTATACTGCTGGTCACTTAAAGAATCTTGCAAAATCCTATTAGCAAACACTTTTCTTTGGTTGTGTTTTCATTTAGAAAAGAAGTTTGCTCACCGCTAACTTTTGATATACGCAGCTTATTATGATAGAAAGGTGGAATGAGTGATGAGTGGATGTTCTCTGGCTCCCCAAGGGATCAGAGTGACATTGCAAGTTTCGGCACTGACTATATGTACTCCTCTTTTGTCTATAACAAATAAAAAGGCAAGATGTATTGCACTATCTGGTGTACTTCGTTTCTTATTTGGAACATTTAGCAATAAATACCAGCTTTTTAATAAGGTGGAAAAATCAGGCAAATGTGCTATTTTGAATTAAAAAATCAAGAAATCTTGTATTTGGGCTAAAGTTATGAATGTATTCCTATTTAATGAAGTATAAAATTGAACTCACTCTTATTTGAAATCAAAAGCACTGCAATGATTTTTGTGAGCTTTCTAAGGACTCCATACTCTGTACGTGATGGTTATGATAAAGCTCCTTGTAATTAATATGGTAGCATGAAGAAAAAAATGAGCGAGATAGATTTAATTTATTATTTCTCATGATGTTAATTTAAATTCAGAACCCCATGGATTCACCATTTGCTGTAAGAAACTGTATATTTTACAAAAGGATTTAATTGCAGCAGGCCTTAAATCAGAAAGTCTTCTTTGCTTCATAACACTTAAAGCACCATTTTGCTGTGGAGCCAAGGCAATTTTCATGACCTCTTGAAATCAAACTGTGTCTTCTTTTCTTTCGGTGCAGTGCTGCTGCAGGTAGCCTTGGGCACAGAGCATCTGTACACAAGGTGGAGTGAAAATGGTAGGCTGTAAAGATGTACAGTTAAATTCTCCCTAGAAGAGAAGAAATATAAACACGTTAACATGGTGCTGTCTCTGGGTAGGCAAGATGTTGGATAAATCCTGGCAATGCATCTCCACAACTTCTCACACCTTAGCTACAATGTTCTTTGGGTGTAACTCCGTGAGTTTTCTAAGGTAGTCATTTTGAGCTGAGTCTCAGGATAACTCTGTGAAGACATGTCTCTGGATTTTGTTCTTAAAAACAGGAACACAATTCAGCCTGCCAGTAATGAAGATCCTTTTTAGGTGGCATCAAAAGTTAGTAGTACGATTAGTTGAATCTGGCGAGTATATGGGCTGGTGTTCCTTGTCCATATATTTCTCTGAAATACTCTGAGAGCCCCATGAAATCCCCCCTCCGGATAGAAATCTCCTATTTAGAAATCATATGCTTCTATCAGAACTGGTCTGTAGCTAACTCCTGAGTAATCTGAGCATCCAATACACATTCCCCACCTTCTAAGGAGCAGACACAAACTGTGTAGGTATTTTCCTGAAGACCTGCCATGTCAGCTCCAGGCTGGAGCTTAGAGAGGAGACTTCTTCCTGCAGCTGTGAGAATTGTGCAGGGTGCTGGTGTTGCTGTTTGCTACCAGAAGACAAATCTCACCTGCAGAAAGCACTTATGTGCTGAAGGAGGCTAAAAGAATGCCAGAGTAGTTCAAAGGTAATTTAAAAGAAGAAAATCTCTGGCTGTTGTGGCTTTTGTGAGGCAGAGAGAGAAACATAAAATAAAATAAAATAAAGTTTTTTGTTGTTGTTGTTGTTGTTGTTTTGTTTTGTTTTGTTTTTTCACTTTGGAAGTAGCACAAGACAGAAAGTTTGCCTTTGCTTCTCCTGGCAGAGAAGAAGGGAGACCCCTCCCATAGAACCATGTTCTGCTGAGTCCTTCCCCAGGCAAGAACTCAGTGGGAGAGAGAAAAAGGGAACAAGTGTAGAGGGGAAAAGAAATACCTGCCTTCTGCAGCCTGGCTGAGTTCCTGGCAAATCAGTGGAATGGGGAGCACACTGGTGCAACAAAAGGGCTTATTCCCCCCACTCTCAACGAGCATGGCATGTGAATCTTACAAGCTTTCCAGAATCTGCTTTTGAGCTCTGTGCAGCGTAATGCAGGTGGAAGAGATGGTTGTGAATAACCCCGGTGCTCCTCAGCTGGAGTTATTCAAAACATAGGAAATGTCAGGAAGGGTTTGTGCTGTGTCCGTTCCAAAGAAAATACAGAAGATCTAGAAACATCCTTTGCTAATTGTTACTTGCCAATTTGAAAATTTAGGGGAAACTAATTTGCAGGTTCTTTAATTAGCCAAGGAGAAGGGCAGCAGTCACTTAAAGACTGTTATTGGCGGCAAAAGTTAACTAGAGGTGGAAAAATAATAGCAGCAGCAAGTATATGTATATATAACATACAGGAGGTACCTGTACAAAGGAGGAAAACAAATTACCAAGTTCTTTCTTCTGGGGTCCCTGCACCCACAGTCCATCCAGAGCCCAATTTTCTCAAGCCTGTATCGCATGCTCCATCCCCAAGGCGGATGGCAAATGAAAGATAACTGGATCCCTGAAGTAGCAGGCCCAGTTGGCTGCTGAGCTCAAAGATGATGGAGAAGAAAGGCAAAAACAAAAGGAACATTTGCATCACAGAGCAACCATCCATGATGGAGCTTTATTCAATGAGGAACCACAACTAGTTGCTTGGTCTGTGTGTAAACATAGCCCTGTCTCTAGTAGATAAAAAAGAATTACCATTAATGATGATATTCATTAATACCCATTATTAAAGCTTCAGTTTGCTACATTCATCCTTATGCTTTCCATGCAATATCTCATGGCAGACACGTCCCCAGTAAATGATGGACTTTTTGTTCAGTCTGGTTTGTGTGAATGCTTTCTTTGAACTCCTTGTGTTTCTGTTTATGCTGAAATCATTATCAGAGCTGTTCCCTCAACATTATGGCACAAATTCGACTCATATATGCCCACATGGGATTCTTCATGAACTCACGGGAAAGCAGAAAGGCGTCTCAGGCTTGTTTCACACCAACACAGTACTTCATTTACTCGGTGTGTTTATTCTGCTGTTTGGATTTCGTACAGTCCTCTTTCTGCAATGTAAAAGATTTTCCTGGGGAGAGCAAAGCCCCTGTGCCCTGTCCCTACAGCACTAGGCTGAGTTCTAAAGAATTTTGATGCTATAACATCACGTTTCTCAAGCTGATCAAGCGCTGGCTTCAAGATGAAATGTTATCTTTTGTTTAAGTATTGACTATGTGAAATAGCAAATAGAAGTCTAGCCATTTTGTAGTGGTGCAGAAGGTATTTAATCATCTTAAGATCATTAAGGTACTAAAGATAGATGCTGTCTGCAGCACCAGTTACTGAGTCTGGATGTTTTTTCTAGCTCTTGATACAGCAACCTGCTTGTACTACTTCATACATTATAGATGAAGACTGACACCTCTCAAGAGGACAAATTCTTGTTATACCAGATTTCATTCCATATAAATAAATAAAGAAGGTGAGGTAAAACTATGGATCTATACATTGTTTGCAAATCCACATTAGTCAGATTATAATGAGCCTATCTTTTCTGATGATTAGTTCCTTTTCTTTTCAGTTGCTCTAGAAACTGAGCCTGTATCTCACTACTCAGGTGTATGTGGGAGTTGAACGTATAGCAGACTGTAAACATGTAAAGCTCATTGGTAGCAGTTACGTATAGTATAGACCTGACGAATTTAGAAACCAGGAATTCTTGAGCTCTGATACATCTTTCCCAGTTAGATTCTTTGGGATACAGGCTACATTTCCTTTGCTACCTCTGCCCTCCAAATTAATCAGTGGAGGAATAACTGTTTGTATAATAGGATTGCTGACCACTGTGTCTCACCTGCAGAGGTATTAAAAGTAAGCATCTTTTGTAGATGAAAATACTAAAATCATTGGCAATATACTAAAACAACGTACATCTTTAGATGGCAGTGTAAATCTTTAGACAGTATAGCCCTGTATGACTTCTTGTGTCAAAGATACAAATAATTAGTGTCTAATTGTTGTTTGGATGATATCTGAATGATTTAAACAGGATTAAAAAAAAAAAAAAAAAGAGGTAAGTTATTTATTTTAAGTCATTTTATAAAATCGCTGATTTTCCTATTTGGTAACTAATTAAAAACCTTTCCCTCAAATTATGGTCCAGATTCCTAATACATTTTCCTGAACTGTTTTAATGTGCTGCTTATATTTCGTTTTCCTGAGCAACCACGTGAGTAAGTTTCAATACCAAGATGGGCAACAGTGAAGAAATACACAGGTTATTCTGTGAACATTTGCAAAGGCAGACTAGGGAGAAGGTTATAAATCTCTGTTCTGAGACTAGATTTAGTATGTCTTAACATGAGCTTTAGTAACTAGACTGCTATATATTGCCTGCAATAGAACAAGTACTCGTTGCCAAATAATGCATTGAATAATTGATTTTGTCTTTGTGAAATAATTCTGTAGAATGGGTCGTAGGGACTCCAGTATGTTTCATTACTATGGGAAAAAAAAAAAAAAAAAAAGAACAGTTGCAAAATTTAAAACATTCTTCATTGCAGATAATTAGCTGTTTCCCATACATACAGTTATATAGCTGAAACAATTTTATTTTGATGGAGTTTGAATTAGTCACATTTAAACAGTTGTTGAGAGATCTGTACTTGGAAGTAAATGAAGGCCCTCAATGGATTTAATGGGTATTGGACCTTGGCCAGCTCTCCAAGTACAAGTGCAAACATGCAACACTTGGGAAAAAAATCAGACTAGTAGCTAAAGGCTGGGAAGACAAACACGGTGAACTTGGGAAAAATGCATTTTGCTGTTTTCCCTTTCAAGTGAGATCTGATTTATACCTTGTCCATTTAAAATTTTAATTGTACCTGACATGTGAGCAAGTTTTTGTATTGCCTCCTCAGGATTAGTTGCCATTTAGATTTGCAGTTTATACGTGGAAGGCCACCAGATACCTCATATACATCAGGCCAGGGATCTTATTATCAAATGCAGAGTCTGGAACAAGCAGGCATGAGCTTTTCTGGACACTGCTGGCAAACAGTATGGACATCTACATACTCCTCCCAGTCCTTACCAACCTGAAAAAAGCAACCAGTTTCTGCCTGGGTGACTGACAGGCTCTGTTGAGAGGAGCTTCACTGACAAAGTGATTTGTGGGCTGCACACAGTGCCTATGAAGACGAGTAGCCAGCACCTCTCTTGAGGAAAACCTAATAGCACAAATGCCTGTAATCCTGGCTGGGGAGATGCATGTTAGGCTGGCTGGCACGGTGTGGCTTGGCTGTGTGTAGACCGTGGAGAGCAGAAGGCTGTAACTGGAGTAGGTTCCGCTGCCCCTGTAGCACACAGAGGCATGAACTGTTCAGTTGGAAAACCTACAAAGACTGAATCCAACTGCCTAACCACTTCAGAGGCATGTTAAGGTATACATGAATCTGCTAAGAAAAACTCATAACCCCAAAATCTCAGCTGATACTGACTGTACTCTGCATTTCTTTGAATACACACAAGCATGCCTCAAATATGGCACAGATTAAAGCCAAAGCACCAGACAAAATGGGAGGCCCAGCTGAAGATAACTAGCCTTTCAATGTGCTGTATTTGGATGTCTAGAATTGAGGAGCAGAACAATGACGAGGCAAACATCATTAGGAAAAGAAGAGTGGTTTTTATCCCATGTTATAGCTTCTTATACTAGCATGGATGAGTGGATTTGTGTAGGTCAGAATGCCAGTCTACAAAAACAGGTTGCTTTGGCCTCAAGTCTGAACTGCCTGCAGGCTGCAGACGTGCTCATCCTTCCCTTTAAGGACCGGTTTGGTTGTTCACCCTAGAAGCAACTCTTCTGAAAGACAGAGTTTTTGTAGTTCTTATGATCCAAACTTAACTGCATTTCATAAAGCAGGGAATGGGAAAACAGAAGGCCCTTAATTCTGTAAATGAAGTTTCAGTCCCCTCCAGTCTACCTCACACAAAGTGTGGGCTTCTTTTTCGGTTGCCATCTTGTTTTCAGTCCACATATTCCTTGCTGGAGTTGCTGAGATGGTGACACAGTCTCATCGGTATGTTGCCAAATATTTGTTTCTTTCCCAGTGAAGCTGCAGGTGCCAGGAACATACTTGTTTGTCATCACTACTCCATACCATGTCTCAGTGCAGATTGTAGATATGGATTTGGGGTGGTGAAAGAATCCATGCAGCACTCATGATGGTAGTGCTCACCTGCTTGGAACAGAATAAGAAATGTAGTGATTAAAACAGAACAAATATTTAAAGCATAACCTGGAAACACCATTTGCAGTTATCTGTGTATTGTTACTGTATATTAATAGAATTATGTCAATGATAATGATATTTCAAACATCATAAATATCATATGTAAATTGAGCTTCAGCATCTGAACTGAAGACGATGAGGGTAGACAGGAGGCAGCAGTGAAAAAGCAGTGAAGAGTTCAGTAGTTCAAAGAGAAGGAAATTACTAGAGACAGGCTGCCTGTACAGGCTGCTAATCTTCAGACCAGTCTGATCTGTGAGCTCAGCACTGAAAACAGACACAAAAGAGGATGGAAATTCGCACCCCATGACCTGCGTACCCAGGCCACCGCTCTGTGTGCCCTAGACAAGGCGCCATTTTGTAGGTCCTTAGAGCTGCACGTGTGGACAAAATGGCTGCCAGCGGGCAGAATCTCAGGGTAGAAGACCAGTATGCTGTCAGCATGCTGAGGACCTGGCCTTCTGTTTGTGCTCAAACACAGTGACAAGGGGTTGTACATACCTTAAGACCTAGAAAGAAACCAACAGCTGTGCCTACCTCTGCTGGTTCTGAGGTACCTGGGTTTGGCCCCTTAGGAAAGGTATACCGCTGGGTAGAGCTGGCTTCCAGCAGCCTTTCATAAAACCCCAGCTTTGCAGTATTTGACAGTGATTGCTCAAAGCCACCTCTCATCTTGAGAGACCCATATTGCACAGTTTGGGATGATTACAGCATAGCGTTGCTGTATTGTTTGTTTGCAAGGAAGGAACAGACGTAAAATGCGGTTTGATACTATATTATCTCATTAGCATGATTGTGATTAAATCATATGGGAACCACGATGTTACAGCCTTGCTGTCAGTCACAGAATTTGTCAGGTTATATGTACTGCCAAATCCGGGGGCCAAAAATCACAAGAACCATGGAAGAAATCATGGAACTTTTATAAAAGGAACAAGTTGAAATAAGTACATACATTTTGTTCTCCTGGTTTAGTGTCAGTTTTTAAACTTTCAATAATGCTAGCTAGAAACTACAGTACCAAATACCACAGAATTTTTTTTAAATCTGAAAAGCTGATAAATCCAGAGAGCTATGTGATGCATTGCTTTTAGTTGTTAGAGTAGATAAAGCATGAAAAGTCTTTTGCTGCTGCAGAGACCCCTGCCATCTGTAGTCACAGAACTCTACTGACTTTCTCAGAGTTCAGCTACTGATGAATTTGGTCTGGTGAATCAGGCAAAAGTTGCATCTACGTCCAGTCATTCATTATATTTTGATGTAGACTTGGAAACTGTTGACCTGTGTTTTGTTGTGCCTGATAAAGAAAAGCAGATACTGTGTACATGCAGATGGCTTATCAAATGTTTCCTGAGGATGTGATTGTGGAGCTCAATGGACTTTGGTGTGATCTTAGAATCAATTCAATTCTGAGATGTTTTAACAGGTTTTGATTGAAAAACAAGGCAGGATAGCTGCACATGGAATACAGATGAACAGGTACAACAGGAGAGAGATTGTATTGGTAAAGTGGATGGAACAGTAAATGGAAATACACTGCTCCAGATGTAATACTCTAGGTATGCTTTCTGACTGTTTCAGTTCTGCACATTCCAGTAATCGATAAGTGCCTTTGGAGTACTAACAATAAATCTTGCAAGGTGCTGCAAGAGCAGCTTGCTTAAAACAACGTACATCCATGCTTAACAGCTTTGCAGAATTGGACCTGGAGGGCTCAGTGCTCTTTGGGATTAATCACTTAGTGAGCTCTGCTCTGTATTCAATGATGCCATTATTCAAGCCATGACAGTTGGTTCCATTAAATATCCATGTGTTTCAAACTGTTGAAAAAAAAGATCTGTTCCAGATGGAAATGTAGCATGCAAACTATCCAAATGCTATTTTTGCAAACAGCATTTCAAGAACAATTGTTTGGGACTTTACAATATGGGCACTAACAAGAACAGGAAGGGAGATTTGAATGCGGCTTCCAGCAGCTTTTTCCCACTTAAAAACAGCGTCTTGGGACACTTCATTTTACACTATCACTGAGCTGCAGAGCTGGGCCAGCTGAAGTCACAGAACAGCTCCTCTTTGCTGGGGGGTGTCCCACGGAAGAAAAGCCAGAGGAACATAAAGGGTAGCTCAGTCTGCCTGTGTGATAAGCTGGGAACCCCATCAGGACTCTGCTGTGAGTCAGAGGGATTTTCACTGACAGGCCCCTGTAGCTATCCTGCAGGCCCAGCTGATAAAGGTAATGCTGTGGTGTGGAAAAGTATGAAGGAAACAGAAAGACTCCAGCCCATTCCATGGGGACAATTTTTGCAGAGAAGATTTAGAAAAGCAGGGTCAGAGCTCTAACTTGGAAAAATTCGGGGCTAAAGCATTTAAGGAATTTTAAATCCATTTAAGTGAATTTTGGTTTAACTGAAGAGATGAGCAGATGCTACTCTACTCAGCAGCCCAAATTTGTCCACAAAGATTGCATGAGGAAGTATGAAGGGGCAGGGAGGGCTGACACCCCTCAGACTCAGAATGTGGTGTTGGAAACTGAGGCTGGGAAAGCTGTGGTGAGGAGTTCAATGAAATAACTGACAGCTGTCGCAGCATGCAGATGTCATAGAGGTTCAATTCAAACATTCCTTAGGGTCTCCTTACAAGGGTTCACTTCTAGGGCACTGAAAAGATTGTGGCTAGAGAAGACAGGATTCAAGCAGATTACAGTGGCATTTAAGTTTTATTAAGCAGATGAATCTTCCTGGGTAGCAATTACTCTCTTTATTATTGCAAGTTAAAATGGTGGCATTTGTAACTCTGCTAGAATTTCAGCCATTTATTTTCTTTAGTGTCTCAAAAATCATGACCAGGCAATTACCATTTTATGCACTGTTTTGGGATGCTGGGAGTGTTCTTCTGGTACGGATTAAACTACACTGTGAATACGAATGAACACCTTCACCTTGTTTTTCAGATAATCATAACTGAGTAAGCTCCTTATAGGAACTAGGCACCTGAAACATTAGGAGCTTCTAGCCAAAGCACAGACACATGTGACCGCTCCAAACTGAAGCACTTGTAAGATCGCTCAAGAATTTGAACTATATGAGAAGGGCTTTAGGTTTAACCGTAGAAATTCAATTGTCAGACACAGAATGGTTTATTTTTGTTTTGCAGTGTGTTTTTGTTTTTTTGTCAATGTCTTGAGTACATTTGGACCTCCAAGTTTTTCCTATACCTGCCTGCTGTCTGCCTCCCTTGTAGGTACAGATTTTCAGGCTAAAATTTCCCATTTGCTGACAATTACTTTGTTTCCATGCATCTGTTAACTTTATGCAGTTCCAGTACGAGTTTTTATGACAGTGAAGTTAGAACTCATTTCTGTAAGTCCCTTAGGGAGTTTGAAAACCCAGTTCTTACTAATTTCTAACAGAAAGTGAGCAGCCACATCTTTCCCCTGTCTTTTCATTTCCCATCCATCCAAGGGATTCACAGAGGCTCATCGCTTTGTGAAACCTGTGAATTGTTGTCTTTGATTGATTTCAGCCTCCTGATCAGTTCTCCACACCAGTTTTCAACAGAAATATAAGCACTGAGGCTGAAGTGCCGTCTTTGTCACACTTGTTCAAGTCTAGTTACTTTTTCCCTTTGGGTATTTTCTCTAATATATTTTTATACATAATGTAGCTCTTTCTCCATTGGCTTCTCTTCCATATCCCTCCAAAGCCTTGGTGCATCCTTGTCAATGAGGTTTGGCACAGTTTCAATCACAGTGCTTTGGAGCTTTTTTCTTTTGTGGCTAAAAGAGTCACTGCTAGATAATGCCTGAGGAAAGCACAGCTGTATGTGATAATGAAGGTTTATATCATTAGAAAGGGAAGCTTATCTTATACATTTTTTCCACAATTCCAATAATTAGCTTTTATTAGTCTTTGACATTTCTTCCTAAGAAGAGTCTAACAGTGGTGGTAAGAACTGAGATGGAGAGCACAAATGGACATCCAGCAAAGTGACATGAGTCTGCTCAACATACTGACAAGTGTGTCAGGAACCTGAAAAAGAAAGCTTTTCAGCTAGGAACAGCTTATGTTTTCAGCTAGGAACATAATTTTTCAAGTTTGCAGTGTTCAATTGAGTTTCTGCATAAATAATAATTAATGATCGAAGTAACAGGCCCCTTAATGATCCAGCGTGGTTGAGAGGGAATAGAAATGTCAGAGGAGGGAAGTGCTGGAAGCAGTTGTACCCAGGTGACCCAGCTGCCAACCTGTTCCTGAGAGAGGTGGGGAGTACCCAGTGTTCAGAGGACAAAATACCAGGTGGTGAAAACGCCAGAAGTCACTAAGAACACATGCTTTGCTGGGGAACCAAACAGCAGCGATGGGGCTAGTGAAGGCCAGTCCTTCAAGACATTATGCATCCATGATTTATCAATCCCATTGCTGATATATGTAGCCATGGTATCTCAGCAGCTGCAGCTGAAGTAGGATGCCCCCTGCACAGGGGGCAGTGACAGCCTCAGGCATGTAAAAATCCAGGGGCAGAGAGGTGGAGAAGAAAGGATACAGAGGCCACTGGTGTGCTGTCCCCATGTTGCCACAGCTCCCACAGCTACTCTGGGCTCTCTGTCCTGTTACCTCCATGGCCAACACTGTCCCTGCAGAAGCATAAGGAAGGAAAAAGGGTCAGCAATTCAGAGTATCTCTACCCTGAGACGTTGCTTTGAAACAACCTGAGAAAGAGGAGGAAGAACCAGCTTCTGCAGTTCTAGGTGAGGAATTTGGCCCTGTTAATGGTGGAGAGGAACTGCATCTTATGTGCTGGTATGTCTTAGCTATTGGGAAATGTAGTGCTTATTTAGTCAGGAAGGTTGGGTTGCTACAGTGCTTCCCTTCTGTTTATTACTGTTGTGGAAAACAAACATGAGTCAGGAATGTCTCCATCAACTGCTGTCTGAGAACGGGACTACTTGATCACAGTGGCCCTCTGCCACTGACACCCAAAAATGCGGATACAACCGCAGGGCCTAGGTCAGAGCTTGGTGTCCCAGTTCCTCTGGAGCAAGGGTGGCCAACAGTCAGACTTAGCCTCTCAAGGCAGAACTGAGTGAGAAGAGCAAAAAGTGGATCCCTTTGGTCAACAGTGATCTCTGTGGACTTCTTAGAAGCCAAGTGTATTGTGTTTCCTCTGTGCTCAATCTCAGAGAGCCAAAGACCAAAGTGGTGGCTAGGAGGAGGTGACAGTAAGTACTCCTCTGGGTACTCTTGGATCTGGCAGGCATCTATATAAATATTACTCAGCTGGTGGAGGTCTGCAGGGCATTATTTTTAAACCTATTATCACCCTTGCTTTTAGTATCTGTTTATGTTTTTCTGCAGAAGGCACGGATGCTTTCTCAGGCACTTAATGTCTGCTTCAGGGCCATTAGCACGCCTGGTACAATTATAAACGCACCAAGCCACAATTCAGGCTTTACGATGAGTTGTGTGTTCCTTTCATTCCAGGGACCTTTCAGCCATGCAAGTGCAACATTCAACCCCATGCTTGAACTCCTGAAGTAATCACTTTTTTTCCTAGCTTGAAGGATACTTTCAGCAGGCTCTCTGTCTCCGTGAGCAAAGCAAACAAAGTAATGTGCCAATAGCTCTTAAATTTACAAGTCTTACACTTCTGTGTTTGTTTTAAGGAAGAGAACTGCACTCACATGTATCTCAGGCAATTACTCACACCTCGGTGTACTGGCTTAGTGCCTTATCTGTAAGTCAGCAGTCAAAGGTAATTAGATTTTGCCTTATAGGAAAATATCTGATTTGATCTTAGAATTTCTACCCTCGACTTGCCCGTATTTGAAGCCTTTGGTTGTTTTTTTCCTCTCTGAAGTGGAAAAAATGGATGGTCAAGGTCAGGCTTTTCTTGGACGCAGCCCTGTTTACTTATACAAACTGTATTTAATGTCCTGCCTCACTGAGCACTGCAGCCCTGTTGCAATGCAAGGCCTCTTCTCCTTTGAGCAGCAGCTCCCCAGCTCTCCACTCCCTGGAAAAGGAGAACCACTCTGCTGTGAAGTTGATGAGTAGTACCAGCCATTCAGTGGGTAGCTGAACTCCTAGAAAAAAAAAAAAAAAAAAAAAAGAGCTTCAAGTCTGCTGTTTACATAACTTTATTTCTACGAGGGTTACGGGAAGGCTGCAGCAGAAGGCAGGAATGGGAAAGATAACACTATTTAAGATTCAGAAGTGAAATTCACCACTACAAAAGATCTCCATGCATTATTTATAGGGCAGGCTGGCACTACTGCTTTGAAGATGCGCTGCTCTTATGTTTTGGCTGCTCTTCTGTGAGTCTGCAGAGAAGTGGGAAACAAGATGATGCTGCAGAGGAAATGTGTGAGAACCTAGGCAGAGCGCCATGTAGTTGGGTTACGTGAATCAAAAGAAGTAAACCTTGGATGTGTCTTGTGCACTTCAATGGGAGGTGTTTCTGAAGGTTTAGGTATCGATAGAAAAGGAAGGGTAGAGGGGTTAATATGCCACAGTCACTGCCTGACAGCTAAGTCAGAAGGCCTGAACATGTTTCTTGGCCATCAGTCTGTAGGCTGCTGTTTTACTTGCAGAGGTTGGAGCTGAATTCACAGAGTGGGCCTGGCCACTCCTGAGGGGTGCTCACATCAATGGCAGCAAGATGGGATTGCACTAGGGTCATAGTTCTTCACATTCAGTGGGGCAACAGAGTGAAGAGCAGAAGAGCACGGAAAAGCCAACCCCGACATACTGAACAGTAAAGAAAAGCCTTCAGTACCCTTTGAAGAGACCAGGGTTTCCTGGGTGAACCTGAAATATCCTATTCTTCAAGTTTTCCAAGGATGCCTACTGACTTATGCAAGGTGACCGTGCACTGGTGACCATACACCAAGGTCATTCCATACCATAACAGTACCTAAACCAGTGGCTCACCCAGGGTGAAACAGTACTGTGACAAACCCATCTAGAGAGGTATCAGTGTGAAAGCAGTACCAGTTCTGCCTTTCCTTTTGTTGTTCATAAAAAAACACCTCAGGTCTTTTTCTTTGTCTTTCAGTCCTGCTGCTCCCTGCAAATGGAGATACATCAGAGCTGGAAACCTGCTTTCTTCTTTTAAGCAGTAAGGAATTATGTCTGGTCTTAAAGGCCTAGATATGTCTCATAAATTCTTTACACAAGAAAGCAAATGCTTCTCACTTCCTAACCTAACTATGTAAAGATCCCCCTCCATGCCATGACACTGCGAGATATTTAAATTCGTGACAATTTCCCTGCTCATCAGTATTTTCTGAGGCCGGTACATTTGCATGCTGGAGGTTATGCACGTGTTAGGAATTTGCTTAATAGTTCTCCTTCTGAGAGGTGCACAGCCTTTGGGTCTCTTGCTAGAAGCGTGTACCTGCCATGTACAGTCGTCTAATTTGCTCCCCGGTTTGATTTCTGTGTTGAACTCTTGGTGCTGTTGACTTGAAGCAATTACAGCCTTTTCTGCCAATTAGGCAGTGGAGGTGAGCAGCAGTGGGCTCCCAAACTGGCACTCAGATGCTCTGGCTGCTCAGTGCACTGCTGAGCTGCCGCAGGCTATCACAGAGCTGTTGGCACGAGCATTTTTCTTCTGCTTGCTGAGGGCTTTCGGGTCAGCCTGCAGCCTCGCAGAATCTATTCAAAGAAAAATTAGAGTTGAAGTGAAGTCCTTGCATAAGACTAACACAGAGAAAGAGGCCAAAAACATTCTCTGTAGCAATTCTCTCTGTAGGAAACAACATTTTTCTCTGCCTTAAAATCACAGTGACAATTCAGTGGGGAATAGCAGCTGCTGTTCCTCACTAAGGTAGGGCTCACAGATACAGCTTCAAGGCTCATCAGAAGCCAGCTGAGCATCCAGAGCAATTTTGGGAACACCTGTAATCCCTGTGTGCCCCACTTTCCAATCAGTTGAATGAAACTCACATTCCTTTTTTTCTAAAGCCTGTAAAGTTTCACTCGGAAGCAACCAGGGCTCATAGCTTTCCTATCACAGGCAGCAGTTTGCAGGAGGAGGGTACCTGGTGTCACCTGATGGTCAAGATTCACATATTTCAATAATAATGCAAAAATTACTCTGGCACGAATCCCACTATAGACCAGCTCCCCCCTGCCTAGACCCCTGCAGCAGCATTCAGTGTCATCGTCAGTATTTCATGCAGAGCCCTGCACTGTCCTGCCTGCTCCAGAAAGTGGATATTAATGGGACATTTTTATGCTGCTTCCTTGTGATTTCTGGCTCTGTAGAGTCATCTTAACCTGGATTCTTGGCTGGGTTTCTTTTGCTTTTCTTCCTGTTATTTCTTCCTTTTGGCCAGCTGCTGGCAGTTTTTCCCTTTACCACAGTTCACACTGGGATACACACAGAAGGTTTTCTGGGCTGTGTTCTGTTACGTCCACCCCTGGAAATCAGGAGGACCACCCCATGCAGCCAGTGGAGTTAATGACAGTGTAAAGCAGGTGTTGCACAGTGCTTCGTGTTGTTCTGACATTTCCTGCTGGCGGTCTTTCTCCTAGATCTTAGTTGGGTTTTGTGTTACAATAAAATATTAATTTACCCATGCTTGCTAAACCCATTGAAATCTGTAAAGAGGCCCTCTTTCATCTACTGATAACTTTTGTCTTGAGACTCCCCTGCAGGATCTCTGTGAACTAAGGATAAAGAATATATAGCCAATGCCATCCTCTGGGAAACCAGTGAGGTTACAATAGAAGAAATGAGAATGTCTGTCATTTCACAGCCTCAACAAGTTTAATCCCTTGAGACTGGGAAGGAGAAAGTCCCTCCTAAAATTCCCTTTGTCCTGTAGGCAATTTGGTGTTCAGTCCTGAACAAGATGTAAATGGAAAGACCTCCTAGATTTTAATGTTCCCTTGTGGATTTTTATCACTGACATGAATTTTGGTGGCCTTGGACCTTCAGAGGGCACATGCCTTTCCAGGCTCTGTGGTATGAGGTGTACCTGCTAGATCCTTCCCCTAAGATTTGCTCTGATTTAGGCTGATCCTTCACCTCACTCATCTCCATACCAACTCACCACCGCCTTTGATCCTTGAGGACAAAGACAGGAAGGTTGGTCTGGATGATCCACATCTAATTACACTTCTTGGAGCCTTTTCTACTCCAATTGATGCTTCTCTAGGCTGTGCCAGAGGCTGCCAAAGGATCAGGCTGCCCTAGAGGCAAGCCTTTGTCAGGTGGACACACTTCAGCCCAGCCTGGCTTTCTTTGCTAGAAGGGGGTGTACCCTTTTCTGTGCTTAAATGATGACGGAGCTCTCCTCGACCCAAGCAGGGTAAATTGTCGAGGATAAAGCACATTTGTTAGTTGTAAACACCCCGGCAAATCAATGTCCCTGTTTACAAGAACCCTTAGCTTTCTCCACTACCTAGGTAGTTTAATGTTGTTCCTTAAGGGATAACAGCAAAACGTGATACCGTGTTTTTAAGCTTTTATTCGTTTTAATTTTCCACAAATGGTTTTCACTGTAACAGTCTCAACAGGAAGCAATAACAACACTTAATCACAAGGCTCTTGATAATGATAAAAGTAGATCTGCTGCCAGCAACTATTATGGTTGTCCTGGGATTGTGAAAAACATTATGCAGACTTTTGTTTGGGTGAGATAAAGGGCAGGTTTACTCTGAAAAATGCCTGTCAGGCTGGCGTTTCCTTATTTAGTGGCTTTGCTTGCCATTCATGTCAGTTCTGCTGTAGTTAGGGGAAACAAGTAATATAGTACTACCTCGGGGCTTTAACCACTCACTACCTAACGGTGTCAGATATGCTCAGTGACTTGTTATCCTACAAATTGATTCATGTCGTGGTTTAGCCCCAGCAGGCAGCTGAGCACCACCCTGCCACTGGGTTTTGTCCCCAGGTGACATCGGGGAGAGAATCGGCCTGGCTGTCGAGGAAGAGCAGCATCCCAGCCCTTCGAGAGAGTCCTGGAGTCTCTGTGGCCCATACGCAGCTGACTGCATCTCCCAGAAATCCTGCCTCATGGATATCTGCAGAGCCAAAGACACGTCTGGCAGAAACCCTACTTGTGAGGAACCCACGTTAAATAACCAGTGTGCAAATTGATCTGATATCCATTCCTCCCAGCCTGTTTATTGTGAAAGTGCTTTGGGCTAGGGACTACTCCGCTGCTTGTACTGTGTCTGCCGTGCACAAATACATAGTGAGGGCAGCACTCTGGGCACCTTCACGGGCTGCACTGGTTACACAGCCACATGTGCAAGTAAGGTCATTTGCCTGGTGTGACTATTTCCAGTGAGGACTTGGCTTTAGTTGTTTCCCAGCCTGAGTGTACAGGCCTGGAGGTTAAAAATAAACCCTATAAGCACCTTTTGTATTGAGTAGACTCAATTTAGAAAGGACTGCAAAGCACTAAGTGTGACCTCCTCCACCCTCCCATGCTGTTTGCACAAAGTGACTTCTCAGAAGCAGGTTAAGTTGATCAATTGATGTTTTTCACTATTTGTCTAAGTGCTAACATGGCCTTTGACATCCGCACCATTAAGCAGCGGTCTTGCAGCATCCCAGAGCAGCAGGGGAGAGCAGTTATGCCATCATAGAGATACTGTCTGGCTCAGGGAATTTAGGGCTGAGATGTGAGGTGCACTGACTTCCTCATCCAGGCAAGGGATATATATGTGGGATGAGTCAGATGTACAAGACAGTGAAAGAGCCGAGTGCTGGGGCTAGGATTTACAGTAATTCCTAAACTGGACTTTCAGTGCAAGGGATGCACCCAGACTCTCTCAGCACTCACCTGGATTTGGAGGTTTTCCCTTGACTGCCATTAAGCATCCTGGTGAAACTGGCATTCAGTCTGGAGCATTTTCCTAGGCTATGGTGGGATTCAGAGCTGCCTGCCGTTCTTCCTCCTGAAACACAGATAGTGGTGGAAGTGTTGGGGCTTAAGTGAGGAGGTTCATGTTGGTGATTAAGTGAGCAGCAGAACTGAAAAGTGATCTTAGTCCCAACTTTCTGTCTTCAGGTGAAGATTAGATGAAGACTTCCTGTCTTCGTCATGAAGTCCATTCTGTGCAGGCCTTAAAAAAAAAACATCTGGAATGCAAAGGTAACTATACCATATTTACGTGTCTGTAGTGTTCACAGGACAAAGACATGTTACGAATAAAATGTAAAATGGAATGTCAAAACAATAGAAACCTTAATGAAAACTTACCTTTTCAAGTAAGTTTTTCAGATCATCTAGAATACACAAAACATTACATTACAATACAAAACATTAGTTTTGTCATTAGCCACAAATTCATCAGTAGCCATTCATGATCTGATTTTTCAAAGATTTTTTTTTTTTTCACTGATTTCATTGGGAATTTGGAAAACTCAGAACTATAGAAAACTCAGGGGATCTGATGCTAAACATTTTCATGTGTGTTTATTTTCTTCTCTTCTAGCTTTCATTACATAACAAGCTGAGCATATTTATTCAAAATCCTTTCATGGCTGGAATATCAGCAGATGCATAATAAGGACAAAACTAGGACTAAACAATTAAAAAAAAAGTTAATTTGAAAGTTAAAACTTCAGTGAATATACAATTCCTAAATATTGTTTAATTTCAGCCAAGAGGGCAGGCAAAATATCATGCATTTTAATGAGGAGTATCTCCTTAAGACTAAGAAAGAAGAAAAGAATCAAAGAACAGTGTATATAACATTTTTTTTCTTCTTCCACGTATTCAATATGCTCCTGAAAATTAATTTGCCTCAGTGACATAAGGGATCACAGTTAGATAAAATTGGCAGAGCTGTTACTTAATAATGATGTAGTATCAAAGCAGACTACCAGTAATATAAAATCAGCTGCACACAAATAGTATCTATTTATTTATTTATTTATCTCAGTGAACTTCGCCCTGCCGTTTCTCATATGATGACCCAGATGCAGTGCCCACTCCTGTGTATGTCTGCCAAGCCTTTACGTTCAGGAGAGCCATAAACTGGCCCTCACTTGTAAAGATATGAGAGCTCTGAAAAGCATCCCAGCTCACAGAATTTTACAGTCTGAGTTCAGGGTCACTAGCATTCCTTTTTGAATGCTGGAGGGGAACACAGACATTTGTCTGAAATACATCGTCTCGAGTGATACTGCAGCCAGCGAGGCCCAGATTAATAAAACAGCTCTGGGTCCAGAAGGCCTGAAAAAAGAAGCTGAGTTTTCCGGAGCACTCGAAATCCCACAGCTCCTGATATGACAACTCTTGTAGCAACATTTTATCTGAGTTCCTGGAAATCTGGCTGTTCACCCTGCTGTCTAAAGGAGAGCTGAGAGCGTGCTTAAGAGAAAGCGACCCCAGGTTGTAAGGTCTGGCACGCGTCTCAGTGTTCGGGATGGAGGGTGGATTTATGAGGTGGTTGAGAGCAGGAGCTGAGCAGGCTATGAAATGCTTTCCAATGCATATGCAGTAGCAGAGATATGGCTAAGCAAGCCTGGAGCAAGCTCCTGAGTCTATGTGACCAGCTGGGATAGGGTACAGTTGTAGAAGTCCCTGTGAGAGGCAACGTGTGCTACTCCTCTGCAAAGATAAGAAGCCCCTGGAGGTCACGTTTGGAGATACGTGCCCAAGTGATGGCAGGAAAAGATTTTTTTTTTTTTTTAAAAAAGTCAATTTACAATAGGTTCTTCTCAGCACTGTGCTCACTGACCAAGCCAGCTGCAAATCAGTATTGACAGCTGTGGTACCTGAATTAAACAGTGGGGCAGCGTTCTGGGAAGTCTGTCTGTACAACTTATAAATTCTGTTTGATGTTGCTATATGTGGACCCTGACTGAGTTACAGAATCTCTTTTGAATGTAGGGCTGATCGCACCCTTCTGTGTCTTTACATCTATTTGGGGGCAAAATAGTGTCCAGAGGGCATGATGCAATGCCAGAATTTGGTAGTCACTGAACCAATTACATGTAAGTAATATACTTAGGTCAGAAAAGAGGCCAGACCAAGCAGTGTCACCAGGGCATGCAGGTTGGCAGCTGAGCAGTGTATTTATTGCCCGGTCCTGATTCTTCTCTCGTGGCCTGCTAGTATGGGTTTGCTGACAAAGGAGCAGTGGAGGTGCAAAGTGAGGGAAGACCTGGAATCACCCAACCCCAATCCAAGGAGCAGTTCAGTCTGTCTGGGAACCATCACAAGGAAGGATGCGTAGGTGACTGCTGTTCTGGCCCTCAGGTTCTGCTTGTTGCTGCAATAATAATGAATCTTAGAGCAGTCTGAGTATTACGTGTTTTCATGTGCCATCCCCCTCGAGAGCATAAAATCTTGACCAGAGTGCCAAAAGGGGAGCTTATAAGCATTTGGGGGAGCCAGCCAGGCTGGCACAGAGCCCTACTCTTCTTCCCATAATCCGAAGCAACAACAAAAAGCAGCTGCTTCACTTCAGAGGTAGCTCCAAGTATCCAGCTCCTGACAGCTCCAGAAATGTAAGATGATTTGGGATCCGCTTCCTAGCATGAACATCCCTCACTCGGTGATGCCAAGAATCAAGCCAGCACGTCTGCAATAAAACAGATCTCACAAAGGCTGCTCCTGGCGATGCTCTGCTGTCACACCAACACCAAATTTCTCTTTCATTATGTTCAAATCAGTCTCATTAGTTCAGTCAGACTTTGTTTTTTCAGTGCTCGGGGCCTTCTTGAAGTAAGACACATTAACTTCATCTTGATTTTTAGCCCATGGGTTGGTTTGACTGGTTTGTAAACTGAACTCCTACACATTTTTCCTTCCTTATGGCTGTATTTTCTGTCCTCTTCCCTCCAGAGCCGTCTACCCGATCAGCCCATGTGCTGTGTAGGCTAGTTAAAGATTAACACAGCCAAACTGTGGCAGTGCAAATCTTGAACACACACAGAAACATAGGAAACAATTTTGCAAAACATGTTTTACAAGCACTTCATAAAAAAATGTTTATTCATAATATTTTATGTTTGGTTTTATTATCAGTCAGTGCAAAATAAATGGCTGTTTGCAGTTCTAGCTTCTTGCAGTGAGTGTTAAAATTCATGTTGAGAGACAGCAATTTGGTAATTTTGCAAGACAGTAAGGGTTCAGAAGCTTGTATTACTGCTCAGGCTCCCAGGTGACCTTGGCGATTCACTTAACCTTGTTCCCTTTCAGAGGTGATGGTGTTTTTGAGGCTTTGTGATGGATTGGGAGTTCTCAAGTGAGAGAAGTCCATGCACAGTTTCACAGGTGGCCCTCACTGCTGCCCCAGACTTTCTCCCTTGTGTGCATGAGGCCAGCAACATTTCCAGACAGATTCCAGAAGACTGCCTATTCCCTAACCCCTTGCTGCAGCTAGGAAGGGCACTGTGGCCTTATGATGTAGCAGGAACGATGCTTCAGTATAAGGGTAGACACAGAGTGTATATATCAGTGTTTATAAATATGGATTCAGACCAAAGAAATAAAATAGAATTTAATAATGTAGACCCTCACAGAGCAGTCAGACAGCTGACTGGTCCTGCTTTCTCTAGCCATACCCTATCTGGGAGGGGAATAGTTCAATATCCGTAAGAACTCACCTTCTGTATTTGCCTTCCCTGAGCCAAGCCCCAGCATTCATCATTGGCAGCCCCAGTTCTCAGCATGGTTCCTGCATGCCATAGGAGGTCAGTATTTTATTCCTCTGGGCATTAGAGAATCAATCCCAAGTGTTACTGCGAAGTTCCTTTGGGAAAAGCCTAGTCTAAGATAAGGTTTTTTTTCCTTTTTTTTTTTTTTTTTTTTTTTTTCAATTATAAATACATTTTGTGGGCATTACTAGACTGAAATGATATTATTAGGATAAAGTCATTGTGCTGAAAACCTCAAAGCAAAACGTGGCCTGATAGAATGTCATGCTGAACCATAGAAGGCTTTTTCATGATTTGCTCCATCCCTGGAGGTGCCCAAGGCCAGGCTGGATGGGGCTTTGGGCAGCCAGGGCTGGTGGGAGGTGTCCCCGCCCATGATAAGTATCACAGTCAGGGCTGGGAGTGTGGAGGGAGGCAATGGTACAACACACTGGTCAAGGAAACATGGGGGAAAAGTGACTGCCCAGCTTGGAGGGCAGCGGCTATAGTGATAGGCATGGTCAGACTGTTTGGACTGGGTTTGCAGTGCGGTATTAGCTTGCTTCAACTACTCCAATAAATGTAGGAAATTCGCATAACTGCAGGTCCAGCAGTTTCTGCCTTTCACCTAAAGATGCTCCATGGACAGTACATGGATGGTAAAGATAAACCACAGCATTTCTGATGAAAATGCAGAAAAAGGAGTGAACCAACCTCTTCCCCCCTCCCAGACCTAGGCTACTACCCTGGACTCACTTGCCCTTCTGGTCTTTTTGACCCCTGTGGGATCTTTGCCAGAGTCTCTTTGGGACCCCACTCAGGAGACACTGAGCAAGTTTTATCCTGAATATCTGCTGCAAAGCCAAGCAGTTTTATCGGTGATCCATGTTTGGTTTAGGAAAAACCTGCAAACTCCCGGTCTGTTATACCAGGAAGGCCATGCCAAGGGTGTGGACCTCCATGAGGCAAGGGTAGCAGTGTCTGGAGACTCTAACTCTCTTTAGCACCCAACTGTGGATGAGGTTAATTGATTTTTTATTATTTTGGGCAATGTCAGCTACAAACCAAAAGTCACAAATGTCAAAATGCTCATGGAGACCTGCATGAACATTTTTTTCGCCCCAGAAAAAGCCCACAGCCAAAACCCACAGCCATTTCTCTGATAGTGGCAGCACAAATATGAGTAGCTTTATTGTATGCCAATTTCCTCTTAAATCTCTTCCCGTGGGAGCCGAGTGCTTAGAAAATATTTAGGGGGACTGGAAGCTTGCCGGCTGCTCAGCTAATGTAGGCCTCGAAATCTCTGATGATGCTCCAAAGAATGTCGGGCTGCAGTGATGGGCCAAGTTCCTTTAAATCAGGCAGTATATGATGTTTTGGCAAGAAAAAATAGAAATCCAAACAGGTGCCTCTACAGAAGGAGTTTTTTTTTTTTTTTTTTTTTTTTTTTTTTTGTATTTATGCTGCATGTTGCACAAATCTGGATAGGGCCATCTCCAGGACTGTGTAAATATGAAATCCAGCCTAAAAGCTGAGACAAGCAGTAAGTTCCTGCAGAGCGGGCGGCTCTCCAGGAGGAGACAATGGCTGGCTTTTAACACATCTCGCTTTTTTATTTCCTTAAACAACTCCGCTTGTGTAACCCGGCAGTGTGCTGCCAACTGCTCGCACTCAGCTCCCTGTTTGTACCCGTGGATCCGCCGAGACTTTTCCATTCCCGTGAGTGGGATGTAGCTGGGGTGGATTTCCTGTCTCCTGCTCTGTAGGTAGTTGCATATATGAGTAAATGTACATGAGTAAATGGATACACAGGTTTCCATCTTCGTATCAGGGGATTCGCCACTCATTGCTGAAAACGCTGTGCTTGATAGTGGAAACACAAGCTTGACAGTGGATGACAAACATCTTTTAGAGAGTGAAATTTAGTATTTTCAGTAAGGAAAACAAGATTTTCATGCCATCTAGACATTGCAAGAAAACTGAAGAGCTGCCTCTCCCTTAGCACACACCTCCTGCACAGGGTGGGTTGTGTCAGAGTGAGTGCACTTTTACTCACCTGGCTGGTGCCAAACAAATCAGCCCCCTGGTGATAAACTTACTTTGTGGACTGTCCTTTGCACATATCTGTATGGCCACTATCCCTGTGTTATCTGTTAATGTTTTTCTGCTTCCAGAGGGCAAGGTGTGTTTATTTTCTCTCTCTCTCTCTTTTTTTTTTTTTTTTTTTTTTTTTTTTTCAGTCAGAAAACCGAAGCACAAAGACCTCAAAGTCTAAATCCACAATCACTGAGATGCCTGAGGTTTGGGGTTTTCCTGGTAAGGAGCTCTGAGTGCTTTGCCTGTAATTGCAAATTGCAAAAGAAATGTGTGGTACACGGAGCAGCAAGAAGTGCGGCACTTTATCCTGTGAGCATCCCTCTTCCCTCGCCATGGGGGTTCCCATTCCCTGACCATGCCAGAGAAAGTTTCTCAGAGCCCTTGCAGCTCCCAGCGCAAGTACAACGCCACTGCAAACAAAATTAAATCCAGGCTTTTTGTGAGCAGTGTATCACTCTTTCTACTGTCTCCCCTAGCTCTGAAGTTCGAGGACACCTTGCAGTTCATGCATCAATATACATTTTAAACTATTTGCTCCTTTGACACACTTTGCATGTTACCTGTTCAGCCTGCAATCACCGTGCTTTGCTCTCCTCGTTGCCACCTTTGATGAGGGAAGCCATTTTCAGTGTTCCAGCACTGCTGCTTACCTCCAAAAGGACAATGCCACCTTAGATTTAAAGGTACTGAACATCCGCAAATGATCTCCACAGTTACAGCAAAAAGGAAAGACCTGTTTTTGAATCAATGCCCTACTGCTGCATTGTGGCAGTGAGGACCTTGAGGCGAACTAGAACCAGAAATGCACCTGCCTCGCTGATCTGGATTCTCAAAAGAAAGAGAAAATCAAAACCCAGTCTAGCACAGACCTAAACACCTGCCATCGCTGCTGCGTTGGGAAATTTAAAAGGGGCTGCAGAAAAATCTGGGCTGGGACGTGCTGCCCGCGCTGCACAGTGGCACCGAGTCCGGGGTTTAGGGGCGACGTGTGTTTGCCACGAGCCCTTCAGTGGCTGGGTGGCCCTATACCTCCGCCTCTAAGACAATGTCACCGATTGCTGCTCGGGACAGTTAAACGCAAATAAACAACGGGAGCGGGGCCACCCGGTGGCACTGCGCAGTGTCACAGCGCCACCCTCCGCCCCCTGCGTCCCCGGGCATTTTGTGCCACTCGGGGATTTTGCCTTCAATGCAGAACCCCGGTTTCATCCTTTTGCAAGGGCATCCCTCGTGCCATGACCTGTTGGGCTTCAGTTATCATCCTCACAGTGAATTTTTAATCTCATGGCCACTTTACAGCAATTCAGCTCAATTAGTCCTAACAGCCCGTCGCTAGACTGGGGTTTGCATTTCAGTCAAAGTCCCGGGGACTGGGTCACTCAGCGCTTCCTGACATCATCCGAAGCCTTTGCTTCATACATTTCTGATGAGGCTTGAAGCCTGCTGGCTCCTCTCTGTTCTGATCTTTTTTTTTTTTTTAATTAGCACTTCGGGGCCTTTGCTGCCAGAGCCTCAGAAGGTGATCTCCGTGGCAGGGTTGCATCTGGCTGCGGGTCTGGGTGCTGATGCCCGTGCTGAGCATTGCACGTTGGCCAGGCAACAGCATCCCTGAGAGCAAGGGGCAGGGAGCACACGGACAGCCCTTGGGAAGAGGTTTGCTGGAAGCTCCAGGACAAGGTGCTGGAATGGCAACAAGCCTCCAGAAAGAGGACAGGGAGCTGATGGTGGAAAACTTGCTGCTTATTTGATGAATTAGCTGCTGATTTTGCCAGGACAGTTGTTTTCACTGTCCACAAAATCTGTGCAGGCAGCCAGAATTACAAATTCTACCTAGATATGTCCTGTAGCTCCCAAAATATGTCCTTTCACAATGAACTACCCCATGGTATGGCATGTTATGTATGATCTCCCCCTTTCTTTCATCCTACTACAGGGATAATTCCGTGTCCACAGCTTGGTAACAGATTTATCCTTCTTCATCATGACACAGCTGCAATACGTCAGGGCCAAATCCTGCAAGGGGCTGAGCATCTCTTCAAACCTGCTGAGTGCCTTTGGCTACAGCCTTGTCATTAAGAGGAGTCAGCAAGGCTCAGCAGTTCCTGCCAGCATTTTAGCAAGGGCTGGGACAAAGTCGTGGAGTCCTTTGGCACTGCATGGCCCAGAAGGACACAGAAGAGGACTGTGGAAAGCTGTTGAACCCAGCTGAAATCTGTGCAAAACCTGGCACTTTTGGGTTTGTCATTTACAGGGGACATTGTCATTATTTATTGATTGGTTATTTATGTTGCAGTAGCATTTCAGCCAATAACTGAGTACTACAAGTGGCATGGGAAGGGACAAGGGGTCAATACTATTAAATATGGAAAAGCATGAATACGTAGTCAGCTATTGTTGTTAAATAACTGCATTATTTTATTTTATTTTATTTTATTTTTTACTCTGCTGCTTGCTTTCCATTCCTAGCTAGCTTTTCTGCAGAGCCAGAAATGTGTCTGTTGCTTTGGATGTGCTAGGTTCCTCAGAAAGTTCCTGACCTGAAACACGTAGAAAAAGATGGAAGTGTTTTTGCTGGCTTCCCTGTACCTTAGGTGAGCCAAAAGTCTTAAATGCAGAATACTTTCGTGGAAATTAGATACTGCGTTTTCCGTCAATCTTTTATCAGACTAAGGACCCATGCTGGAAAAGATTTATTCAGGGACTTCCTCGTTTACTGGTATTATTTTTGTCAGTTAAAAGTATCTTTCAGTAGCTGATCTGTAGGAAAAATCTTTCTCCCACTTTTTTCCCCCTTAATTAAATCTAGTTCAAACCCAACCCTGTATCCTAATACTAGGATTGTTTTCTTGAATCAAAATATTTTGGTGTCAGTTTCAGCCCATGTATTTTCACAGATCTTGGATAAAATGCAAATCATTTCCTTTTAATAGTGCCGCCAGTCTGACAAATATTTCACATGAGAATCGGTGGAGAATCTTTTTCTCCAGTAATTGCACAGTCTGAGCAAGTACGTGGGCACTTCCTTAGATGACATGGGTTTGTGTAACTGCTGTAGCTGAGGATGCAGTAGGTATTTGGATACCTGTACCTTATTTCCATTTACAGTCAGAATGGTAGGAATGTTAAGGGGCGGATTATGTCATTTATTTTTCCCAGAGTCTGTCCCCATATATTTTGCTGCATAACTACACTGTGCTCTGAGATTAGAAGATTGTTAGAGCTGCTTTACACAAGTTCTTCCCTCTGTTTGCTTTTACTTTCCCAGAAGTTTGAAGGAATGGGGGCTGTAATTGAAAAAGTAGATGTCCAGTAACCATCATTGCTTGCCTGTCCCCTGCATCATGCATGTTCATGCTCATCACAGCCAGAAGAGCAGCTTTGATGGTGATAAGAAGTAGCAGTAATCCTGCTCACTGCTGCCACTGCTCGTGCAGGGAGTCTGAACAGAGCAGGCATCTAGGAGCAAAGCTGTCATTGTGCCATCAAAAAGAAAAAAAAATAGCAGTGGCACAAGAAAAAAGATTTAAAGTAATCTCCAAATATCTTAAGTGGAATAACCTATAAAAGGGTTAAAGAAAGGGGTAAATCCAACAGGTACCTTCATCAGAGCGGTTGAGGGTAAGAAGTGACATGAGCAAAGTGAGCAAACTGAAACTCTGAGCAGCACAAGTCTTTAGCAAGTGCTGCATCTCCCTGGAAGAAGAAAAGATCTCTCTTTTCCATTTAGCAAAGAGGCAGAAAGTCATTCTGCCAGCCCTTTGGAACTGATAAGCCCAGCAGATGACTGTGATCACTGAATATGTCTTAAGTGATAGAGCAAATCAGCTGGGAGTTCTCATTTAATGCTTTCCTGACCCCAGCTAGAGGTCTGATTTACCTTGCTTACGGAGTCATTAGCACACACATCTTCCCAGGCACTCAGCGTTTGGTGAACTCTGCAAAGAATGCCAAAGCCAGAAGTTTGTGACAGTTGGCAGCAGAGGCTGTTTAAATAATTAAGATGAAAATCTGGAAGTAGTGAACAAGAGGGAATTGGAAGCTAATAGTCCAGAGAGAGGGGCAACATTCTCCTGTACATATAGGAGTTACGCCTACTTCTTTTGGGGGTGAGGCACTGGCCATGCCAATAGGAGGGCAATGGACATAGATCTGTCCCAGAAGGATTGCTTTTAGATTCCACAGGCCATGGATCAGCTGCGGAGAGATGGAGATGTGGCTGTGAAGTGAGAGAACTTGATTTAGGCATCCAGGGGTACCTCAGTGGAGCTTACTCCGTGTGGTCAGTGGAGATCAAGGCAGTCTTCGGCTGTCTGTAAGTATTGCTTGCACCTCCACGGACTGAAATGGAAACTTTGATGTACACCCGTAGGTGCCCAAACGTCAGTGTCTTATTCTGTGAGCTGAATGTCAAATGTGCAGCTAAAGCAAAGCCGTCAGAGCTACACCAGTTGGCAGCAGCCATAAATCTGATCCTATTATTTTCCTGGCTTCAGGCATACAGAATTACATTAACCAGAGATAATGGATGCAGTTTGCTAACGAATTCAGTCCTAGCAGCAGGACAGAAATGAAGGTATTTTACAGCTCTTCATACAGATAGTTTGCTAACTATCTGTGCCATGTTAAATTCAGGGGCTGATGTCTGGAATACTTGATATAGTTAACAATGCATCTTTGACCTCCTTTGTGCTTCTGCGGCTTGGCCAAAGTTTTTGTACATCTGGAATCTGGCTGTTTCGCGATATGTTAAATAAAGGCAAAATTGTCATCACGTGTATGAGAGAATACAGCACTTTGTATGTTGTCTTTGCAAATTCACCTTCACTGGCTTTGTTGTTTTGAGTAAAATGACACATTTTAAATACCAATTCAGATGTAACAACTTTTGCCCCTTTCAAGGAATTTACTTGCAAGTCGGGACAAGGAATTTCCTTTTGCTCTGTAGTGAAACACACATGCCCACAGCACCTTGAAAGAGCTCAGTTTGCCAGCAAAGACTTCCAGCAGGGCCGTGCAATAGCATGGCAAGTAACAGCTTAAACCTGCTTATAGCAGCATCTTTTCTGAAAACATTTCCAGCCGGTATCACCATTTAGTCAGCACAGGAGATGCTGTCAGTGCTCTAGCTGAGACTGACAGATTTTATCCTTGAAATGTGGTAACTCAGACTTATTTTGTGCCTTGCTCCCTGCTTTTTGGGGGCACGCAGGCAGGTAGTGGACTGGCACACAACCTCCGTGTGCTGTGACACGCTGAGGAACAGCCAGCTGCAGGCAGTGCTTTGGGGAAGACGAGCTCTGTGAGGGAAGCATATGCTAAAAAAAGTGCTAAAACTTGCTTTTTAAAGAAGTTACCTCAGAGTCTGAAAAAAAATAAAGGAGAAATGCAATTACTTCTCACAACTTTTACTCTGTATCCACAACAAAACAAACAGACTGTTTAAAGTAATCTCCCAGGGGAAAGGATTGATCTGTTTTTCTAAAAGGGCTTTTATACTGCTTTCCCTGTGTTTTCTGGAGCATGGTTGTATGACTTGAAAATGTATTCACCTGTGCTTTTACATAAGTCATTTTTGAGTTCATATCTATTCTTTCATTGCATGTGTCATGGATTTTTTTCCTTCCCCAATTCATTATATAGTATGGTTTAGATGTACAAAGGATGCAAAAGATTGCTAGTGACTATTTTTTCTTCCCATCTCTTCTTTTATCAGAGATTTTGCTCAGTGACTCAGGATTTATATTAGCTATAACAGTTCATTTCAGTTCTTGGAAGAATTTGGGGTGAATTGTGCCTGGCTCTTTGTAGGTTAGTTGCTTAGCTACCTAGCTTGGTCTAGGAACATCTCATCTTTTCTTCCCTCTATATTTAGCATGTCCACTGTAGTCTGAACTTTCTTCTGTGTCTCCTTTCATCCAATACTTTAGCAGGCTTTTATAAGATTTTTCTAGCTCACTCTATGGGAGCCTGTGACAGCACATTTTCTTAGTTAATGCTTTATTGTTCCAGTTGCTGCTCTTTAGCAATCTCCCCTTTAGAATCCAACTTCTGTGATTTCGTAGTACCATTGTGTGGTTTTATATCCTTAAGGAGCTGTCAAGATTTCTGGTTGTACTGGCCAATTTAGACTTGGTAGGTCAATTCAAATCTGGCCTGAGTATAAACAACTCATTGACTTCACACATAAACACAGAGCGAGTTTTAACGGTTTCTGAAATAGCTGCTCCTCTCTATCTGTCGCTAAACGCTATTTGTTTCAGGAAACAAGTATCATCATTCAAAGGGCACAAGCCTGTAAATACATTCATCAGGTCGCAGCACGCTGGGTCCACCATGCAATCTCTCACCGAATTACGATATAATCAACAGGGAAGGTGTCTTTGAAAACTGCTTCCAGCATGCCTTCAAATGGATTTGGAAATATCCGTTGTGGCTTGGAGGTGTTGTCAGTGATTAAGTGTGACCTTCTCCAGGGACACAGCTGGGCTGGCCCACTCTTATCGGCTCCATGCTCAGCCCTGCATGGACCTGGCCACATCCCAGCTGGGGATGTAAGTGAGATGGGGAATGAGCTGGCTCATCTTCTCTCTTTGCACAGGTAGGCTGACAGAATGGGCCTGCCAAAACTCTGTTTGGAGTGGAGTTGGTAAAAGTGGGTGGGGGAGAGAAGGAGCAATAGCTACTACAGCCTGCTCCTGTTCAGTGGGTGGCTCCTACGCAGCAGCCCTTTGCTAGAGAGCATGAGTGGCCAAGAGGACCGAAACCTTCCAGGCTTTATCACCCACCCAGGGTAGGCTGCAGCTCCCAGGGCCACACTAAGGAGCCGTTCTTTCCCCAGCAAACCTGCAGGACCTTTTCTGCTTGCTGCTCCCACTGGCTTTCCCCTTCCACTGCTGGCTGCTCTGGCTCATCATCATTTAGTGATGGCATCTCTGCCTTCCACCACTGAGGGACCATGTCTTCTCTGCTGGGCTGGCAGCTCCATCAGGGTTCCTTCTAATCCTCCCCACTCAAGATCTCCCACATGGTCTTGTATATTTATTCCAGGCATATTCAGACGTGTTCTGCTGATCTGCTCTGGCTTCACGCAGCCCAGCTCTCTGAAAGGTCATGAGAGGAAAACTCATTTTTCTAATCAGAAAATAAATCAGAAATATGGTTGAAGCCCAGTTCGTTGAAAAGACTGTTTCTTGCCTCATTCCTCCAGGCTGACAAGGCCTCAGAGCAAAACAGCAGTAGCCAATGTGGATGCTGCAGATTCTCAAGAAGCTAAATGGAAGGATCCAAACTCACAGGCATAACAACTGTCAGTGGTGAAAAGCACCACGACCCCAGCAGCTGTGGCTGGCCACCTTCACTTTTGGCCGTGGAGGGCCCAGCCCTCAGCTTGGTGTTTATTCCAACCAGCTCTGTGTCTGGGGTAGTGCTGGATCCAAATGTGGGTGCAGGAGTGATGGCTACGTGAGGAAAACTGGAGCGGGTGGAAGAACGCTGTGATATGCCTCGAGGCTGCACCCAGCATTAGATTTTGCTCTGAGGCAGTTTCTGGTATTAGCTCATGAATAAAAAGGCTGCCATGCACAGTCAAATGCCAGCCACTGGGAGCTGTGGAGACAAGACAAGCCAATTTTAATGAAAAAAGATTTCTCGGATGTAACTCCTAACTGATCTGTAACATGCAGAAGGTCTGTTTCTCAGGTCCCCATGCACAGCACAGCTCTGAAGCTGTTGAGATTCTTCTCTGGGACTCAGGCTTTCATTAAACAAAGGGAAAAAAGATAAAATGTCTGGTCTTTATAGCTGCGAATAAAACCTTTCAAGCATGAAAAGAATGTCAAGTCTTGCCTATGCACAGAAGTGTATTGCTTCAACTACTTTAAAAGGCAGGATGGAGGAAATTAGCCTGGTATAAGGTTGTTTCATTCTAGTGTAGCTAGCTAACCCCACATGGTGGGGAAACATATAGGCACAGCTTTCAGGCATTTTTATCCTAAGAGAAGACTCTGCACACAAGGGGAGGCCTTTGGGCCCGGGCTGGTGATGAGGGACAACCTAGTTTGGCACAAGTGATGCAGATCCTGTGCCTGATGCATGGCTGTCACAGCCACTCACCCCATGGCTCATACAGCCTCCGCTCACACAGCAGTTACACCAACTCAAAACTCAGCTGTAACCTTGCTCTGAGCAAGGCCACCGTGCCCATATCAGAACAGATCAACTCCAGAAATGTCTGGCGGTATCACAGCCTTGGTAGGGATCTGCATTTCTGACAACAGAAGCCTTCATACAGATATACCTAGGGTGGCAGACAAGTCATCTGGCTGGGGAACTTGCTGTGTTTGGGAACTGTTCTAACCTTTCAGCAATAAATAAATAAATAAATAAATCATTTTGTCATTTTGTCTGTAGAAACGGCATTTCCCCTAAAGATGATGGTTGGTGGGGCAGGAGTAGAGCACATCTTTGCAAGAGCCCAAGTCTGAATCTGCAGCTACCCAGAAATGTTTGTTCTGAGACCTGTGGGTGTTATGGCCTTTTTTTCTGGGGGGTACTGACCCTAATGAAGACATCAATGATTTCCTGATGAGCTGTTCCTCAGGAGGACAATTCCAATGGTCTTGTCCTCATGCTTTCTCTTGTTCCTCCTGTGACCCCCCACCAAAGACATGGTGTCTCCTTTTCAGATGTCCTGGAAACAGATGAGCTTCAGATGATTGCTGCAGCTTACGTGAGCTCCCTGGGGCCTTCAGAAGAAAGTCCTTTTGATCTCTTCCCCTCCTCCTCCAGCTCAGCTCTGCAGTTCGCCCTGGCAGATGGCAGAGCCTTGTTTGTCCCAGGTAGCAGCTCTTTGCCAGCGCCTGGAGCTCTGCCCAGAGGCCTTGGGCCTCCAGGACTCTGCCCTTGGTCTGTGCTTCTTGCACACTCATCTTCTCAAACATGCCAACAGCCCACCAGTGAGCATGGGTTATGGTATAGATTGTGTATCCTGTTCCTATATTTCATTTAACAGAGGTGTCACTGCAGAACACCCAGGTTTGCTTTGAGGTTTCTTGCCTGAGCCTTGAGGTTCTGCGTTTGCTGTTTGCCTGCCACCAGCGTGACACCAAGATCACTGAGAGAGCTGTGGGGCAGAAGTACACTCACAAGGACACTCAAGAAGCTCCTTACCACCTGTTTGTGAATAACTTTCCAAAATGGGAATGTTCATTTTACAATGGGCCCTTTCAAGTGAAATAGCACTGCCGTGCCTCATGCCAACACAAGGGCTCCTCTTGCAGTATCCTGAGACACGTTTCAGAGATAGAAAACCTCCAGGCTGCCTGATGGGGAGCTCCCAACACCCTTTCATTGCCCAAGAGGGAACTTCCAAAAACCCATGCTCAGCTACTTAGCTGTGTTTTCCTTCCACCTTTGTGCCTGTGGATTATGTGTCTTGTTTTGCACACATAAAGCTCGTGTTCATCTGTGCCAGCCTCCAGAGATACATTTTTTTTGGCACTATTGTAGGGGCAATGTGCAGTGAGAGGCCTGGTTCTCTAATAAGGTCTTAATGCACTGCTGACTGTATAGAGGAAACCTGAGACAATCTTCTACCCCCTCATATTTAGTGAATTAAAAGGAAAAGCTGGAAGGACAAACTAATACAGTCAAGCCCCCCAGGAAACAGGCAGAGACTATCAGTGGGGGCGTGAAAGACAAAAAACCAGGGAACAAATGCTTTCCTCAGATAATTTTTTTTGATCATTTTTGAAGGCAAACACACCAGTGTTTCCCAGCTCCTGACAGGTTTCCCCACTACCTTCTGCTTTTTTCCCTGCTATGCTGCCAAGGACAGCCTGCAGGCCATTGGCACACCCCTTGGGAGAGCAATGTCCCCAGTTAATAACGAGGTACTCAGGCACGTTCCCAGTGCTACGCCTGGTGCTGCTGGGGCAGATGGGCAGCCAGGACCAGCTCTCCTCCCTCCATCTCCTGCAAAACCAGGCACAGCCAGGGCTGTAAGCTGGCTGCCAGTCCCAGCCCTGCCACTCCGGCAAGACCTAAGGAAAGCCACGGGGTGGGATATGCCAGCAGAGAGGGATTCCCCATGCCATGGCAGATCTCAGCAAGGCGATCGGCCAACTTTCCACTCCCTTCTAGCATTACCACCTCGAGGCATTCACCTGGGGACAGGAGCAGGCCTTCCTTCCTCAGGGCTTTGCTGCTCTCAGGGCTGCAGCATGTGAGTCCGCTCAGCAGCGGGTGGAAAAAAAGAAGGCAAGTGCCAACAAAAACAGCCCTGGAAGGACCGATTTCTTTCGGAAATGCCAAAAGACTGAAGCGGCTGTAGTGCAGTTCGTGAACTTTGGTGGGGAGGGGTAGCAATACATTGCCAGGCGTACGAATTGGAGAGGTTCAGCAGTCAGGGCAGCCTGTGGAAACAGGCAGAGCAGCAACAGAGGAAGCTGAAGAGGTAAGCAGAGGCTGTGCGATGCTGAGGTGAGCTCTGGGACAGCAGCGGAGCAGCCTGAGCAATGGCCAAGGTGCCCACAGCCAGCCTGGCAGTGCCCTGGAGAGAGCTGCACAGCACGGCTTGGCTTTGGGCTCCAGGAGGAGCAAGGGGTTTAGTTCTCTGCTGGTGTTTGCTCTGGGGTGTGCCCCTAAAAGCACTTTTTTTCCTTCCCTGTTTGATACAGCTGTTTTTTTGTTTTTCCTTTTTTTTTTTTTTTTTTTTTTTTTTTTCATTTTTTCTTCCTTCTCCCTTCCAGGCCCATATGCCAGGCAGGGGTGCTGTCAGGGGAATATAGGTTGGATGTGAGCCCAGAGCAGGGTCCGGATTTGGGAACACTGTTTTCTAGTTTGTTCTAGGCACAGAAACTTTTCTGCACAGCACCCCAGAACATCTCTGCAATGCTTTCAGATTACCCCAGGTGTTAAGCTGTGCCATGAACACAAGGAAGCAGTCCCCCACAGACTCACATGTCTGCATCTGAATAAATAAAGACTCCAGAAAGATGGAAATGCAACCAATGTGCTGCATGCAGGCAGTGGGAAGCACTAAAAACAATGCAGGTAAGCCACACGGCACCAGTATTCCTTTGAAAAATCCTTTTTCAGAACAGAATCAGTAGGACACAGCCACATCAGACACATATCATTTTTCTGTTCACAAATGCTTTTAGACAGTTAATCATAGCCTGTGGCATGTTCACGAGAGGATGTGCATCGGAGCGCAAACTTGGTCCATATGCTCTGGAGCAATCCCCAGTTCCTCCACAGTTACAGCCAAAAGTGGATTGAATTTGGGGAATATCATCTGTCTTGTTATCATTAAGAGGAGGGTTGTATTCCCTCCCATATATTATAACCACTGCTTTCTTCATTGTTAATCTCTTAAATGAGGCAGTTATTCCCAAATGCACTGTCTTCTGTTAATACTATCATATCTTAAATGCTTCTGATCTCTGCACCCAGATAGCTTTTTGTTTCAATCGGTCCTTATCTGCAGTGTGATTTTTTCCCCTATTTCGCTTGCTTGGTAAATTAGTTTTTCACAAGCTGCCACAGATGCTCTGCATGGCCAGACTTCATCCTATCAATGTTCACCTTCAGTCAGATACCAACTGCATGAGGCCTTTGACATTTATTTTTGATGGGGATTCAGTAAGATTCAGTCTTGGGGCTTTAATTTCTCCTCTGTGCCCCTTTTTGTAAAGCACCATTAAGTAAGAGCCTGGCAGTAGTGCCATGTGCCTGGGAGCACAGACCTGTTTTCCCCCACACAAGTGATCCCATCCCAGTCTAAACATTTTGCCGCCATGAGAGAGGACAGGAGCAGCAAAGGGATGGGGGAAAAGGGTACTTTAGTTCTATACAGGGGGCAGATCACCGAACAAGAAACTTTTAAGTACAGTAACCCAGAGGAAGAGGTTGACTTGGAGCCAAGAGAAATTAATTGTTCTCCGCTCATTGCCCAAGCTGAGTGAAACACTGAAAATAAACAAATAGCATATGTGCCTGCTCGGATTTACCATTTTACATCCCAGGTATTTCAGTGGAGTTTTCTTAGGGGTGGTTTCAACCTCAGCACCCTCTTAAAGAGGCAGGTACCAAGCTCTCCTCACTGTGCAGATCCAGGCAAACACAGGATGTGTTTGAGCACCGCTCAGGCTCATGCACCACTCTGGGCATCAGTGGGAATCAGACCTGAATGCAGTTCAAGGTAAGGCTGAGCTAAAATAACTGCTCTTTTCGGGTGGGTGGTTCTTGCATCACCCTCCCAGGATCAGTCAGCACCACAGGTTTATCCAGGTGGGAACAGCAGAGCATGGCACAGAACAGGGCTGGCGAGGAGACGCAAGAGGGAGCACAGGACAGTGTTTAATAATGAACATCTGGCTCTCAAAGCACCGGCTGCGAGAGGCTGATTTATAGGCACCAAGACAATAGACTATTGTGCTGTATCACAGGGACCATTTGACTCGATCTATTCATTCTTACAGATATATGAACTGCCCATCTCTTATAAATGATCTCCTCTTTTCTTAGGTTCTTGACTTCTTGCTTCTTTTCTCTCTTGCTTTTCCTTGAGGATATTTCTGAGCTGAAATATATAAATATCTGACACTGATGCATTAATTCTTTTCTTTCCTTGACTGTGGCCAATGGCAGCATGTGAGAGTGTTGTCTAAGGGGGATTTTCCTACTTGTAGCAAAACCAGATCCTCTCACCATGACTTATTCTAGCCTTTCATATTCTGGCATGTGTGTGCAGGGCTGCATGCACTGGGGGTAATGTGACCAGTCAATCAATGGTAATTATGATTTAGTGAGGACTAAGAGATCAGGTGTTCAGCTGCAAGCCACAAAGCTGCTCTTCTCAAGTTCTTAATGAATGGTGTCACCAAACATTAATGAGGCCTTGAAAATCCCTTGAGAAAATTGATTCTACATTGTTATTGTGTAACTAGGAAAACAAAGGCACAGTCAAGTCACAACCCGAATTAGGAACTGTGATTCTGGGAGACCCCAGTTCTTGGGTTCCCAGTGCTGGTGCCAAGGGCCCCATTCTCATTTGTTCTGTACTGTATTTCCCACCAAAGCAAAGTGGAGGAGGAATGCTGTTTGAGAATTGAAGGAAGCATTTATTATCCACTCTGTTTTCCATTTCCTTTGGTCCAAATAACGCTGCAGAGTAGAAGTCCAGAAGAGAGACCCTGCTCTCTAACAGAGTATGTTAGAAAAGTAGCTGGAAACTTAGCATGCAACATCCAGGAAATGTCAGCACTAATATTGTTTGTGCAAGGTTAATTCAGGCCCCTCCATGCATATGCATTTGAAGACAGACTATAATTACATACATTGTTTCCTCTAGTCCCCTGCCTCATTTAGTACCCAAAAAGGGATGATGCTCAATTAGTGAGCAGCTAGTCAATAATCTCTTCTATCCTCATTGTTCAGTGGAAGAGGTCCTGTGTCTTATTTAATGCCCATCTTTCAACCCCATTCTGAATACAGAATTACTTGTTTTCTTCTGGACATGTCTCTGGAACTCTTTGGTATTTGGGCACTTCACAGATATTACTGCTTTCTGTAGCAGCTTGGGAGTTTAGTACCAAGATTACTTTAGTACCACTCCCCATGTACCAGCAAGGGAGATGAGACATACACTGAGGTTTGATATGCTCTTTAAATTTGAGTGTCCAGTTTGGGATGCCAGCGAGTAGATTATTTCATTTTTAAGCACTTGATATGACCAAAGCCTATAGCCAAATATCCTCACTTTGGAATTACCACCGTGCCGGTCTTTCCCCACAGACTAGCAGTACTGGGCTTGCAATTGCTTATCTATGAGTTGGAGAGATGCTGTGCAGGAGCTCTGAGCCTTGGCTCTCAGCACTGCCAGGTGGATCAGGCTCATTAAACATGGAGTAAACCCAGCAGATCTGTTTCGACAGGACCAGCCAGCCGAAGCAGGAGTAGGGCTGAACCTCCTGGCCAGGTTGTCAGCAGGAAGCCTGGACTTGGCCGCGGGGTTGCGGTGGGCAGGAGGCGAACACACTGAGCTGAAGCCTGCTCTGGAGGCTGATCAGGCAAAGCAAATATAGCCCAGGACTCTGGGTTTCAAGATTAAAAATTAAGTGTCTGTCTTTGTAAAGTGTCGCCAAGAAGTTGCAGGCCAGTTTTGAAAATCCACTGCAAGCAATTTGTCTGCAGTCATATGGGAAATCTGTGGCAGGCTGGAAATACATCATGGACATCCATCTCCCAGCCCCGTGTTTTAATAACAGGGCTGTACTTCCCAGATACTCATCTACTTAGTTATTTTTTCCTCTATCAGAAACGTTCTTTATGCACTTCTATTTTTTTTCCGCAACAGATTTACAAAGGTGGATCTTGGTTTTGGGCTGTTTCTTTACACAGGATACTGAAGGTATTTTAATGAATATTGTTCAGAGGGCCCTACGAAAATATTTTTGATGATCAACTCTGAATACATTTGCTGGCCTGCAGTAGCATAATGTGGTGAGAATTTAGTTCACCGGGGAAATGTGATGCAAAGTGACCTGCTGCTTGTCTAAAAGGCATTAGCATTTTAGGAACCACATCAGAAGAGGCAAAATGCTACAGTGGGATGTATTCATAAATACTGGCAAGTTAGGGTAAGCAGATATGCTGTTCTATGATGTAGTGCTTGGGGAGCAGCTAATCAAACCTCTTGGCTTTGATTCAATTTAAACTGAATACTTCTGGGCACAAGATGGGTCTTTAAAATTTTTCCTAATGATGAAAAGTTTCTGACTCTTCTTGTTAGTGTTCTTCCATGTATGTTTTAGCAGAGCTAACCATCTCATTGCAACTGGTACTTCATTTTTACAGGAGCTCTGAATACTTGATGACTCAGAGTGGAGCTGAGCTCAATGCAGACATCAGTCCAAGCCATTGGCTCAGAGACAGTCAGGCCAGAGCTTCACGGTTGTCCTTAACCAAGTTAGTCAAAGCTTGGTACACATCTAAGAGAAGCACAGTTACATTCACACAAGTCTGAGAAGGTTATTGTGAGAACTCCCTTTTAGACAATTGTTCCTGTACTTCTTTACCTGCATGCCATGGAAATAGTTTAAGAGCAAAGTCATCCTCTCTGCAGGGTGCAGAGCTCTACTGGCTATTTTAAGACACAGAGGCAGCAGGAGAGAAAGGACTACTGATAATTTGAGAAATGACAATCACCGTGCAAGGGCAAGGAGCACAAGTGCCACTGACTCAGAAAACTGTGTGCCAGCCAAAGGGCTGCAAGGCAAAGGGATGTTGGAGTGACAGTGGCCACACAACCCGGGCTGGGGAGGCTGGTGTTCCCTTCAGATGATGTGAGCTTGCAGTCATGGCAGTTTCAAAGCCACATTGGCCAATTGTGAACTATTTCTGAAGAGTGGATTGTGAACAACCTCTTCCTGAAGCCTGCATTTACCTCTGCAAAATCACATTGCAGAGATTTTTCTGGCAGGAGAGTTATAATTTAAAGACAGGTTCTGTTCTCGTGGCAGAGGATGAGCGAGGTGATCTCTGGAGAGCCATTTATTTAAGCTGCTGCAGTTACTTGATGATTAGGTTTAGCAAACCTAAAGACCAAGTAGTAAAACCTGAGGGGTTATTTTGGACCAGATTCTTCCTAGATTAACTTTCAGTAACAGAAGTAGCTAACCTGGCAGGAGGCAAATCAGTGAATGAACTAGCCATGTGGAGGGGCCACTTTCTTCAATAACTGATTTTAGAGGGGGCATAGACAGGATAAGTATCCAACTTGGACATCTGAGGTCTGGGATGTATCTGACCCATGAGACAGAGAACAGGAAGTCAAGAGGACTCAGTGTCATTCACTGCTGAAGCAGAGGTAGGTCTCTGTGTCACAGAGAAGACAAAAGCCTCTGCTAAAAAATGACTGAGGAATTCTGTAGGAATTCAGATGAAACACTGAAAAGATGTTTAGAAATTGTGGTAGTGCTCCTGAAAATGTTTATTGCTGAAATACAGAGGCAGGCTCAAAAAGGATGAGAAACAAACCCAGAGATTGAAAAATGATTTCCAGAAATTGCAGCTATATTAGCTCTTGATAGACTATGAAACATATAGTGTCCTTAGAGAAACACAGAGCATGAACCACTTCAGTGCTACCCAAAAGAGTAAACTGCCCAACTGCCCTGTGCAGTTACTTCTCCACCCATAAAATGGGTGAAATTAGTTACTGATTTTACCCCAAATGGTTGCCTTGCCCTGGGTTCTTTCGAGCTCCCAAATCTTGTCAATATTAGCAAGATTTCTGGCTTCTGGATCTCATGATGGATTTGTAGGCTGGAAAGACCCAACTGCTTCTTCATTAATCATTCAGCAAGGCTGGGACCAACTGGTCTTGGTACAAGTCTGTACCACGTCATACAGAGCAATATGCAATGGTAAGAAAATGAAGGGCTTTTAAAAAGAATACTTTTTTTTTTTTTTGACATATTGTCCAGAGGGAAATGGGAGAGAGAGATTTGGAAGAAATGGCAGACAAGTGTTAAGAAGCTGTCAGTGTAATGCTGTCATGTGTTAATTAATGCAAGGGAGAAGATGATTATACTGAAATTATACAAATAGCCCTATCTCAGGTTAGCAGCAATTGGCTGGAGTTTAAATCACTCACCAGAATTAATTAAACATTGCATCCAAATGCCTTGAAAATTATCACAGTGCAAATCGCCCCAGAACAATAGCAGGCCTCATCATTAGTTGGTATGAATTGGTTTACTCCACTGACTTCAATGTACCTTATCAAACCAGTGCCTCCGAACAATGGGAGGCAATAATCAAAGGACTTGTTTCAACCACTGAACAATTCCAGCTGCAGCTCAGAAGAGCAAAGGATATTGTTATCAATTTTCTCAGCAGCAAGTCCCAGTGCCGACTTGTGTTACCAGACCAAAAGCCATTACAGAGAAGAAAAGATAGCAACCTCAAGGGCTGCCTCTCTGCTCCTGAGGAGAAACCCTGAAATGGGCCAAATTTACTGCTTTGTGCTTTGTGCCAAGGCAAACTTAGCCACCATCCTCCCAGATCCCACGGTCTGCAGTAGTCCTGTGGATATTTCCTCATGGATACCATCCACTTTTATGGTTTTACCAGTTGGAGCAAATCAACATCACCCATACCAGGGCCAAATGGATGGGCTGCTTGGATGGGGCTGCCCTCAAGTTGCTAAGAGATCTTGAGGTGCAAGGTCTTTGGAGACATCTGGACTTCAGTCAGCTTTGGCGATCCCCCAGCTTCAGATGTGACATAAAAGCTCCTCCGAAATCAGCAGGATTGTTCAATATGGCGAACTGTACAAGTAGGAATGGGGAGGACAGTTCAGGAAAGATATGTGTTGGGGTGAAGCCCCAGCATCCCTGCTGCGTGTGCTTGCCCCTCTTAGACCCTGCTACACACCTCCCTTAATACCCAGGAAGGTTTCGGCGCAGAAAATCCTTAATCTTCCAAGTTGCAGGTAACGCTAATCTGAAAAGCCTCCTGTAGCTGTAAAAGTAATTCAAAACTGCAGATGTTCACACCTTGCAAATCTCCTTATGACTGCGTGCAAACCCAAGTAAATGCACAGGAAACCCATGTACCCATCACCCACGAACAAATTAAATTAGCAGCCAGCCCGTTACCAGTGTCCTTGTGTTACAAACATGTCGAGCACTCATCTCCATTAGACACCACGATGCCTTTGTAGTGCACTTCCACTCGGCCTGCAGAGCCACCAGCCAACTTAGTCACCCCAAATAAGCAAAGCCTTCAATCTTTTGCCCGCCACATCACAAACATGCCCTTCTTGGCCCTTTTTTTCTGCTCTTGCTGGACTTTTTGACACAGGCTGCCTCCCTGCAGCGACATTTTCTTCTCCACTGCCCGAGGACTCTCCTATGATGACAGCTGGTGATGAGGTGAATTTGCTCTACATGAGGAACAGTTGCTGCTTCTCCTGTCGCCTAAGGAGAGCAGTGATTATTTCCCTCTCAAGAGTTACACCAGTTTCTGGCATCGGCACTGCCTGGCATGTCACGGGGAGATGGTGCCAACCCTCACGACTTCCAGCAGGTCTTTTGGCTGCTTGACTTCCAGGCACTGGGCCCTGGTCCTTGTGGGTCTGGTACTTGGGATATTGTGGGATAACCAGCAACCCTCAGTCTACAGCAGAGTGTTGCTCTGACCCCTCCACCTCTTCCAACTCACTTTTCTCTGTTGTTCATTCCCTTTGCTCCTTTTTTTCACAGCATTTTTCCCCCTCCCCAAAATACTACAAAACACTTTTCCCTTCCCATCACTCATCTTTTTGCTGCTTCTGTACTTCCTATAGCTTTCTTCTATTAGCTCCCACTAGATCATGTCTCAGGCTATAACGATGTGGGGGTTAACAAGATCTTTGAGGTGGCTTCCTCCAGGGTGCCCTGTCAAGCCTGCAGCCACCATGCTGGGTCCCCATCCCATTCCCACTCCATTTGCTCTCCCTTCCAACAGTTTCCCACTTATTCCTTCAGCTCCCTCCTGCCTAGGTTCAGGGTGTCTGGCACCCGAGGTGGAGAAGCACAGACTGGCCACCAGCCCAGAGATACCATCTCTCTGCTTCCCTTCTCCTCCTGTGGCACTGGGGAGAAGCAGGGCCCAGAGCAAGGTGGGTGCTTTTCCTTTCATCTTCATGGTGACCTGGCAGTGACACTGAACTTAGGTCACTGGTGCCTGGCTCAGAGTCTCTCAAATGATTTCTTTCATTATTACTCTGAACAGTGCATTAGGGACAATTTGAATTAAGGAGGAAAGTCAGGATCACTGGCTCTTTTTATTTTTATTTATTTATTTATTTATTTATTGGTACAGGGTTTATCCATGGCTTTCATCCTGGCCAGGTTGTTTCTCTCTGAAGGTGCTTAGCATTTTCCCTGCTCTGTTACTGCAAAATGCTTGTGCTGGACTTCATTTCAGCATCATGGCCTATGCCTCCTGCAGGGCTCATGGCTTGTTTGCAAGCCAAGAGGCTTTTCATCACCTGCAATGGGGTCCCACGGGCACATTTGTCCCACATGGAGCCACCCCTCTGGGGGCTGCCAGGTCAGTTGGCAGTGGAGTGGATGCCAGCAATGCCATGAGGGACAATAAAAGGCCAGGAACTGTCATCTCCTGCCACCCATGGCTCTGAGATGCCCTTCCTCATATTCTGGCCACCTGTAAAGCTCTCTAGTGTGTGCAGAAAAGTGTCAGAGCATTTTGGAGAGGCACGGTAAGCAGCCAGGGCTTGGTGACCGTGTGTGTGCTCATGAAGGTCAACACAGGAAGGCAGCCCCATGGAAAAAACAACCTTCCTCTGCACTGCTCACCTCTGTCACCTCTCCTATGAGTGATCAAACTCCCAGCGTTGGTCTGGAAGCCTTCCAGATCTCTGCTAATCTCTGCAAGTTTTCTGTCCACCTTTTCCTATCTTTGTGGTGCTTGGCAATTTTCTCATCCAGTTATTCAAAAATGATCCTACTATGCAAGGGGCACTTACAAAAACAGCAACAAAAAAAGATGTTTTGTCCGAGAAAAAAAAATTAGTACCGTCATCTAGATGGAGGAAACCTGCAAAATTTTAATTCCTATGTGAATGGCACACACAGAAGGACATGATTTCCACACGTGTTCAAAGAACTAGTGCATTCCTATGCAATTACTGTGCAGCTGACAACATTAGGCATAAACAGGAGCAGTAAGCAGTGTCAGGAGGTTTAGAAAAAGGAAATGTGATATCCAGAAAACTGCCGTTCAGAATAATGCACAACACAACAGATTATTTTAAAAATAAGTGTATGTAACAAATAAAGGATAGAGAAAGGTATAGTGGAAGGAACAAAATCATCAGAAAGAGAACCAGGTAGGAAAAACTGCCAGGACGAAAGCACCCTTTGGTGACAGAAAATGCTTTTGCTTTGGTGGAAGCAAATTATCTCCCAAGAGGATGGGTTTTGTGCAGAAGCTGTTGTCTTGGCTGGTGCAAGATGTCCAGGAACCTCCCAAAACATCTAAAAACTACTTGAGTGCAAGCCCTTGTCTCTACAGCACGAGTGTGGTGCAGGTTTTGGTACAAGCCTGGGCCTGGTCTCTTGTTTCTGTATCAGAAAGGTGGGCAGTGCCTCTTGCTCTGCTCTGCTTGCATTGGGGGCTGCTGTAATTCCCTCCATCAGCTGTCAGCCCTTGGTCCCTCTCATGTTGCTTTTTGTAGATGAAAAACTGGAAGGAAACTGGATTTTGTGTTTGCTCTAAAAGCTCCCCAAATGTTCATGCAAATAAAAAATCTTTGTACTCTACACTTCTTTTGTGGCAAATAAAATCATTATTTTTCAATCTATGATAGCACAAGCTTCTAGTAAAAAGGAATAAAGCTACAGGAATTCTTGTTTCCAGCAGTCTTAACTAAAAAAAAATGCTGTGATGCTGACTGCCTTGCTTCAGCCCTGCTAGGTCTGGTGGTTTTCATCTGGGTGAGTGGGGCTCAGTGATGTGGAGAGCAATGGGTGCAGTTTGCACGCTGCAGTTTCATTTACACCTGTTACAAGCCACTTACTTGCTTACTAGCACTGGGTCTCCACTGGCTTCCCATACAAAGGTATAGACCCCTTCAGAAAAGTGGTCAGGGACCAGCAGATGAAAAGCTGGTTGGTATGTAGCTCCAGGAGCTGTTCTTGGCTTGGGAAATGGCAATTAAGTAATTCAGGGCTGCTGTCACAAGCCTTGCCCATGGGACACAAAGGAGAGCTGGTACAGACCTGTCTGTGTGAGGGTAGTTGAGTGGATGGTCATTAACAGGACAGAGATCTGCTTATCTCTAATTGACCCTTTGCAATCCAGCTTCCTACTGCCTTACAGAGCAGGCCCAGGGAAGGCTGCAAAGAGCATGCAGAGCTTTGTCTGTAGCTCCAGCTCTCTCTGCCACATCAGACTGAAAGGTGCTTTCCCTGGGATTTTCTTCCAACAACCACTAATGTGCCCACAAAGAATAGCCTGTTCTGGAACAGCTATTTACTGCAGCCTACGAATAAAATATTTTCCTTTAGTTATTTAAAGGTGTTTGTAGTGAAAGTCACTCCAGGACAACACGGAGGGATATTTTCCCAAACTAGGCCATTGCAGCTTTATGCTGTAGCTGCTCTCAAAGCACCCGAGGAGCTGGTGGTTTTTGGATGAGTCCTCCCACGGACCCTCCAGGTGTGGGATCAGATCTGTTCATGTGTTACAGGACTTGATCCACTATACAACAGCCTGTTATGCAGGGCAGATAAGCAATGTGTCTGGCATGGAAATCTCTGTCTCTGATACTCCCTTTCTTTCAGGAGTGAGAAAAAAATAAAATAAAGCTGAGCTTGACTGCCCATAGCGGAGTCCTTTGGTGCATTGCAGTTTCAGTACAAAGGCAGAACAAAAACTATCAGCAGGCTTTAACAACAAAACTATCACCAGGCTTTAAAATTGTGTCTGTGGGTACCAGAGGGTTAGTGTGAAGGTTGGTGGTGTGGGGAGCTGTCAGGATGTCTGTGGGGTCCCACCAAGCCACCTGCATTGGGGCCTACTGGGCTGGCAGAGGCGTGAGGCCACCAGGACCAGCGCTGTGGTGGGACATGGCCTCCTGGAAGGCAGAGATGCCTTGGCAACAGATGAGTCCTGGAGGCCTGTCTGGTCTCTTTGACTCATGGTTAAAGGACATTAGGAAGTACCACTACCACAATAAGCCCATAAGTGAGAAATCTCCCATGGCTGCCCATATCCCTCAGCTCTCTGATGTGTGAAGATGGTATCTGCAGGCATGGGGCATGTCACTGTCAGCAACACCTTGGGGAAGAGCTCGTGAGAACTTGTTAGTGGGCAGTGCCTCCCACAGGAGCTGAAGGCTTTGAAAACACCTGGCTGGGTACCAATTTTTAAAGACACAATTGCCTGTTGCCCTCCTGTGCCTTGTTTCTGCACATGTACAGTTATTGCAGGACTAACACAGAGAAATGACTGAGCCCTTCACCCCACTGTCAAACTACAATCACGTAATGGAGAGGAGAAGCTGGCTCAGGCCTGTTCTGTGCAATGCTGTGACATGGGGAGAGCAAAAGGAAAGCCAAAGCCATATTTCAAATAAATAACTTTAATAGCCACCCATGTTTTGGCAGGCGTAGACTCTGTGCCAAGGCTCAAAAGCGTTTCATGAGAGGCTGAGTGTAAAGGCAGCCATGCAGATGAATGTCTTGATGCTGCTTATGTCTTACAGCTATTGTCCCCTGCCTGTATTAATGTGGTTGGTAGACAAAGGGCTTAGCAGACTAGCACATAAAAATGCCAAGCTGTAAAGACACAGTGAATCAAGATTTCAGCTTGTCTGTGTTTACAGGAGGCCGGGTCTCTCTTGTTGAGGATGTAAATGGCAATCTGCAACAAGCTGCCATCCTCAGAGGGAGCTGTGCCTGCTTCTCTGGGGGAAATTTCCACTGGCCCAGGTAAAAAGCAGCAGGATGAGTTCAGCAGACACCAAAGCAAAGGGAAGCTTCCAGTGCTACACAGGTTCAGCTGGTCCGGAGGATGGAAAATCTCCTCAGTGGGGTTGCAGCATGGAGTAGAGGTGATCTGGCATTTCAGAACTGGCAGCAGCTCAGTTCCCTCTAGAAGACTGCTGTGTTATGACTTTGTACTTTCTGAACACCTCCTTTGGAAGCTGCAAGCCATTCCTCTTGCCCCACGAGGCATTTGGTCATCTCTGTGCACAGTGTCTAGTCCTATGTCTTCCCTTTCCATTAAGACGGGGGGAAAAGGGACCAGAGGGGTCACCTTCCTGTAATTATCCATCATGGCTGGAGGCATGCACAGCGTGGTGGGTGGTGAACCTCTGTACAAGTAACATTAGGTGAGGTGAACTCTCCTCAACCTTATTCCAAGCATGGGACTGAAATTATTTATTAAAAACTCCTGCATTGTGGGATCTCTGTCCTCTAGTCCAGTAGAAGAAGGTCTTCATTCTTGGCATCTTTTCAGAAAATCCTTGTTTTGCCTGATATTTTTTACATACATTACCAATTTTCTACACTTTAGAACATTGTGTTTGTTTTATCAGCTCTGATCTACTTCCCCTCTCCCTCTTTTTCATATGTTGCTTTTTTTTTTCTAATTGGAGCCTCATTTTGCCACAGAAGGGATCTGGAAGGGATTTTAGCCAATGTTATTTTCTTTATTGATTGTGGGACTGTGATTATTTTGGCTTCAAAAACATTGATTTCCATTAGCCTTCTGTCTTTGCCTTTCCTCCTGCTTGCTCATAATTTGCTTATCACTTTCTTAGTCTGGAGAAATTAGCCCTTCTGAATCACCATACTTGTGTGCATGCACATGTCATTTATTAAGTGGGATTGTCCCATGTTTCCCTTATTAAGCAGGAAGTGCCTGAGATGTACACACACACACACACACAAAAAGCACAAACCCTCCTTAAATGTCAACAACACTTCACTGTTATTCTTAGCTGCATTCAAACCTACCTGTAACACAAGTCCTGTGTTTCCTGTATAAGGATACATCTAGGGTAAGGTGAAGATGGGAACAACCCATACAGAAACACTTCATGGCTTGAAATGACCCTTGAAGGGTCATGAACATGGGGAAAATATAGATTTAGTAACTACATTTAGCTAGGGAGCAGCTTAGCCCACGTCTCCAGCTCCCAGGTGAGCATATTCAGTGCATGCTGCAGCTCCCATGGGCAAGAGAGCCCTTTGGGCTCTGCAATTGTGCTACATTAAAAGAGGTTTCCTGTTTTACAGACATTGGTTTTAAACACTCCTGTACCCCTTGGGGCAGAGTTTCTCAGCATTAAAAGGCTGTAGCACAGTCTGAGGGCAGAGCAATTGCCCCAGGACAGAAGTGTGTAGCGGGAGCAAGGAAGCTTTATCAGGATCCTGCAGAGCTTCTCCCTTGTCCTTGCACCGTGGGACGCGGTGCTACCCCTGCCCTCCTCATCTGAGACAACTTGGGGGCATACAGAAGCCCTAAGTATATCTGCAGTTTACATGTACGAAAACGCTAAATGTATCTGCAGACACCAACACTGAAGGTCAAACACAAAACCGAGAGGAGTCCTGTTTAGAGGTAGCCTTGTTTTGCTCTGGAAGAGATTCTTTGTGCACACACAAGCACCCAGGGGTCTTTCTGCTCCAGCAGGACTGGGAGGTTGGCTGAAGCTTTCCTGGGGGACCCTTGCACGCTGCCAAGTTCCAGCACACCCCCACACCAGCTGCAGGTAGGGGGTTGCTTTATTGATCCCTGGTGCACAGCACCTGATAAATGCTTGAATATGTAACTGCAGGAGACCACAGCTGAAGCCATAGTGCCCAGTGCCTTTTGAAATGCACCCACAGGCCCTAGGAGAAGACTGGCCAAGCAGAACACATAGTACCTGATTATGCAAACAGGCTGGTAAGGAGGCCAGGCATCACAGGCCCAGAAATGACTGTAGACCCTGTGCAGGAGACAAGGAGGAGTGGAAAGGGTACGGGCTTTGTTTGTTAGCTCATTATTTAGGCACAGAAATGCTTTGTGATACCACTGGGTATGCTTATGCAGCCTCATTTTTGAAGTAATTTGTTGTAGGATTAGCAGAAGGAGGGAAAATCTTTGCATTGACCACAGACGAGTGAGCAGGAACACGGGATGTGCTGTCAGCAGGGCAGGTCTGCTAGAAGAATGAACATTTCGGAGGAGAGACTGAAATTTCAGATTTGTCTTCCTTTTAGGAAGATATGAAACATTCCCCAGCTTCACAACAGCTTTGAAATATTACTGTGAAAACTTTCATCAAAAAAAAAAAAAAAAAAGACTGCAAAGTTACTGCAAAGTCTGATTTACTAGATTCTTAGTGTGTTGAGAGGCTAACTTGTGGTTGAATAAATGTTTTTCTGCGAAGAAAAAAGAAACCTCAGTAACACTTCATTTGTGTTATAAACCTTTTGTTTCCCCCAAGAAAAATAATGAAATTCCCCCAATCCAGGCCAGCTCTACCCGGGCAGGAGTGTGGGAGGCTGGAACTGGGAGCTGCAAAAACAAGTCACCTGCTAAATATCACTGCTAGGCAGGCATCACTCCAAGGAGAGGATGCAGAGGGAGCACAAGAATAAATACCATTTTGTATTGAGTAGCAAAAGCACTCAACAGCAGACACTGGAAGGAGAACAAGAGGCTGTTTCTTTTGGAAAGGATGTCAGCTTTCTGTTAGAGGAGCAAAGGACCTAGAAAACTCAGTTAAACGTATACTGTCTCAGTCACAGTCATGTTTGCGAGTACTTTTGTTCATAGGCTCCAGAGTGAAGTGAAACTGAGCTAGATCCAAGAATGATAAAAGGAGTGTGTAAGAGCCTGTGCCAGGAGCCAGCACTCCATTCTCTGCACGCATCAATGGCTCTTCCGTCAGCAAAAGGCATGCACAGTGAGATAAGAAGACGCCTCTGTTAAAATGACAAGGCTGATAGCTGTGGGTGCTCTCGCACTCCTGCAGTGCCACCAAGTTTCTGCCCCTTGCGTAGGAGAGGCACTGGGACACTGGGATAGTTGTTCTGTGGCCCTCGGGAGCTTGCAGCAAACGGGTCCATGGCAGCCACCTGCTACAGGAGGATGTGACAGGGCCTTTGCTAAGGGCTGCTGTCAGCTTGGCTTCATCTCCAGCTGCCCCGAGGTCTCCCTTCAGTAGCAGAACCTCCCTCCTTCTTCTCTCAGAAGATGACCTCGCTCTGGGATATCTCTTGCCACTAGATGCAAAGTTGTGTCTTCACAGTGGACTCCTTCCCAGGGGCCCAGAACACCTGGCCATGGCATTTTTAAGTGTCGACGCTGCCAAATTGCTTTAGAAAAAAGGGTCTGAGAGTGATTGCATCTCAGCTTATCTCTGCTGGTGACTTTTGTAGTCAGTTCGCTATCTCTGCTGTAAAGTTGCTTTTGTTTGCGGAGTGGAATACCACTGTGTCCTCTCACCTCATGGGCTAGCATCAGGTTGGGGAGTTAGAGAGAACAATGACTTGTGAATTCATAAAGAAACAATTCAATGACTTGTGAATTCATAAAGCTTCTTCTTTTCCTATGTAGAGCGACACTGCAGATGTAAAAGGTGATATTCAGCCTGGGAGCTGACTGGGGGTTATGTGAGGGTGGCAGCTCTGCAGTTGCAATCTGGGGCTTCTTCCAAAATGTAATTAAATCAAGTTTTGTAAGCTCCACTGTGCTGTACAAAACCATGACAGGCAAAGGGAAAGTTTAACAGGCAGAGCAGCTAGAGAAATAATGAGATTTTAAAGCTCAATTTGAATAGAACAATGAAAAAGAAAGGTTCCCCAAAATGTAAAGTATTAGTTAACTTTATTGGTTCTCTTAGAATAAAGTAAAAAATGCGTTCTGTTCCCTAGAAAGATTATCTAAATCCAGTATAATGCCACATTAGCAACATGCTATTTTATTTAATTTAATTCTGATGCCACGAAGCATACACAGGAAGGTGCCCTCTTTTCCACATGCCTCCCGGCAATGCTCCACTCTGATATAATGGGCTCAAAACCCACCTGCACTGTCACTGAGGAGTGCTGGATTATTTCCAAGGATAATTTTCCAGGGTGACAACACACCTTACCTAGTAGTCATTACTTTTGTCATCATCTGTGACCAGACACTGAAACAAAAAGATCTTTTCCATAGTGTCATCCATTGCCTGGATGAGCCCAATTAAATTGACCAAAGATGTGGTTCAGCTGATTTTGTCTTTTTTTTTTTTTTTTTTTCTTCAATATTTGTCTTCCAGGTTTTCTCAAATGCCAATACAAGCTGGAGGGATGAGATCAGTATAGGCACTTAAGACACGTGAGGAAAAAAACTGGAAAAACAGAAAATCACCTGAACCACATTTCCAGTCAATCACATTTGAGGACAGGTTATAAGCCAGGAAAATAATTACAAGAGTGCGGCTGGGCAAGGATGATGGCATGTACGAAGGATTTGGATGTCAGCCCTCAAACAGGCAGAGATGCTTACAGTCTGCCCTGTCTACAAATGACAAGACCTAAGTGTGGGATCAATACTAGGCTGACATGCTAAATCAATGTAAAAGATTATATCTAAACTGTGTGTCACGAATCACATCTGACTACAGCCTCTGAAAAAGAGAGAGGCAAGTCATAGTGACATTTCAACCTGATCTGTGTTTGCTTACAGAAACATTTGCACTTGTTCCTACCTGCTGTCTCAAGTGACAAGCATGAAGAAAAGGGATTTGAAGGCTCAGAAAATGAAGTGGAGCAGTGTAAGTTTGACATGGGGCCGACCCAGTAGGTCTGTCCTCTTCGTGACCAGCATGGCAATTGCAGCCGTCTCACATCTCCCTGCTCCTGGAGATTGGATGTCGACAGAAAATGACTGAAAATATTAAGCCAAGAGCAGATTATTTTTTTTTTTCCTGATAAAAATCCAGAGGTCTTGGAGAAGTACTTGGGTGATACAGGCTGGGCTGTGAGTTTTCAGTACTATGGATAACCAGCCAGACTGTGGGAAAAGCCGTGGCTAGAAACACCCAGATCTGCCAGCTCACCCCAGTGAGCAGCATTTATTGAGGCCAGTGAAACAAGCATATGGCAACCACTGCCTCAGCCTAATGCCTGGAACTGTGCCCAGCAGCCCAGCACAACTGGTGTAAGAACACCAACAGCCTTCTGGTGCTGTTTAATGGTCCCCCACGGTGGGTTCCTGCCCCATCTGAGCAAGGAGGCAGATCTCCGTCAGCAGTTGACCACATCCTGAAGCAAGTGTTAAACTTGACAACATGTTGGCCAGTACTACAAAGACAAATAGAATACAAAATTATTATTTTAATGGTTAGAAAAGGAAAGTCGGGTAAGGACCATACCTTTGGCCCAGACTGAACTCAAAAACATTTTATCTGCATCTGTAATGGTCTCCTGTTTCCAATCTGTGCAATTTTGGCCTTGAAAATGGTGTCATTAAATGTTATCTAATCTCTCCTTTGTGCATGGTTCATGGGTCTGAAGCTGTGATAGCTCAGGGAGAGCTGTGCCACTGTGAGCTGCTCTGAAGACATTTGTAGGGCAGATACATTCCTATCTGCAAGGCAGGCCCAGGAGCATAAGACACCTATTGTCTCAGCCACTGAGGGAGGCCAGGTGCTCTGCATAAAACCTTCAGCATCCTAAGGAGATAAATGCTGACTCTTCTGAGCCACCCACAATTTCTGTCCTCTCTGTTTTGCATAACATCTACTGACATCAGTGTTTGCTGGTTTCACTGAACAGATATCCTGGTGCCTATGAGCAACCTGCTCTAGTGGGAGGTGTCCCTGCCTGTGGAAGGGGGGTGGAACTGGATGATCTTTAAGGTCCCTTCCAAGCCAAGACATTTCATGATTCTATCTGGATGTGCCTGCTGTTCGGAGCCAGCAACTAGCATTTGTTCCTGCAGGAGCCCTTCCAGCTCATAAATCCGTGTGTCTCCCAGGTGTCCCCCAAGCATGGAGGGGGTCCCTCAGTGTGAATTGTTCTTGACCAATTCTGTGGTCCAGAATTGCATTGGTCTGGGGATGAGTCACTTGGATTCACCAAAAGACATAACTTTATCCCAAACTTAATGCGAGTCCACATTAATCACTCTGTAAGGGAAATGTGCACCCCTAAAGAAGGGAGCTAGAATTGAGATGATTTGCAAGCTGGCAAGGAGTGTTTGGTTTGCATCCACATGCATTTAGCCAAGTAAATATTTTGAGCTCCTGGTGTGCAAAGACCCTGTCTTGTACAGGAGAGAGAACGGGTGGTGGGGCTCCAGCTCTTCTCTGGAGGCTGGCCGCAACGCCAGGCTTGCTCAGTCCTGCAGTACGCTGTTTTCCTTGGGTGTGTTTTGCTGTCAGCCGTAACTGATACGAGCCTGTGGAAGAATGAGCCATTCATTTCATGATCAGCTGTGAAAGGAATTGTTGGCTCCATGTTATCAGCTCAAAGGAAATATCTTCTCCAGAGAACGCACTTCCACAAATCGGGCACCTTGGCAAGAGACCATTGAGAGACTGAAGTTTCATTTTGTGGTAACTGAACACCTCAAGTAAGCTGTGGCTGAGGATCTGAATGATTTCTTTATTCATTCTGGAGCAGAACCTGCCTGTATACAGGTTTTTAAGGGGTCACAATTTTGTGCACACGCACCATGCATTTTCAGAGTATTTATTTCAGCCACACTTGGTGAACCAGGAGGGTCGCCTGCCTCAGTGCCAAAGGTCAGAAAATGGAAATGTAATCTGGCAGAGGCACGTAGACAAAGGCATGCCCTATGTGGAACGGTGCTTTCTGGGGAGCAGATATCTGACGATATAGCGTTTAACTGCATCAGGCATAGGAAGCCTCCGAGAGACTGAGCCTCCCCAGAATGCAGAGGTGACAACGTGGTATTTAGCAGCATAAAGACCTTTACACCGGAGCTAAAGGATTTATTAATATCAGCCTCCAACACAGAGGATGTTGGGAAATATTGGCCCCAGACGTATTTTTTCAGGCTCGAATCGTAGACAGTGAAATGTTAAAACATGAGGTGTTGAACAAGCTAAAGAGCCACAAGCTGCTATGAATGAAAGGTATATACCCCAAGAGAACTGGAGGAATTTAAGAAAAAGGGAGCTGAGTTGCTAACAAAAATATGCTGCCTCTCATTATGTCATATCTGCATTTTAGAAAGAGCTGATCCTGGGGCTGGGGGACCAGTGAGCCCTTCTCTAATGCCAGCTGCAAGGGTTGAAACTAATCAAAACCAGAAGTTTAGTTGGATGAATATGACAGAATGGGGACGGTTCGGTCTGGATTCACTGAAGAAAAATCGTCTCTCTAATCTACTAGAGTTTTTTTAGTACATTGCCAGAAGAGTGGATGTGACTTTCTTGGACTTTCAAGAGGCATAGGACAAAGTCCTTCACAGGAGGTAATCTGGGAAACAGAATAGCCCTAATATATGAGACTGAATATTGTCACGGACTAGAAATTGGCTAAGAGAAAACAGAATAAAGCATCGGTTGCAACAAGGCAAAGAATGAACGTGAACCTCGCCCTACCATGTCCTGCAGAATAAAATTTGTTTTATTCTTAAAATGCTTAATATTTTTTAAAAAAGAACTTAAAGAATCAGCAGAACCATGAGATGGGCTGTAAGTGCTGAAGGCCGTGATGAAGCTCAGACAGCTGGGGCATGCTCAGCTTGCTACTTAGTGGAGGTTTGAAATAACCATCACAGAATAGTGCCGCTGAGCAGTTACTTGCAGATTTATGTGACACATGTGCTGCAGAGACAAAATACCAGCACAGCAAATTTTGAATCCTCTTTTTATTTGCTTTGTAACTGGAGTTGTTTTAAATTAGTTTTGTTTCTTTTCTAGGAATAAATAGGTCTTGCAGCTCTTTCTCAGAACCACTGCTCTGTTAAAATCTCGGAGCTGACTTCACATTTCTTGCAGTCCTGTTGACATATGTGTAATTCCTCCAAAAAGGATTGCAGCCCTGTAAGCTGTGATTCAGCTCTTACCTCTTCTGAGCTAGTATGCAGTATAGTTGGTATTGCATTTTCTCAAGCTCGCTGTATCCAGCTAGACATTGCATGATTCCCCATCAGCAGCTCGGTGCAGCGATCCTTCATCTAAAGGCTCTTGAATTTCTTCCATCTGAAAGATATTGATAACCAGGAATAAATGGAGCTGTAGTTTAGGCAAAGGAGACTCTGAGATGATTCACAAGTTAGAAGGACTAGAAAACCTCAGAGATGTGTGTCTTCTTATTCAACATTTCTTATTTTCCCAGCAAGTCATCCTGAGTTGTGTATCAGGTTCAATTTTTTGATAAAGATTTTACAGCTTATTTCCCATTTCCAGAGACTTTCCTCTACACCATAGTGTGTTAAAAGTCTATTTCCAGAAAGTATCTTCGTTACAGTACAGATACAGCCAGAATAAATGGTTTTCAGGTACTGTCTCTTATCAGCTAAGCTTGCCAGTGCTTACAGTCTCCCAGAATTCAAACATACTTTATTATTCCCTCTGTGTTATCTGCTTCTCATCCATAGATATTGGCAAATTCAGAAAAGACAGAGAACTGCCACAAGTGAAACAGATGACTACTTCTACCATGGTTATAGATGTATTATTTTAACAGCTAAACTGCTCTGGAAACTTCTCCTCAGAAGGCAATCTCAGCTTACTGGTCCATTAAACAACCACAAAAGAAGGTTGCATCTTTGTGAAAAAGTAGCCAGTTTCCAATAAGTTCTTTATTTGTGGGCTTTGACAGGTCAATTTGTATTCTCACTGACAAAAAAATAAAAATAAAAATAAAAATGCTGGAACCACCCAAGTTCTTTAGGCCAAAAGACCAATTTCATGTCTAAAATTGAACTTTACTGAAGAACAGCAAATTTGTAGAGATGCTGCTTGCTTAATTCAGTTTGCTGTAGCAGCAGTTCTGGAACTAAAATAACCTTTGGTAAAGAGGTAACAGTGATCACTAGAATTACTTGATTCTTCGTAGAGCATTAATGGTTCTTAAAATGTTCAAGCAGTTTTTTGATCAGTGGGTGGCCCTGTGCTGGGAACCACAAGTTTGTTTGCTCAGTAGTTGGACACAATATCAGGAGTGGAGGAAAAAAGATGCGGCAAATAAGCAATTGTTATGTACAAATCCTTCTGATAAGTATTTCTAAGTGGACCCGTGGGGAGCATTCTCAGCAGCTCATCATCACTAGCACTGAGACTGACCAGAAAAAGAGCAAATATCAATTGCAAGGTTTTTATTTTTTCTGAAAATCTTCACTGAGCTCTGCTAACCACCACTCACCAGCTGACTTCTCACAACTGTCATAAATGAAGCAATTTCAATAAGAGATTTAGACATGTTTTGCCTAACACACAAACACACATACTGCTCTATCCACAACTGTCAGGCATATGCATATGTCTAAACTGAGTAAAGCCAGGTCAGTTCCTATTGTTGTCCTTCCCCATTCATTCCCCACTCTTAGTCTACTATTCACAGGGCACCATTCTTCTTCTTTTTTTTAAGTTTTGACAAAATCCTAAAATTACTGAAGTCAAGAGAAGTACTTTTATCAACATACACAGGCTTAGGGTGTCACTCCTATTTTTCTAAGCCTCCTGCAGAAGGCTGGATGGTTTGGGGCAATGGAAATGATGCTAAGTACAGAGAATAATAAGAGAGTGTCTCCTTTAATATGGATTTGACAAAATTTAACATGACAGAACCCTGCATGGTCTGCTTTTTAGTCCTCTTTTCCAATAGGAGTATTGTGCATCAGTATTGTGCTCTGTTCCTGTAGAGGGGTGAAGGTGACTGGTAAGATGATAATTTTAAAATGTCTTTTACAAGACATGGTAAAATCTCTTTATAAGGGTCACCTACAGTGCAGAAGTGCAAAAGTTTGCACATCAAACATCACTCCTCTGATTTAGTCAAAAGCTTGTGCTGTCAAACACAAATCATCATGAGGGGGCACTAAAGAGCTGTCAATAACAAAGTTATTTTGAGGTAAGGTTTGCAGGGAGAGGTAATTATCTTTTTTTAGATCGCCAAATATTTTGACTGAGATCTGAGATAGACTGATTTCAAAACATCTTCAAATTATGAGGGAGCTAAAGCTTTTCAAGACCCTCATCCAGAAACAAAGCCTATAATATTTTTGGTTGGTAAAACTGAGAAGGAGTGTGTGAAAGGTAGACAAACCCATTTAATGACAAATTTCAAATACTTCCTGTTTGAAAAAAAAAAAAATTTTTACTCTATGTGGGACATCAGAGATACCACAAGGCCTCACAACACCTGGCAGCACAAATGGGAAATGAATGAATGAGATGCAAATTGGACATCTCAATTAGAAAAGATGGACTATTTCCTTCTGAAGACTGGGTTATGGATGGGGTGCCAAAGCTGGTGCAGATGGATTCAGCAGAGTCGGCCCTGACAAACCATAAAGAAAATCCCCTATCACGTAGACAAAGCAGAGGATTTTCAAAATTAAAATGGGCTGTTTCACAAGCGACTTGTGAGCATTCCTGCGAGACCACGCTGCTAACAGATGTCCTCAAAATTGTTCTCACAGGCCCTATTGAAATGGAATGCACATATGGCACAAACTGCAACCAGACACTCCTGGTGCAGCACGGGCTGATCACTAATTTTGCACTCAAGCTTTAAATCTGAGCAACTGACTTGATGGAGCAAGGTCACTTCTTATATCTCGAACTCCAATGAAGCCAGTGAGAATGGAACTGAGATTCAGATTAATCACAACAAAAATAATTAATAACTTCTTACTTGCAATTAATTTTATTTATTAGACATTTATTTACATAGAACATTTGAGGGAATAATAAGGTGTTTCCAAGCCCTAGACATGCAAAGATGCATTAGATTACAACCCAGACTCCAAATTTGTAGCTGAGATGGCTAGAACTTCATGATCCTACTCTTCTAGCGCAATATTTTCCCAAGGACAGGATGTTAGCCTTCCCAGAGTCCTGTTCCAACAAGACTACCTTCTTGAAAAGTAACTTGTGATTTAAGGACTTTAAAGGGAAGAAGGAATGAAAAATCCCAGTGGTTGGACTCCTCTGCCTTTGTGCACCACACTGAATCCCTTCAGTGTCAAACTTCAGCTAGACAGTGATCAAACGATTCTGTCACCTTCCATTTTTTTTTTATACACCACATAGATGGTATTTTTCGTTGATGTTTCTCCAAGGTATCTTTAACTTCAGCCATGTCTCAGAATCAGCTCCTCCATCCCAAGTTTCTTGAATTCTGGACCCCAAACATGAAGATCACAAGGCAATTGACATCCACCATGGACATTCATTCCCAGTTACCTTTTCTAAACACCACATCACCATGGCAGGCCATGGCCAGCTAAATAACTACTGCCACTTGCTAGTGCTTTTCTGAGTCAGTTTTCCAGAGAATTGTGCCCTGCCCTGTAAGAACAATTTGCAACCTTTGACTCTAAACATAGCATTTGTATTTAACATCTCATCCATTCAGGTTCACCCAACAGTATGATCATGTTTGCTCAACATCACTGTCTTCCTTATGTTTACCTGCCCTTCAGTCTTTGTGTCACATAATAACTTTGTGAAGACTTGGTTTGTTTTTAACCATTGATAGAAATGCATAACAGCATGGAAACAATCCTTGTGCAGCCTTGGTAGAAGTCTGCTTGGTTAATTTTGCTTCTTGTAACTCAGAGTCGGCTAAGCTAGCCATTTTTACCAGATTTTCTCCCTTTTACTGTATACCGTGTTGCTTTTTTTAATCATTTGCACATAACTTCTAAAGTAAGCTTTTTCTTTTGTCAATACTGTAACTGTGTGTATATTCAAGCACAAATAGATTATTTGATTTTCCTTCTAGGCAAGGTTTTCAGGAGTTTTGACTCTTCCTTGACTGATTATATGTGTTTGTTTTTTTGGGGTCTATTTTTAAGACAAATCTTTATAAATCTGATCTGAAAATTATATTTTCACATGCTTCCTTCCAAGTAATTTGGATTATGGTTGTTTCCATTTGTAAAACACCTTTCTAAGAGATTGCATATATAATAATCATCTGGACTTCATTTTGCCTGTACACAAGAAATCCAATTAAGATGATTTGTATCAGTCATCACTAAAATTAATTCCGTGGTCAGTTGCTCTTTGACTGTCAAGATGAGGTCTAATAGTAAATTTCCTGGAGTAGATGGAACATTTTTGAGTAAGAAAATCAGCTTACATAATTTTTAGAAATTGTAAGGATGTTTTGTTTTGGCAGTGGAACACCTCCAACATGTATTTGAATTATGATCTCCTCTCCCTTCCTGCTGCCTACCTTTTTTTTTCTTAAGAAATCTGCATATCTATAGATAGATAACTATAGTGTGAATTGGTAGTGTGTGGCAGATACCATTTGATGCCTACTTTAGCGGTTAGGGCATTAATCAATGAGTGTCAAAGATCACGTTTCTGACTGGTCATGCAGATCCCAGCAGTTCTGACAATGTCACTGGCTCCTTCTTTTGCCCACTTGATCCTTTTTTAAATGCAATTTGTTCCTTTGTATCATTGATAATTTGATTAATTCCATTCTCTGTGTTTCCATTTTGCACTAAATGACTGCTGACTGTTTCCACTTTTCACACTCTGCTTTGGCAAATGAGTTTTAGCAGTTGTAGTCAGATCAGTGCTTGGGTTGCTCCCATGGGGTGGAGTCTGCTCCTTAGACAAAGGACGTGCTGGTACAGCCTTGGCTTTGTACCATTGACCTGGCCAGTGACTCACTGCCAGTTCCATCTCACCTTGTTTTCAGGAGAGAGATGTTTTTGGAGATTTTCAGGTGTTCCTCTCTGGAAACCACCCCACATTGCCCAGTCCATTCTTTGTGGAGCCTGAGGCAGGGATGCTTCTCAAATGGGGTTATCCAGGAGCTTCACCTGCGGTGCTCCCAGCCTTGTCCCTCCTGCCTCAGAGCTGCTACTCCTGTGTGTCCCATGTGTACTAGATGTCCTTTGCTTGGAGGCCATTGGAATAGAAACCACGACCTGTTCCTTGCAGGTCATAGTGCTTGTAATTGTACTGCTGAGACTAAAGCTATATGTACAAAACATGTACTTACAGTTCTCCAGCCACCGAAGTAACTATCATGACCTTACTTCTTTTTCAGTATTCCTCTTATTTTATAGGCATTTAACTTAGAGCAAGTGTTCCCAAGGACATTCATTTTTGTCTCTAACTTATTAGAAAATTGTATTTGTCCTATTTTCTTCCCCTTCTTCATACGTAGTATAAATACTAGTAGAAGACCTTACAATTAACAAGGTGCAAGGGATTGTTTGGTTAAGTTTACAATAGCCTATTATTTTGTTGGTGGTTTGGTGAAGTACCGTTGTTAGTGATGGAAATATTATTCATTCAAATAAGTGGAAGAAGTAGTTAAAGTCTTTCTGGAGTGAGCAAAGAAATACAGGCTTTGCGTAGTGCCCCCTAGAACTAAAGTCATCTCTCACGGAATTACATTGTTCAGTAGTTTGACTCCAGACTGAAGGTGAATGCAGAGAGTTTGACATTGTTTTGGGATGCGAGAGAAAGAATGAGAGAACTAGATGGCTAAGCAAAAGAAACAGAGAAAATGCAGCAAAAAGACACTTAAACAACTACAACAACAGAGAGGCTTTAGGAGGAAAGCTAAAAGTTTTGGAGAGCAGCTCAAAATCATGACATGGGACACTGGGAATGTTAATTGTCTCTTGGCAGCTGGTATTCCATGTCCAGGATATTCCTTGAGTTCATGTACATTAGGAAGATTGTATCAAAAAAGTCTTGGTTATCCCCATGGGAAACAACACTTAGAATCCCAGTTATGGGGTAACAGCTCACGTCAAGTGTCACACCCAAGGAAGAATAGACTTAAAAATATTACCTGCAATTTCTTCTGGATAACTATTCTTTGCTTCTTGTCCTACATTGTTCCAGCTGTTATTAGACAGTTGCTGTTCTTCAGCGCAAATTACTCCAGTGCCAGGATGAATAATTCCAATAAGTAATATATAAAATGTGTGGGAAGCCTTCCAGACAATGCTACCCAACTCCTTCAGGCACACACAGCTCCTAAGTTTCAGAAGAAGGTGAAGAAACGACTGAATGAGTGCATACAGCTGACATAGAGAGGTAACCCATACACAAAGTGTGCATTTGTCTGGTTGTTTAGGTGATTTGCATTTCAGCTTATGTTTTCAGTACACAATTCACATTGCTTCATGAACCCCACGTGGGTCATGGACCCCTGGGTGGCTCTCACCTGCTTCAGATTAAACAACAAGCAAACAAACAAACAAACAACAACAACAACAACAAAACCACACAACCAACCAACCAACCAACCAAAAAACCTATAAACCAGAAGATTACTATTATTAGCAACAAGATCAGTTGCTTATTAGTAACATACCTCACTTCCTTAGAGAGCCTTTCCAAGCAGGTTATAAATGTCCATAGAAGATGGCATGCTATCAACCCACATGGTTGCACGTATTCTGTCTATACATGTGTGATTATCACCATGCTTTCAACATGATGATGGTTCTAAAAATATCCAGGCATTAAGGGGCATAAGGCATGGTAAGATGTAATCAGAGGGAGCAGGGCAGGGGTAGAGGGAGAAGGGGCAGGCAAGGAGAGCAGAGAGCATACTTCACATATCAGCATTCGCTTGATCCAATTTAGGAACCAGCATCACCCTCCTGTGGTCATGGTCATGCAGTATTTATAGAATGCCTCCTCCTGTCTCACAGACATCTAATGGCAACTAGCGTTTACTCCAAGTGTAAATTGGGACCAGATGGCCTTTGGGACCAATGTGATATTTTATGGAATATCAGAATATTTTATTTACTTATATGATTCCCCCCAAAACCAAGTGCTTAATCTTGTGGTGTGATTAATGGAAAACTAATCCAGATCAATATTGTTCTCTGGCCAAGGTCCAAAAAGGTACTTAAATGAATGCTGAACTTCATGCATGGAAATAAACATGCTGATGAGTGTTCCTGATGAATCGGGAATTTCATTTGGAAATACTTGCCACTTTTTCACTCTACAGTGCATGTTGTAGCACTATTTAAGTCTTAATTTAAACTATAGTGTGCACACTAAAAATACAGCTTTCCCTATTGCATCTACTCTGTATTCCCCTTACCAAAAAGGGAATTGTGATTGCACATGTATTGCTGAAAAAGGACATGGTGTGCATGGTAGAAATGAATCTTCATCAGCCTTTGGAACCATAAGCCTGTCATATTTGCTGGGCAGCCTCAGGGTCCAAAGAGTACATTTTATTTTCAAGCATCATGTTGCATTGTTTCTGAAATGCCATTTTCATAGAATTTGCAGTTAGTGAGAAGTTTCAGACAGTTCTGGGTTCAGTACACTTCCGACCACAATCAAATTTCAAACAAGAACAGCAAGGACGTTTCCCATATGCAAGAAATTCTGCTTTCTCCTCTGGGCTATTATTCTGGGAGCAGCTCAACGTCTCTCCTCGGGTCAAAGACAGCCAACTAGGCATTTTTTGTACCTTGTACTGTTAAGTTTAGTTTTTGGGATCATATTTAAGTGACAGCCCAGGTGGAATTAATTGGGTGCTATTTCTCCTTTTGCTCTCTGTAGAGGAGGACTGATGACCACCCTATGGAAATCCTGAGGATGCGGCTTGTGTACTTTTGTATTCCTGTTGTACAGGTACACATCTTGTCCAACCCCTGCCTTTCACCTCCCTCGCTGCTGAGCCACTGCTGGTCTTCACTCCCTCCTGCCAAGCATGAAGGTTGGCCAACACACAGCCCTGAGCCTGCCTGTCCCTTGCACCAGAGCTTTGCTTGGCTCTGAGCGCTCTCCGGGAGCTGCTGTGCCATCAGCACCAGCACAGACCTAACCCATGGCTCTGTTCTGCCAGAGCCCTTCATTTTCTGATGGTGGCACTTCACTGGGAAAGGTCTTTCAGCGTAGCGCCACACAGGCAAAAAAGAGGAGAGACTGTGGTTTTAGTCTGCAAATGAAAACAGGAACTGAGATCTTAATGCCTGTGCACTTCACAGAAGTTATCACTGTCTTCTATTAATATCTGTTCTGGAGTTGTTGGATTAAAATACATTGCACTGTAAATATGGTGTGATACCTTCAACTAAAGCCACAAATTCACAGAGTTGTCATTAATGGGTGTGGATAATGGATTTGGACTCCACAGAGAGAAAACAGACAAAGCTGCAAACGTAAAATACTAGAAATGCCTACGAAGCAGTGCAGGACACCTAAGGCAAATCAAAATGCCAGGAGGTAATACCTTTGAGTGAAGGAAGAAATGTTTTTTTTTTTTTTTAGAAATCTGGTGGAATTATATCCAATATCTATAATGTCTATCCAATATAAGAGTGCACTCATCAGGAAGCAGGCTGGGAGGAACATAAGGTAAGTGCAGACTAAAGTTTTCACACTGGCACATAGCATACAATATCTGACTATCAAGATCCAGGCAATGAAATATTCATGGTTACAGATTTCGAGATATAGCAATGCCAATCTCAAATATTCAGAAATCATGAATCAAGCTCCTCTAAAGCTTGTCTTAGTGTGACACTGAACAATTTCTATGGAGGAAATCACCCGTAATTGCCATTTTACAAGATTTACAAGATTCTACCATTTTAAGTTGGACTTGAAAATAATGAGACGCAGAAAGAAACACTATTTCAATTTATCTTCTGGTTTGCAAGCTGCTGTGATTTCTGATCTGTGTTTTAAATTTGGTCTCTAACCTGGAGGACTAGAAACTTATTATTTTAAGAAAAATGTGACATTATTCTTGAATTAGTTGCCATGAGAGCTAGATCTTTAAGATAAGCACCCAATTCCATGAAACTTGTGATAAGTATCTAAGAATTGGGATCACTAAATCAAAGGACAAAAATATATCAGAGGGGTCACACTACAGGGCCCATGAAAAAGAACTGAATGGTGTTAGGAAATCAAAGAAATAACTTCATTTTGTAAAATGACAATTATGGGAACTTTACTCCCAATAAATTGTTCAAACGTCATGTTGAGACAAGTCATAGAGATATTAAATGAGTACCTTGAGATATTTCTCTGAAAGTATTCTAGAGGAGCAACTGTAGAAAGTGTGGGTTTCAGCAAACAGTCATGGAAAGCCACAGACTTTCCAAGCCATCTGGGTGATTAAATTACAGATAATCATCTTGCAGGATTTTTGAAAAATTCTGGACTTAGGCCACTACTTTGCATCAGAGCTTTTGAAAGCCCTTCTGCCAATTCATCTAAACCTTTCACTACAATCACTCCACATACCAAAAGCTTCAGAGAGGCACGTAGCTTCCGTGTACGTCCGTACTGAGGCTGTCCTTCAGTACAAGCACAGGAGTCCTTCTGCCATGCTGTGGTTTTGACCTTTATTGAGAACTGCACCGGTTTTGGCTGCTGTTTTGTGCTGCTGAAATCTGGTGATTGTAAGGTTCTCCGTTATTCTACCCAAGAATGAGAAATTGAGATGGGGCAATAACTGGAGAGGTTTTCAGAAATTGTTTCTGATGTCTGAGGGGCTGGTGGTATGAAGGATGACTGGATGAATGACTATGTGTTTTCGTGTCTCTCTCAAAAGAGTGTTGACTATTTCAATTTGCACTGGACAGACCTATTCTCCCTCTTAATGCATTTTCCAGGCTTCTTGAGGTTTGGCATGACTGGCGAGGCTAAATTCAGGCAGGCATTAATGAGTGGAAAATATATTCTTGTCAGGTACCACTTTCTTTCCCAGTTAGTTCCATACATACTTAGCTGGTTTCATCATTGTAGTGTGCTGACAGCTCCTAACAGGAGCAAAATCGTTTGTCTGATCTGGTGCCTGGGCTGATTAATTGGTTCACTATGCAAAATGGCCCTACCGAGATCTGACTTTATTGTGCTGATTGAGAAAGAATAAGAGGCTCATTTAGTCCCTGTTTCTGCAGCAACAGATTTCTATAAACACTATTTGTGGTGTCGGTAGAGGGAATCAGAATGGTTTTTGCATTATTCTTGTTGGAAATATTTCCCTGGATGTTTCATGCACCAAAGCGAATCTGTGCAGCATACTGCTAGGGTCATCTCCTGTACATTTGTCTATTGCACTGTCTCTCATATTTTCCTCTCTCCTAGGATGGCTATAATTAATCACTGCCTGATGTAGGTGCTGCCTCAATGAGATTTTAGATACTTGGCCTGGGAGGGCAATTCCAATTCATCTAATATTGAATTTCCCTTAGCAATCATTTCAGTTTGGCACTTCAGAAGACCTATCAGGGTAGGTCAGCTCTCCTTAAAATAGTCTTTTCCCTTTTAATGTTTATTCAATAAGAATTTAGGTACCTCCAGAACATAATCCAGTCCTCATATATCATTTTAGAGCTGTCCTTTTAGAGCAGGACTGCTACGAAAACCGGTAGTTCTGTGAGCACTCTCCCATGGACGTTCCAAGGTGGATCAGATCTGCAGTTTCCCAGCAGCAGTTCTGGGCTCCCCAGTAATAAAGAGATGTGGAGCTACTTGAGAGAGTCCAATGACTGATGGTTAAGGGAGTGGAGCACCTTTCCTATGAAGCAGAGAGATCTGGGGCTGTTTAGCCTAGAGAATCATAGAATAGTAGGTTATCCTGAACTGGAAGGGACCCACCAGGATCTTTGAGTCCAACTCCTGGCTCCACACAAGACTACCTTAAAATTAAACAATGTCTTAGAGCAATGTCCAAATGCTTCCAGAAGAGAAGGCTCAGGAGGGATCTCAGGGGTCTATAAATACCTGAAGGGAGGGTGCAAGGAAGATGGAGACAGGCTCTTCTCAGCAGTGCACAGCGACAGCACAAGAGGCAATGGGCACAAACTGGAAAACCTGAGGAACACCAGGAAGCACTCCTTTACTGTGCAGGTGACAGAGCCCTGAAACAGGTTGCCCAGAGAGATTGTGGAGTCTCCTTCTTGAAGATCTCCAAAAGCTGCCTGGATGTAGTCCTGGGCACCCTGCTGTGGGTGGCTCTGCAAGGGTTGGACCAGGTGGCCTCTAGAGGTCCCTTCCAGCACCAACCATACTGTGTTCCTGTGATCATTTGCTGCGGAAGGTTCTGGAGAGTTTTGAGAAGACCAAAGCCTTACAAAAGAGGCATTTCCATGAAAACTGAAACTGTTTGCAATATACAAAAATGTGCAAATGTCAAAACTGCTGTTTTAGGCGCTATTCTGAGTGGTATTTGTAAACAAAATGCAAGTTTTAGAATTGTAAATAAAGTGCTTTTAATAAGCACATATTTTGTTTTCCTACTTGAATGAAGCATAATAACAATAAGAATAATTATTCCTGGGAAGACCTCTGATCTAGCTCATTGCCTTGCCTTTCTGGGCTGTCAGTGGGATGATGTGTTGACCACATCAGATGCACTGGCTGAACCCCACCACCACTGATGGCATCCATCTCCAGGCAATTCCATGTCACACTCCCACAGTCGCCACACGTACCATGGCAGGCAAGTGCTGGGATCCTTGGGATCCAATGATGTTGCCCTCAGCAGCTGCCTGCCCTGGTCCAAGCACCAGCCAAAGCAGGTTGCCATGTTCCCAGGTACAGGTAAGGTCAGGTAAATTATGCCAGCCCAAGCACTGCCATGGTGGAAGTATGCATGCTCCACAGACCTGGAGTGCTTGGTTTTGGGAGAAGCAGGGGTAGAAGAACAAGTGCTTTAAGAAGATACAGAGGTGCTTATCTACCGCGGCTCTGAAAGCTTGTGTGCCTGGTGGTGGCACAGAGTGCATGGTGATACCACAGATGTTGATTTGGCTCCTGGACTGGGAAATCTGCCCCCTGACTCTTGGGCAGGAAATCTTGGGTTGGACTTGGGGAGTCTACAGCTCCTCCTAATTTGTTGTCATAATCTTGGGACCATAGTTCAGAGCCTTGGAGCTAGATGGGATGGAGCTTTAGCTGCTCATCCTGAGCTCATTAGTTAGTCAGTTACTAAATCTGCCACTTGAATTATTTCTGATTGGAGTGAGACAGCTGGTGTCTGGTGGCACCCATTCGTATTCAGCTCATGTTTGAACATTTGTGGCTGCACCTTGGTTGATCCAGTTCACCAGCCTGTTGTGTGCATGCTGATCCTGCTGCTCATCTGGATGCCTGCATGGACTCCAGGCTGTAATTACTCAGCCATGTTACACGAGCACATTGAAGAGTGGGTGAAGGCAGGGGAGGAAAAGTACATGATCAGCAGCCTTAGGTTCTGGCTTAAATTCTTTCTCCGTTAATTCAATAGTTTTCCAATTTACCTCGAAGAGAGTGGGAAGAGACAAAGTGTTTAAGAAAAACTCCTCTCGCTGATGTTGATGATGAAGTGAAACCTCTAGAGGTTAGTTGTACCCTACCTAAGTAATTCATCTCTCCATTTCAGGGCAAGTCTCAGCCATTTGCAGAGGACATTTTCAACATTCCCTTGTGATATGGGAATGACAGAAAGGTTCCTGATATATGCATCAGAAAGCAAGCCCAGGTCCTCTGGCAATACCTTATTAATCTTTAGAACAACATACTGATGCTGGGTGAATAAGTATCATTGCTATTTATCATATTTCTGCAGCTACTTTAATACAAACTGCTAGAAGACTTTAATCCACAAGGAAATCCATCTGATCCAATCAGAAACTAATTTGTCTGAGATTTCTTACAACAGGAAGCTCTCAATTTTTGTCTCTTTGCATTCACCTAATTACCTGACTTTGTGCACCTAACTAACTTGTAATGCTGTCATCAAGGGAATCCGTGATCTTTCCAAACAATTTAGTAGCAGCCAGAGATGAGCCCTCTCTAGGAAAGAAATAATCTGCTTTTTGATTGCTGTGTCCATTTTGCTCTATTCCCTTTCTGTATATCCTTTCAAGAGAATCACAGGTGAGGAGAAAAAAAATTGAAGGAAGGGCAGAAGAAATACCATGTATTCCTGAGAAAACGTTGTGTAACAGTGAATCCTGAGGAGATTCTGAGTCAATAATGTGTAGGTTGAAATTCCCTTCACCTTCCATCTCAATAAACAGCTCCTGACTGTTTATTTTCCCTTTACATCTGATTGATTTAACCAGGACATATTCATATTCTTCCCATCCTGCCAGAGGTGATTCTGCACCTGAGATGATGTTCTTACCTGGCCAAAACATTTAATGAATTTGTCCAAAGAACAAGCTCCACCTGGCATCTCCAAAGACACGTAAGGACCCTTGTACTTGAGTGTAACAGCCAGGAGTCAGGAGTTTGGGGGACTATTTCTGTCTCTGACACTAATCACTAGGGGTGGGATTCAACAACAAGTCTCTGACCTTTTAAAAGATAAAGTTAGCCTCAAGTATTCGTCAAGACCTCCTCTGCTGAGAGATGGAAGAGAGAGCCACTTGTGGATGTGTCATTCCACACTAAATAAATATGTTTAAAAAAGTAAAATAAACTGACCCCCAAGGTTAATAATGAGTGCAGTAATGCCTTTGCACTGCAGTGATGCTCCGTGTTGAAAGGAGGCAATAAGGTTTATCAGCTATGATATGAGGGCAGCCATGAAATTTCAGCTGCTAATGTATGTCAAGTGTTCTTAAATCCCTGTGCAGCAAGCAAAATTGAATTTGTTGTCATTTTTATTCAATATCAGAAAAAGCAATGATCTCTACAAAACTTTTCTCCAATGATAGGTTTTCAGAAGAAAACTGTAACTGCATTAGTGCCTTGTCTGAGTGCAGATAGCGACTGTAGCCAGGAGGAGGAGGATGGAGAGCTCTTCTAGTGTATGTACAGCAGTGTAGGCTGTTTGTATCCACTTAGTGGTATCCCTCTTGCCTTGCTCCTATCCACAGGCATGCATCAGGTTATGTGGGTGCTGACATAGTTAATCAAAGTGCAGTGCCATGTGCCACTCATGACTTTCCTTTTCCCATTTTCACTTCTTTGTTTTTTAATTCTGGTGCCCTGTATTAGTTATCCTGTCCATGACAAGGGCTAGTAAGTGCTCATTCTGTTCTCAGCATTAGTCTGCATTTGCCTGTCTATGTCAAGCCTTTGCCTCTCACACCAAGTTGTCTTTTTACTCTCTTCATGCCTCTTAAGACACACTGAGTGATACTAATCCCTGGCAGAACCGGACTCTTAAATCCTAAGTATACCCCTTGGGGTTGTTTTAAACTCCCTGTTTTTGGCTATCTTGTACATTTTGAGCCAGCAGTGCATTTTACCTCCTGGCTGGCCAGTGCTGAGTAAACATAGCACCGGTCTGAAATCCCCTCCTTGCAGCTACCCACAATTAATCTCTTTCCATGCTAAGAATTGGCCATTTGTTCCTCCTCTCTGCTTCTTATCTCTTCACCAGTGTTTAATCCATGACAGGACTTTACCTTTCACCCCTGGATTGCCAAGTTTCTCAATAGCCTCTTGTACGGGAGTTTATCAAAAGCCTTTTGAGAGCCGGCAGGGTCCTTGGGGAGGATGGTTTGGTTAACCCTTTCAAGGGATTCAAGCTGAAAAGAGCATGAGCAAAGGAGGAAAACCATCAATTGTAGGAAGTTTTCTGGTTGGCACATCTGTTTTGTCGTTACCTTTGTCTCCTGGATTTTCTTGGTCAAATGGCTTCCAGTTCCAGGAGTGATGTGTGGTTTATATTAACTTGCTTTTCTTGGCAGTGATCTTGCTCTGTTTGCTGTTTCTCAGCCTATTTGGGAGGGAGCAGGGAAAGGCCACAGGTCTGTATTTTTAGGTCACAGACCCACTTTAGCCTCTAGGTCTATATGTCAAACTCTGAGGGGACTGCTCCAGGCTTCCAATCTTGGAGACAGGCTTACACATACCCTGTCATGCTGATTGTGCAGGTCACCTGTCAGGCACAGTTCAGTGGATTGAATGTGGGCCTGGTGCCATTTGAGATGGACACAGTTATGTACATTAGGTGCGTTATGGCATGCCTATATAGGTACAACATAGGCGTTATTGGACACCCATTCCAGGCTGGATAGACAGTGGAAGGTGGGTCTGTAGGATGTCTCCAACATCTCGAGTTGGCAGTAGGTGGCTTCCAGGAGAAGGTTGGGCAAGAAGCCTCCAGAGGTTACTTCCAACCAACATTTCAACCATTTTCAACAACCATGATGTCTGAAGATACCTTTGATGGCATCAGGCACCAATGTTGTCCCCTGACCAAGCTCAAAGTGCCCTTGCTGTAGCGTTTGTGAAAAAAAAACTGACTTGAGGTGGCTGCAAGGAAGCCTTGGGAGATATTTCTGCAAACCCCTTTCCCTGCCTTTCTCTCTTGAATATTCCCATTTTCTTGCATCTGATCTTATACAGGCTTAGCAACACTTGGCACTTACTGGCATTTTGCCTTCCCTCCAGATTCCATTGGAAAGAGGACAGAGAGCTCCTGGGCATTTCAGGGCAGTCCTCATTGTGCCATCCCAGCAGGTGTCTGCTATAAACACTGTGGCTCTGAGCAGGGTTGACTAAAAACAGACCCTACCCTTTCCTCAGAAGCTTCTGTTCATGGCCGCTACTGCCTGCAATTTATATAATCATACCAATGCCCTTTCTGACCACTATTCTGCCACTTCAACATGTCTCCTTTGTGGTCACCATGACAATTCTCCACTGATAACATCCCATTTGCTGTTGTCATTTCTCATTTCTTTGTCCTGCTGACTCTGCCTGGGCTTTTTGAAGTTTCACCTTGCAAGAGCTTTCTTAAAAACACCGAAGACCCACAAATCTACAAGGTTTCAAAGGAAGCTGGAAGAATTTCAGTGTCTTTCAGGGCATGCCTCACTCTGCAAGGACTGTGGCCTTTTCTCTCCTTCTTACCTGCCATTTCACCTGTTGCACTGCATTAGCATCATCATAGCTGGACTTCCACTTTCACGTTGTTTTGTTATCTCAGTGAAACTGGGAGACAGGGGAGAGTACAGGCAGTAAATGGTATTTCTTCCTTTGCTTAGGTGAACCATGAGGATTTCCTTTTCTCCCTGCAGCCCTGACACTTCACTGCACTTGCATCCATTCTCCTGGGGGCTTGGTCATCTGTGCTCCGACACTATTTACTAGGTAAAGTAAATACATCAAAGGTAAGTGCATCTGGACAGGATCTCTCAGGACCCTTGGGCAGGCAGTGGGAATTTTACCATTATTTTTCATTTTTTAAATTGCATTTTATTATTTATTTATCACCTGTTGAAATATATACATATATTAATAATATACAAAGTACTTCAGGCTCAGAGAAAAGTTTGGCTATTCATAGCACTGTCACCAAATGACGAATACAGCAGAAGTTGCAGGGTGTGGACTGAAATCTCTGGCTCTCACAAGGAATGTCAGAATTCCCAGAAGTAGCAAAAAATGTAAGGAGAAAGATAACAGCATATTTCAGTCCCTACCCGTAATCCTCAAGGGCATCAAGGGACTCTGTAGGGATCTGTTGTACATAGTGAAGAGTCCGAAGAAATACTGCTGCCAAGAAATCAATTCCCAGCTCATAAACAAGCAGTTAACAGTTTGCAAAGAACACCTTCAACCTGGAAACAGGACAGTCTTACATATAAGTCACCTCTCCCCAGGCAGCCAGATTACAAGAGCTGTAAGCCTTCAGGCAGCAATTGAAAAGTCAGAGGGTCCTGGGAGACCTCTTATTTTAGGAAATCAGAGAAGTTAACCATTTTGCCTCCTTAGGAAGCAAACACCACAGAAGTGTTTCTTGGGTGTGAGCCAAGGGATCACTGTTCACAATGGTTTCATCCCAGGCTCTTGTTTGAGAGCCAAAGCAACATTGATGTTGGGTAAATAACATCAAAAGTTGCCAAAACAACAAACCTGACAACAACAGATAATATACTATAGCAGCCTGTTTAAATAAAGAGAAAAGACATTCAAATCAGTAGTCACTGTTTGTGCCAGGTAGGGACCCTGGAGAAGAGTAAATCTGTTATCGCTAGAGCGCAGGAGAAGGGTCATCCACAGTGTGACTGTCATTTTGTCACCTTTTGCTGAAGTTTGACAGCTTTTTATTAAATTCTGGCATTTAGTTATATTAGCATTTCAGCTGCCATACCTCTTCTGAAATACCGCTGCTGACTATGGGATACCCTCAATTTACTGATGTTGCAAAATATCTTTATCTTTTATGGGACTTTTTCCTGGAAGTTTTCTGATGGTTGTAAAAACAAGTTGTTCTGCTTAAGTTCTGTTTGAACTTTCCTAACAGGATTAAAAGTGTTAATCTGAGGGAGAAAATTGCAAAGATTGGAAATTGAATTGCATTCCTCACCTTCTTGCAGCCAAAAAGTATTGACCACCAAGGTATGAAACCTGCTGTAACACAGCACTACCCTGGCTGGTGGAGGATTAGGAAAAAAGTAGATAACATTTGCTGGAAAGGGAAAGGTTTTATACACAATGGGGAAACTGAGCATCATTTCCTTAAATGTCAGCAGAGTTAATAATCACTTAAAATTAAAATAATAATAATAATCTCTTCTGCACCTGAAAAAATAGAATACTGCCATGGGATTCCTGCAGGAAACACATGACTTAGGCTTAAATCTGACTAAATCAGATTTTTCTCAGCTCAGCTCTAGAGCATTCACAATAAATAAATAAATAAATAAATAAAATAAAATAAAATAAAAATTAAAAATTATAAAAGAAAAAAGAAAAAAGATGAAAAGTTGCACTTCTGTTCCATAAAAACACAGCTTTTCATCTGTTTAATTTTGGGACTAACAAAAGGGGAAGATTGTTATGAGTCAGGAGTAGATAGCTTTAGCATGAAATATTTTTTATTAAAAACTCACTGACCTCAACTGTTTTAATTTAGCTTTCTTAAGTGCGTTACAGAGAAACTTTATCCAACCTTGATGCTCTGGTGTCTCATGGACTATATATCAAACTCATTTTAAATCACAGATTTAACACATCATGTGTTAGCTTTCAGCACCTGAGAAATGTTATAGGTTTCCTAATGCTCCCACAGAACTGGAACCACGAGTCATTTGGCTTTCCAACTGTTGTTTGATTACGTGGCATTAAAGGCTGAATATTTTATTAACAAAAGGAAAACAACCCTTAAATTAAAATTAAATACTCCAGCCAGTAGCCTAACTGCATACTGTTCAACCTCAATCCAATTTGTTCTATTAGCTCTCTCCAGAATACACAAATTGGATAGCTTTGACAATTAAAAATGTTTTCTCTTAATATGGTAAAGGTGGTTGAGACCCAGTAACCTTGCAGAAGTCCCACCCACTATGATCTAAGGATATATTTTCAAAGGAAACATAATCAAAGCAAAAGAGTTTGGAGAGCTAAAATAATAAAAAAGCTGCAGTTTGCCAAAGCAAGCAGCATCATTTGGGGAACTTTGCACAGCAAGACCAAATCATAAATGCTGAGATTGAGTGGAAATAGTCCCAGAATTACAGACATGATGATGAGAGACTTCTGGGGGCCTCTTGCCCAACCTCCTTCTCAAAGCCAGAATCACTGCCACCTCTAGATTAGGCCAGATGTGGTTTGCTAGCCAAAATTTGAAAACCTCCAAAGACAGAGCCTGAGCAGCCTCTCTGTATGACCTGCTCCAGTGCCACACTACGGTTCTCATTAAATTAGGTTTTCCTTGCTGTCCCTCCCAAACTGCAAACTGTGGTCATTGCCTTCTTTTGTTATCACTGCCCTTCAAGGAATTGTAGGCAACTTCTCAATTTCTCCTTTTCCCTCTTTCGCCAGATAAAACAAGCCCAATGACCTCACCCTCCCTTTTTAGAAGTTCAGGAGGTCCCAGACCACCTTGATAGAAACATATACTGAAACTGGGGGATTCAAATAAGCCCAAGCATGGTGTTCTCCTACTGCATGCAGTAGGCAAATACTGGTTTTAGTGCATGTTCAGCAGTACCACAGTCCTTCAGACACCTGCCCAGTGCTGGAAACCTCTGACCAGCCAAAAGAAGCAGCACAGCCCTTTTGGCAGAGCAAGGATGAAATCAGTTGTTGGAGGAGGGGAAGTGAAGGGTTTGACAGGGCCACCATCTCTGGAGAAATTGCCTCGTGCTGAAATTTTCGTTCCTTTGAAAGCATCTCAACCCAATTACCTTGTAATTTAATCTCCTGTGTTTCTTCTCAGAGTGATTCAGTTTGCTGCAGGTTTTATTTGCATATATATGGTTTGTAGTTAAAGGGATGTCTGCTCTCTCTCTGCAAGGACTAAAGGAACCAAATTTCCCTCTTTCATTCCCTCCTCTTTCTTCTTCCACCATTGATTTCTCCCCACTTCTTCATTTTCTTTTACTGGCTTCCTACACATTAAAACAAACAAACAAACAAACAAACAAACACCTCTTTTTCCCTATTCTTGGGTTCTTTACCCATCCTCTCTGCTGCATGCCCTTCAGAGCCATGCATAAGCCTTGATGCCAATGCTTGAGACAAATCTGTGAGCTCATACAGTTCACGTCCCAGCTGCATTTATAAACTAAGGGAAAAACTACTTTTTTGCAGTGGGTCTGATAGGTGGATGTGTGAGGGATATACATTAGAGCCCATGACAGAAAGCACTTGCTGCATGTTCAGAAAACATCACCAACAAGGGAGGGGCAACCAGCTTCCTGGGCTTCTGGGGATGTGCTCTCTGCCTCCACTGCAGAAATATTTGTAGATTGTAGCACATTTGTCCGTAATTTACAGATGTCAGGCAGCCCGACTGGGACTGCTGTTCTTGCCGGGTGAGCAGATGTCCAGAAATCCCGACATATTCGCTGTGTGGGGGAACATCTGTGTAGTAGCATCAGAGCAGTCGGATGGAGGCTCCAGGAAGCCACAGGGGATCCTCAGTTGTGGCAGTAGCATCAGCTGCTGCCTGACCCCAGCTCGGAGGGTCTGGAGGGCATGTCCCTGTGCTCCTGCAGGCTTCTGCTACTGTAATGAGCAGACAGTGTCAGGGCAACATCAGGGACTAAGGAGATTTTGATCTTGTTGCATTACTGTGGATGTCACTGCATTTTTGGAGCTTGGATTCACTAGCTTCAGAGTGCAGATTGTGTTCCCTTTCTGCTTTTCTGCTTGGATCATTGACAGTGATGCTGGGGATTTCTTGGTGTCCCTTAAGCTCAGCAGAGAGATGATCTCCAACTGCACATCTACCGAGCTGTGAGGGAACGTGCAGCACAGTCTGGAAAGTACAGGGTATTCCTCATTTCCTGGGGTGAAAATAAGCAGGATTAGTCAGAGATCTGAGGCCTTTTCAACTTGCAAAAGCACAGGAATGAATCTCCTTGTAGTTTCCCCAGAAGAGGCATGGCCTCGAAGGTGGTATCCTTACCACTAGATGTTGCTTTCCCCAGCAAACCAGGCAAACAAGAATAACACTTCACCTTATAGCTGGTGACAGAGAGGGAGCAATCACCACCCCAAACCTCCTAAGTAGCATCCAGCAGCCTTGATCATTGTAATGACCGTCACTGGAGAAGGGGGGTGATGGACCATGGCAGGAACTGGGGGCGACTGAGCCTCACCAAGTGTTTGTCTCAAGTTGTCAACAGGATATAGACCCTGTGAGTTAAAAGGTACAGGCTCTGGGCTAGATACACGTCCAGGACAGAGAGAGCCTGTGATCCAGTCATCTGATGCTGCTCCCTATTGCATGATCTCATTGCTGGCATCTGTCAGCACCATCCTCCAGGGAAACCCTTCACTGATAAAAGGTCTCTACTGCTGTTGGTGATGAAGTGCCACTCCTGCTGTCCCAGACAGACATGGGGAACTCCAGCCTCCCCACACAGATGGGTTTTCATGTTAGGTCTTCTACAGCGGTGTCTCCATAGGGGAGCACCGAAGTAGGCCCAAGAGTCTCTCCTCATGTTGAGGAGCTCCCCGGCATCTCTCAAATCAGGGAGTGCCAAACCCAGTGGTGTCTCAGTTGGACATGAGCACATTCTGTTTCATAACCTGGGCCACACAGCCTGGCAAGATGCTCTGCTGTGACATTGCAGGTCTGATGTCCAAGCAAGCTACTGAGCCCTGGTGGGTGCAGGCCTCAGCAGCACAGCTCAAAATACCCTGCACATTTATTGTTATATCCTATTCTTTACTCATGGAAGGGTTCAGGGATTGCCCAGACACCCTTTTGACTAGCTTAGAGAAAAGGTTATATCTGCTGTAGATATAATTATATACATATTTTTATTGCAGATCCAAAGTTGTATCCAGCTCTACTAATGTGGAGAGAGATTTTGTCCAGCTTACTGCATGGAAAGCAAAAAAAGGCTTTGCCTGAGATTTTCTCTCTGATTTTAGCCCTTAAAATTCTTCATTTTAAAATTTCTTCCATAGCTTGAAGGTGAGCAGCCATCCTGCATTGCATCCCCTGGGTTTCGCAAAGATGTCTTCTGCAGTACCCTCAGAGCTCCTCAAAGGAAGAGTGACACACAGGGGAAATGCTTCACACGGGGCTTTCATAAAGCTAGATGTGCCAAGCCTAAAAGCTGCTCTTGAAATCTTATCTTATATTCATAAACATTCCCTGCTCTTGCTAGACCTGTTGAAGGGCTTTCTCCCGGTGGGGAATGCATCCCTCCGTGTCACAAGCAGAACATCCCAAATTAGCCGAGGAGTTTGAAGCTTGTGCCAGCAGCGTTCACGCAGTGTTACCTCCTGGCAGGGTGCCCAGCCCTCTCTGTCCCTGCTCGCAGCCATGACTGTTAACCCTTGAGGCCATCACCCTGTGTCCTGGCCAAGACAGAAAACCACGGGGAGCTTTGCAGATGAGGGAAAACAGGAGAGCAGGCTGGAGGCCATGCTGGAGAGCCTGACAGTGTTTGCCCATGCGGGTCCCACCACGCCACACAGCAGAACGCAAAGGCACTAATGGGATCACAGCTCCACGTGGCTTTCTTCTTAAGGCCAAGCTAAAAGTGATGACTCCCCACAGCCCAGTAACTTGAGGCATTGAGTATGCTTTCAACTGGTGACTAGAGACTGAAGGAGCACCTCGAATACCTTTGTTTTCCACACTGCAGGAACCTGGTTGGGATCATGGCTCTCCATGCCTTGTGTCCACCTGTCCCGAGGGACTCCCTGCCTGGGGCTTGGCAGGACTCAAAGTCTGGCCACCATCGGCAGCTCCCCTCCCTGCCTTCTTCCCCTCTGTCCGCTGTTCAATAATGCTGAATATTCTCTCAGCCCGGGACCTGATTTCATTTCATGCTTGACTTCTCATCTCAGGCTCAGGAGAAGCCCTGTGCACCTCAGAGCTCATCAGAAACTTATCCTTTCAGATGCTCACAAGGTGAGTGCCTTCATCTCATTCCCTGACCAGATATTTCCACATGCACAGAGGTGAAATCCCCTCTCCAAAACACACCTTTCAGAAATAAACACACAAGCACTACTAGCTCCAAAATCCTTTTGGCAATGCTTCCCCCAGCCTTGGCATCCTCTGTTTTCTCCTCCTCTCACCACTGTAGCCACGGCAGGCTGCTGGAGGTGTTGGCCGGGCAGGCAGGTGGATGACCCCAGACACTTTTTATCTCCAGTCCTGGCTCTCAGATCTCTGTGCCTGCCGCAGGGACAGGTTGCTGCGGTGTGGGTGGGCTGTCAGACAGCAGCACGGATGGGAGGCACAGACAGCTCAGGACAGCAGCAGTGGGGCGAAGAGCAAGGGGATTCCTGGAGAGAGCCAGAGCTGCAGGGGATGTGCAGCCACTACTGGGAAACACAAGTGAACGTGCATAAATCACTCCCCATGCCACATTTGTTCCTCCAGTGCTTGTAGAAGTGGTGGAGTCCAGCTAGAGTTTGGAGTTTATTGGATTGCTGCTGGGCTAACAAGATTCTTGGGAAAATTAAAAATTGATCAGATGAGCTAGAAACAATGTGTTCCACTGGGGGGGGGGGGGGGGGAAAGTTGCCTTAAACAAATTTCGCAATTTGGAAAAGTATTTCTTTGAGCCACACTTGACATCGCTAAACACGTATTGTTTTGCAACCGGAGTGGGTGATGGGGATAATCGCTGCACGTTTGAAATGGAAGTGAAACATTTTGGTTGAGCTCCCTGGAATTTTTCCTTCAGGTTTACAGCTTGAAAAATGTTTCTGCAATTGTGGCTTCTAATAGCAATTTGTGGCAGATGTATTATTCTTCTCTTTGATACTCTAGTAGATTTCACAGGGAAAGAAAAGCGCTCTCTGCCCATCTCTGGCTGCACACTCTTTGGGGCCAGGCATTGTTTTGCATGGGAAACTGTAGTATGTACACTTAAAACAAGGACTACTCAAAGCCCCGTTGTGCAATTGCCTGTTTAACCCAAACAGGAGTATTAACAACAAACAAATTGAAGCAAGCAGAGCTGCTCTAGCCCCAGCAAAACCAGCATTTTGCACAAGGAAGGTAATTGGGATGCAGGCATCCCCACTGGGCATTGCCTACATACAATGAGGACTGGATCTGCTGCTGGTTTTGCAGAGCAGAGCCAGCACAGGTCCCTTCATCTGCCCATGCAGAGGCATGTAGCACGTCCTCTGTGGTCACTGAGACATCCCAAAACAGCTGGTGGCTGTGACAGGGCACCTGGGGCAGATTCCTGCCTGTGCAGAGCAGGTGGACATCAGGCAGGCTGTGAAATGGCATCACCAGCCTCTGTTTAGGCAATGACACTGTCACTGATGGAGAAGACTCCTCTACCTGAGTATTACGGAGAAGTGGGAGTATAGCTGTGTTTATACCCCTTGTTATGGCTTCTCCCCACTGCTGGACATTTGTGTCTCATGGGTGTCTCTCCTCATTCTCATGACCCTATACATCATGATTAAAACAAACTCTTAACATAAGAGCTCTAAATTCAGCCCAGAGTTCTTGCAGGGTAGAAAAACAAAGTGATGCAACCAAAAATCTTGGGAATCATTGAGCATCGGGGCTGGGCACATAACATTTGTGGTGCTCCTTCCTTTGAGTGGGTCTTGCCCTGTGGGGCCAGGTGCCTTTTTTAAAATGGAGGCACCCTTTTGCCTCTCACATAGGTGACTTGCTTGGGATCATTTTTTGTCTGATCTGCTGTAAGTGAGGGATGAGTCGGGACAGCTCTGTTTAGTCTTACTCATCTGGCATTTTGCTATCACACGTCTCTCCTTGCCGGACCAGCAGTTCCCCTGCAATCAGTCCCATTGAGATAGCAAAACCAGCCAAACATGCTGTTCCTGGTGTGTCCGTCCAGCCTGAAAACGACCTTACACCATCCACAAGTCACCAAGAAAGGCCCCTATGCCTGATGTGGATCCCCCATGGGGCTCTGGAATGAGCAGGGGATTATCAAAAGCAGAAGAGAGAGGTTTGTAGAAGTTGTCCTCCATACTGGAGACCCAAGGAGGCTTCAGTGCAGGGAAACCAAACCTCACCACGGAATGGATGTGCTCTCTGGGTGCTACCTTGCCTCTCCTTATCTAGTCCTCCTTCACCAAGAAGCTGCAGGACATCTGGCCCAGGTGGCAGCACACCAAAACCACAAAAGCTCCCATCTACAGAAAAGGAAACCTGTAGGGAAAACCCAAGGAGAGCAGATTTGCATCCAGATTGTGTCCCCTCCTGGGAAACCTCCTGGAGATGCTGGGCGGTGACAATGCTAGTGGAAACCAAGGCAGAAACCTGCTGTGAACCACCATGGCTGCAAGGAAGGGATGAACCTCACGCTCAGCCTCTGCTAGAAGCCTCTTGCAGAAGGGCTGTGCTGGCTCATCTCCCAGCGGTTCTGTGACCACAAGCAGCACTGACAAAAAGCCATATCATGTATAGAGCTGTGTCTGCTTTGATCACTTTTCCAGCAAAACTGAAGTGATGAAGGGAGGGAGTTTTCGCCTCAGTCTTAACTTAGGCACATCAGCCAAGCCTTATGCCCTAAATCAAGTCCAAATGGCTGAAAAGAAAAGTCTGTGGTTAAAGTTGAAGGAATTAGTCTTGTTTAGTCTACAAAAGGAGGCAAAAAAGCCACAAGATAATAGTTTTCCAACATGTAAAAGGTTGCTGTAAAGCAGGAGGTGTTCAGTTGTTGCCCCTCATCTGCTGGCAGGAGGATAGGAGGTAATTGGAGGAATATGCCACTAAAGCAACTTCGATTAGACATGAGGAATAATGACATATAAACACTAAGCAATAACACTGGAGATTAAATTACTGAAGGAAGCTGCAGAACCCTCCATATCTGAAGGTTTTTGGAGACAGATGAGACTAACTTTAAATGTGGGTAGCCTGTGAATATTTGTTCCTTACTTGTTGAAGAAAAGTTGGATAACTTCTGACCACTCCTCAACCAGAGATTCAGTTTTAGGGGATGAATGCTGAGAAAGAGTGGGTGAGCAAAAAAGATTAAATCTCCTTTGAGAAATTATTGCCTGCAAGAACAAATCACCCTACATTTTATTTTCTGCTCACTTCCAATCTTCTGTATTTCGTTTACGTGCGTTAGTCAGTCCCTTACCCTGCCTTTCTGTCCTTTCCCCTTCCCCAAGCCCTGGATGTGCTTTCCCCACAAACAGGGCTGCTACTTGATATTTAGTAGGTATTTTTAGCATGTGCATCACTGTGGCATCTCCTCTTGCCTAGGAAAGCTGAAGTCAGGACGTGGTCCTGCTGTGATTTGAACCTGTGGTTCCTAGAAGCTGAGGCACGGGTGGCTGAGCTGCACTTTCCAGATTACACATTTTACTGAAACTTCAGGAACAGCCTGATTTATTGATGCCGCCTGAAACCCAGGGACACAGTGGTGACCTCGTGCAAGGGCCAGCTGATCTTCCAAGGTGCTCCAGCTCGGAACAGGTGGATGAAATCCCTCCTCACCCCAGCACAATGGATGTAAGCCTTGAGCCTGTGTCAGACTCATGTCTAATGACCCCCTGATAGCCAAGTGCTGAACTAGCTGAAAAGGTCAGTAGCATATCAGCCAGAACAGCTGGATCTAATAGAAAATGAGTCAAGATGATACATAGTTGGCATTATAGGAATAGCAGTTGCAGCCGGGGTTGGTTGCAGCAGCCCATTGATGTACTGAAGCAACTGAAGAGACTCGCATGACCGCAGCCTACCGTTGCCTTCCTGTCCACTGAAACTGAGATGGCCCACAGGCATTATGTATGGACTTTCTGATGGCCAGGTTTCTGCATGTGGCAGATACAAGGCAGATCTTGCCATCTGGGGAGGGCCCTTTGCAATGGGTAATGCAGAGATTGCAGGGTAACAAATGTAACCTGCACCTTCAGTGGGCGTTAGGGCTCTGCACCGTAATCCTCAGCCCAGGTCCAGCAGCAGCACTCCCGAAACCCTTGGTCAGGCATACCAGTAAATCCATATTTCCATTTCACTGTCTCTGGTGTTGTTTACAGGTGAAAAAATTAAAATATATAAAAAAATAAGCAGCTGCTTAGGCCAGGGCATCTTGTATTGCCCAGGTAAGGGCAGCACACTGGGGCGGGGGGAGGCTTGCAGGGAGCGGGCTGGCAGTGTGACACTGCCACGGCAGCACCTTGTTCCTAGAGCAGGAAAAGGGATTTAAGCAAGATATTTAAAAAAAAAGATAAAGGCTAAAATAGGAGTCTAAAATAAGAACCAGAATCCCTCTGGTAAATTGCTGAGTTCGCTCCCTGCTGTGCAGAGCCAGCCCCATTGGGGAGGGTGAGCTATTTTATGGAGATGTGCTGGAAATAGCACGGGGTAGCCTGGGAGCAGCTCAGGAGAGTGTGTGGTCCCCCAGAAGCTTCACCACTGATTCAGGGCTCTCAGCTGTGCTCTCAGCAAAATCACACTGGTTTGGGGACAGGGCACTTGTCCCAGCCCCATCCTGGCACTGCTCTGGCAGCGATGAGCAGCCGGCCATCCAGCAAAGCAATTACTGCCAGCCCCAAAGTGCTGCTGCTGGTGCTGAAATTGAATTTTGAAGCAGTCGGCAGCAATTCCCCAGAGATCACCGCCAGGCGGGCAGGGGACAGCCACAGAGAGGTTTTCCTTCCCCCGCTTCAGGCCTCACTTAGGTTGAAATTAGATGCTGAACCTAGAACTCAAATCCTCTGATCTTCCCTTTTGCATTCAGCACTACTCCTGGCTTTTCCCATATAAAACCTGTTTATTGAAGTCATGCCAAGTACCTGCTCAGGAGGTGGGCTCTAAGCCTGTCTCCTCCCTCCGCCAGAAAGATGTGCCAATGTGGCAGCCACGTGCACAGACGTTTTGGGGAGCCAGGGTCTGGATGCTGTGTTTTTAATAAGGAAATCACCTGTGAGTGCAGAGGGAGGAGGGCGATGTGAGGGCTGAGTCCTGCCCCGGCACAACACGGAGCCTCAGGCTGAACCAGGAAAGGTGATGTACAGTCATCACAAGGATGGGTGGCTGTGTGGACCATCCTGGGGAGCAAGCACGGGGCTGGAAGTTAGGACAAGAAATGTTTTTTCACTATGGATTAACTCTCCTGATTCAGACCAAGGCACATGGGTGCTGCACCTGATGCTCCCATGGATGTCACTTTTGGGAGAAGAGCTCAAGAAACCTAGTACAGAGTCAGAGCTAGCAGTAAAACCTGTCCTTGTGGTACAAAATGCATCCAGACACAGCTGCATGAATGGGCACAAACAGAAATGGGACTTCTGTTGTGGGTAACTTTCTTCCAAAGCATCATAAGGCAGTGCCAGCTAACATCTGCCCTGACTCTGCCTCTTGCAGAGGGCAGAAGGGGAAGGTGATGGACACTGGTGGTCAGAAAGCCAGGGAAATTATCAGAAAAAATATATATATATTATGGTAGGTTTGTTTGTTTGTTTGTTTCCCTGGGAGCAGCACACTTAGAGCACGACCTTGTGATGGAGTAGCCACTTCTTACGGCGATATTTATAACGGAAGCACCTGAAGAAGTGCTGTTTTTTAGGTTTTCAGTTAGATCACCTAGAGATTATGAGTTCAAACCTTGTGTCTGGCTGGCAGAGAACACCAGGAGGGAGGACGGTGCAGGAAAACCCTGTGTGTCTTGGAGAGGGCTGGAGGGAGGCTGCAGGTTTTCCTTCCTGCTCCCTTGCCTGCCCTTCTGTATGCTCTGCAGCCGGTAGGACCGTGCAGGTGTAGCCGTATTTTCACAGACCCTCCTAGGCAAGTATGGGGTCACAGGGACCCCAAGAAGGGTCCCCGTGTTGGGTCTGGGGGCACAACGCCGTGTAGTACTCGGGAGAGCCGCTGGAGGGCCGAGTCCGGTCGTTTTCCCCTGATCCCCGACCGGAGCCCGGCTGCAGGATAAGGCCCGCAGCACCGAGCATCCTTCTCGGAGCATCCCGGGGCAGCCACGGGGAGAAAATCCAGCTGCAGAGCAGGGAAAGGAGGAGGAGGGCTCTGCTGGCTCCCCTGCACCACCTGCAGCCCAAACCGAGCCGGGCTGCTGTCCCCGCTCTCTGCTTCCCAAAAAGCTGCTCTCTGCTTCCCCAAAAGCACGAAGCTGTCGACCTTCGGGATGTGCAAGCTGCTAAGGCTGCGATATTAAAGGAAATGTGGCAGCCCGGGATCGCAGTGACACCCACTGCTGCGTTGTGGCGCTCATCGGAGGCGAAAGTCGAACAAAACTCTCCTTTCTGTCTGGAAAACTTCCTTAAAAATCGGAGACTTGCTCATGTCTCCCTCCAGCCAGTACCTCTGCTGCCCACTGCTTCACAGCTCTCGTGTTTGGTGCTTCCCATAAAGCTCCAGTGTCTGGAATTGAGTGCCTGACACAAAATCCCACTAGAATAAATAAAACCAAAATCAAACTGAACCAAACCAAAGCCAAACAAACAAAACCCCATCAAAACAAAAGGGGATTTCCCCCAGTATTCAGAGTGTAGAAAAAAGCTTTAGAAACTGATGTGCTTCAGCCAGGTGACGGCTGGGGACTTCACCATGAAAGACAAGAAGATCTGGACCTAAGCTGCTCCAGCTTTGTCTACCTTGGGAAAATGGGGACTCCTCATTCTCCAGGTCTTCATCTCATCCAGAAAAAAAACAAAATTCACACCCTGATCCAGCAGACCCATCCTCCTGCCTTAGCTGTGTGCTCTGGAGGTGAAACCCCACAAGAAGATGTCCAGCACACAGGGAGCCAGCTGAGAGCCCACCACCCCAGCTCCCCAAGGACCTCTTCACACACCTCAGGTGAAGGTGCCCAACACCAGGATGCCTGGACCTCTCTGAGCAGAAGAGGATCGAGCACCAGGCAGCTGTGGGAAGTGTGATTTTCAGAGCTTGATGCCCCCTGGGACAGCAAATGGAGTTGGGCAGATGTCTCTCCTTGCTGCTGGTTTTGCTTCTCTGAGAGGAGCCCTGCTCCCTGCAGCACCTGGAGCCATCGGTGTCCCCACATGCAGAGGGAGGGGACCCAGAGCCCTGCACACAGGAGCCCGGAGGCATCAGTGAATGGCAAAACTGGAAATACCTGAAAACTTGCCTCAGCTCCTTGCTGAAAGGCAATATGCAGGGACAGGAAAATCCCAGCCTGGATTGAGGGCTGGAAAAAAACTGTGAAATCGCCTCTGATGTGAGCCCAGCCCCTATAGGGGACAGTATCTATAGCCTGAGGCAATGTATACTGCTGCTGGAGGGGCTGGGGCACTTGCTGACCCCTACCTCCTGATGGTGTTAGTGGGGTTAGTGGGACATATCTTGGGGATTTTGCAGGAGGATGAGGGAGCTAAAAATGCCCTTTTCCTTTGCTCAGCGGCCAGACAGATTCCCAAATGTATCCCCTCCACCCCAATAACAAATCACCAACCTACCAAGCCTTTTCATATCATTTTCTGCCTTATCACTGCAGAGTTCACCCTGGGCTGAGGCATAATTAAATAAATAAAAATAAATTAATAAATATTTCCTGGCTCACACTACCTGTGGCATTCTCACACGCACCTGGCTTAAAAGCTCTGGTGCTCCCTGCAGTGTCTCCTTCATGTCCCATTCATCCTCTCCCCTTACTTTGGGCTCCTCAGCTAATTTAAATGAAGCTCTGTAAAAGCTGTCAAAAACTGGGAAAAAAAAAATATATATATATATATCTAAGCCTGTAATAATAATACCAAAACAAGGAAAGACACGTTGTCTCCAAGCTGTCGCATTTGGTGTCAGGAAATGCTACTCTGTAAGTGAAGATCTTTTAAAATCTGCAGAACCTCTCTATTTGAAAGTGTTCTTCCTGGTTGCATTGAGGCGTGTGAGATAAATCTCTGAGTAACAGCTGGGTAGGGCTTGGGTTTTAATGCTGCTGTGAACTAGAGAGGGGTTTCTTCGCTGCAGATGTTACTAGATGTTACGTGGACATGTAAGTTCCAAGTCACCGTTCGGAAGAGGACAAAGCCAGCTGTGCGTATGTATGCTGCTTTGGAAACTTTCATATTCACAAAGCAAAAAAACTTCAAACAAACAAAAAAGTTGTAAGAAGGGATTCATCTTCAGATACGTCCCATGGATACCTGCATGTCCTTAAAGGAAGAAAAGAAGAAAATCTGCACCAGTCAACCCGGACACCTCTTACAGACAAAACCAAAAAAACAACAGACAAATAGTCAAAAACAAAAGCTGTTCAGCACATGATACATCAGATCTGCTTCAGAGGTCCACGCTGGGAAGAGAGGGGCTGTGGCCACCAAGAGGCTGTTTCTCCCTTTGGTCGCTGAGGGTGGCGAGCTCCCACACAGGCGCCCACCCCGCACAGGTCTGCAGCACCTAGCACAGCCCATCTCCGGCTCCTGGTTCTCCTTCCATGGAGTTTTACAAGTTGGAAGCAATTCAGCTCGTCTGGTTTGACAGTCACTTCTTATTTGTTGGCTCGTGGCACCTGGACAGCCATGAGTGGAGGTGGTCTGCATCCCTGCTGCGATGGGTCATGGTGCATGGCAGGGCTGGGGACACCGGGATGTGTGTGGTGACCACCAGCTGCTGGCATGGTGAGGGTACTCCAGCCAGAGCTGGCTCCTGAGCAGACCTGTGAACCCTCAGCCGGGGGTCTGTGCATCCAAAAGGGGCCAGCAGCACATTTACAGCCTGAAATCACTGCTGCGAAGAGAAGCTGCTGCAGAGCTGCTGCAGCCAGAGGAGCGTGGTGAGAGCAGATCTTGGGATGCTAATTAATCCCCCTTTAGGAAGATATTTATTAGGCAAATGCCTCACATTCATACGCACATCTGCAGTCAACAGAGAGGCTTTGACTTCTTTTTCCAGCCCAGCAAAGCTGGAGGGAGGCTGCTGTGGCTAAAGCCAGGAGTGCAGGGCTGCTTCTCAGGTCAAGCGGGTGCCTGTGCTCACAGCATGGAAAAACCACTTGAAAGGATGGAGCTGCAGGCTGGAGGATAACCCAGAGGTAGTTAAGAACAAGAGCCTGAAATCTCAGTACCATCCCTGATCACTTGCTGATGGAGATATTGCAAAGGACAGGGTTGGAGCTGTCCCTGGCGGGCAGCCTCACCGTGCAGGGAGCAGCCCTTCTGGAGCCCCTGCACCAAAACAACCTGGGGCAGCCTTTGCCATCAGCCAGCTAATTGCTGAGGTTTGTTGTTACGGCTCCTGATGAGCAAAGGATTGTGGCTACTTGTGGCTTTTGCAGGGGAAAGAAAAAGCCAACATCATGTGCACAGCTGTGCCAGCAGCCCCTCTCCTTGCCCAGCAGATATGGAGCTGGAGAAGGTCCGGGAAAGCCTTTGGGGGACCTGCCTCGGTGCCCACCACCCCTCGGTATAGGAGCTCTTTAGGAGTAACTGTTCTTTCCAGACTGATCTGTTTGACTTCACCCTTAGGTCTCATTGCTTCGAGGTCTGAGCAAAATCTAGTTGGAAAATATTTGCTTTGAGTCATTCAAACTCCAGGGTTTTTAGGAGTTTTTAGGGTTGTAACCCTAAAATTTGGGGGTGAGAGCAGGGTGTGAGCTTCCCAGGAGGCAGTAATTCTGTGCACATCTGCTGGAGGCTTCCTGCAACCAGAAAGTGGGGGTGACCCCTTCCCAGGGTCAGACCTGCAGTTCAGGGAGGACGAATAAAGGCGTTAAAAGGCTACCAGGCTGGCGTGCCACTCAGGAACAAAGCCAGTCTAAGGCAGACCTGCTGAAGGCAAAGCAAGCCTTTTCAGATTTCAAAGCAATTTCAAGTTGCAAAGCAAGTAATATTTCAGTTTCTTACTGAAAAATATTGAAAGTTGCTCAGCCTTCAGAGCCATATAACCTGCCCACATTAATTCCATTTTTTAACCTGGCTGTACAAATGGATCAAGCATCCATGCATCGAGTATCCTACTTTACATTACAGTGAGAGCCGCTGGCATGAAACTCAAACTCTAAAATGTCCATCTTAATTAAATTGCTTCTATCCATGGGGTTCAGCGGTAGGTCATGGCATGTGGGAGATTTACCCCTCAGTCCTGGAGGAGCACAAGTAAACCCAAGAGCAAAATCCTCGGTGACTTGAGCTGACAACTGCGTTCTTAAAGACTTAAAGCTCCTGGCAGAGCAGTTGCCTTGCCAGGAAGCTCTGCTAACAATATTCTTTTTATTCCAGGGGCCCAAATCTGCTGTCTGTGAACCTGACTGGCTTTTGCACTTGATTTCAGCGAGGCCCTTGATTTTCACTGACATGTGCTTCCGTCCGTCAGGGCCGCCTGCTCTGTCCCCATCCCTCCTGGCTGCTCTGCCAGAGCCTCCCGTCCCCCCCTTCTACAGAGTAACCCGAAAACCTGGCTTGGTGATAAAGAAAAGGCAAACTTTGGCATTCAGACAGTGAGGACAGGCTCAGGAAAGCTGGTTCGGTGCCTGTGGCTCCTCCGAGCTGCTGCATGACCGTGCATAAATCCTCGGGTTTGCCTGTGCCTCGGCTCCCCCGCTGCAGTAGGGTACCCGCACCTCTGACGAGGGGATGCTAATTATTGCTCACGAGATGCTCGCATGTGGCAGCATAAATAGTAAACAAGGATTCGGAGCCTTTCTAAAAATAACTCATCCGCAAACACTCGGGCCCATAGACTGGGGCTGGAATTGGGAGCTTTCCTGGCTGTTATATAATGGCAGCGGTATTTTTTGAAGGATCGGGTTGGCTTTATTACTGTAGTTATTTCATAAATTAGCAGCATATCTGACTAGAAAGGATCAAACAAAAATAAATGCCTGCTTAACCCAGGCATATGGAACCGAGCGTTATTTGAATCATATTTTTAAAACAGCAATCGCCTATCTTTGGCCTTAAGCTTTCTGTGGCTTTTTTTTTTTTTTTTCTTTTCTTTTTTTTTCCCTTATTCACAGCCTCTTTGGCTTTGAGTTGGCAAATTTGGGACTGCCAGGTGTCTCCCGAGTGCAGGAGCTGATCCGTGCCGAGGGCAAGACGCGGCAGGGGATGGGGGGATGCCGCACGTCTTGCCTCTCCCTTTTGGGAAGGTCTCCTTGCCATAGGAGGCTCCTCTCCCTTGGGAGATGCTGCTCTTCGCATTACAGCCCGGCCATCGAGCAGAGAGGTCGCCGACAGCCCTGCCTGGTGCCACTTTTTATAACCACACTCTGATCTCCAGGCAAGCGCGGGCTTCAGGAGCAGCAGGATGCTCTGGCTGCAGTTGCAGGAGATGCTCCATAGAAATGGGAACTCTGCGAACATCCAAGCCTGCTGCGAGGCTGTGCCTGCCCCTGCGAGCAGGCTGGCAGCGCTGCGGCGTCTGGCCACGAGTGGGTCCCGCAACCACTCACGGAGGGGCTTCTTGCGAGGGGCACCCGAGGCAGAGTGAGACTGCCGGGGGCTCCTCAGGGTGGGAAGATTTCCAAGCCCTTACCTAATCTTTCCCCCTCTCCCCTCCGTGATCTCACCTCTGAGTCTTTTTTAATCAAAAAGTGAAGCAACGAAAACCCCATGAAGTCCCCAGGGGCGGCTCAAGCCTCAGCTGGAAGCAAAGCCCCGATCGATCGCCGCGCATCTTCCCGAGGACCACAGCGCACCCCAAGGGAGCCCCACAGATCCCATGGGGTGCTGGCGGCGTGGCAGGATGTGTGCACCGGGTGGGGGGACACAGACGAAGCTCTCGGGGGGCTGCCCCTGGGGGGGGCTGGGTGCCAGGGGGCCACCTGCCAAGGGGACGGACGCGCAGGTGTGCCTCCAGGGATGAAACTTTTGGGGTGTGCGGGGCTGCACCCCGCAGGGGGGAGGCTCAAGCGGAGCCCCCTGGGGGGCAGCCAGCGGGAGGAGAGGCCTCTGCAGCGGGCCGAGGAAGGGGAGGCCCCCGAGGTGCGGGTGGGGGGGGGGGGGGGGGCAGCATCCCCGCAGCATCCCCGCATCCCGCACCGGCCGCGCACGGCGCATGCCTGGGGCAGATGCCGGCCGGTTCCAACCGGGAGAGGCCGAAGCTTTTCGGGTCCTGCGAAGAGGAGGAGCCCATCTTCCTCCTCCTCCTCCTCCCTGCGCATCCCCCCGCCCCCTCTGCCCGCGCAGCGTGGGCACGGCAGGAAAAATAAATAAAAGTTGCGGGCCGGGGGGGGGCGGGGGAGGGGGGAGCCGGGGCCGAGATGCGGCGTGGGGAGGGGGCGTGGGGAAGGGGGATCGATGCGGGGCTGTTATTCCGGCCCGGGGGGGACACACACACACGCCCCCGCGGTGCAATGACTCACCACGGAGCGCCCACGCTGCCGCAACCCGCGGGGACACGGGGACATCGCCACCTCCCCCCCCCCCAACCCCCGCGCACCCACCCGCGTTCGCGTCCCCCCGTGGGGCTCCGCGCACCCGCAGCACCCGTTCCAGAAAACGCTCGAATACAACCAACAGCCCCTTCCGCAACCCCCCCCCCCGCGCCCCCACGCGTGTATTTTCGGCCCCACGCGAAAATCATCCCCCCCCCTCCCCAAATTCCCCGCCGTAGTAATTTGCAAGCGGCTGCGCCGCTCGGAGAGGAAAGGAGGGGGGGGGGCGTGTAGGGTGGGAGGCGGGGGGAGGCGGCCCGCCCCCCCCGATCACATGGCGACCCCTTGCAGCCAATGCGGGGGGCTCTAGGACCCCGGGGACCCGCGGCCCCCCCGCCCTATAAATGCCTCTCCAAAATGCAGCGCAGCTTCTTTCTCCCGTCCCGCCCGGCCGCGCCGCTCCGCGCCCCGCGCAGCCCCCGCTGCTGCCTGGCGGGTCTCCGGCCCTGCTCCGCGCCCCGCTCCTTCCCCCCCACCCCCCTTCCCCTTTTTTTTCCCCCCTT